>NC_064811.1:154930567-155239413 GCF_023721935.1 Panthera uncia
CTCTCTCTCTCTCTCTCTCTCTCTCAAATAAATGTTAAAGAAAAAAGTTTTCCCTGTTCCTCTTTGAGTCTTACTGCCCAGGTCCTCTGTCAGTGGTGTTCAGAAATAATCTCAGCGCTTGGTTATGGTATCCTCTCCCCACCTTGGTTTGCAAGGAGCCAGCTCACAGCCTTGTAGGGGAGCAGTTGTTACCATATACTCATCCTGTTCCCTCACAGGGCTGTGGAGCTGTTGCCAGCATTTCATTGCATTGTCTTTCCATCTGCAGGTGCCAGAAGCTTACTTCATAGTTGACATGTAAAGGCATTTAGGACATATTGTTGTTCATTTCAGTGTACGTTAATGATGATTTTAAAGTCCTTGTTGCCTTCCCACTTTCCCACCTGCTTTAGAGTGCTGTTCTAGGCTGATTAAACACAGAAGTACCTCTGTTGAATTGGACAAATGCTAAGACATTTGCTTTCCTGTCTTCAAAATACGTCAGGATGCCATTCAAAGTCTGGTCAGAGTTCCTGATTGGGATGCAGGAAACACAAATTAAAAAAAAAAAAAAAAAGAAAAGTTGGAAATTAATTGGAAGGACCATGTAAAGGAAAGCCTTACCACATTACTACTGCATATCTCATTAATAGTATCATGTTCTGCAGAAAACAATATGGTGGAATAGGCTTATTCTCACCTCAGACTCTGGCACATTCCCTTTGACCCTACTGTATCTTAAAAGAAATGTCCTGGGGTGCCTGGGTGGCTCAGTCAGCACAGAGCCTGCTTCAGATCCTCTGTTCCCCTCTCTCTCTGCCCCTCACCAGCTCATGTGCTCTCTTGCTCGCTCACTCTCTCAAAAATAAATAAAAATTAAAAATACACAAATAAAAGATACGTCCAAAACTGTTCAGCACAAACTCCAAGAATCTTCAGTGTTGAGTCAGGGATGTATTTTGAGGGTTCCAAGGATGGAGTGGTATAAGTTTTGTATGGAAACAGCCTGAGAACTCACAGCATGGTCCCTGACTTCAGCTGGTCATTGGGACTTTGGAAGTGGGACCAAACTATTAGGGTGGCTGAAGCAGCCAGAAATCTTCAAGAATTGCTTATTAGTGGAAAAAATTCACAGTTCTCCATGGTTCCCCAAAATACCGCCATGGGTATCATTAGCACCTACTTTTAAACCGCTGCATTCCTTCAGTGGCATCACTGCCTTGCAGTAAGTAGGATACAAATTGCATGTGGATTTCGGTGCAGCAAGAATGCTGTAGTATCACAAGTCATGCTAATTAAACAGCTGACTGGACTGGACTTCCCTCAGGGAGACATCCTTGCATCTTTGTAGGCAGCTAATGAAGAATCATTGGAGGAAGTATTTTTCCTTTTCCTCTTTTTTATAAGAAAAGAATATAAAATTAAAGAGCTGCCTCGTAGAAGCTGTAAAGCTTTTATTAATATATTTATAATCAAATAAACAAACCTGCTGAATAGCTCATAAGCATCCTCTTGATTAGAGATTTGAGAACAAGATCTGACCTTCTAGGAAACTTCTCATTAGAATCAACTAACATAGGGGTGCCTGGGTGGCTCAGTCGGTCGAGCATCTAACCTCGGCTCAGGCCATGATCTCACAGTTTGTGGGTTCGAGCCCCACATTGGGCTTTGTGCTGACAGCTTAGAGCCTGCTTGGGATCCTCTCTCCCTCTCTGTCTGCCCCTCCCCAGCTCACATGCACACACTCTCTCTCAAAACTAAATAAACATTAAATTTTTTTGGGAAAAAAAAAGAACTAACACAGCATTTTCTCTTTTTACCAATTTCCCCTGCACTGATGCCTTTCTGTTTGTAAAGGTAATTGTTAATGTGATACTGTATGAGCTGCCCTGTGATTATCTTGAAGGAAGATGTGAGAATGGAGCTCACGATAAAGTGCCTACTGCCTCCATTAATTGGACTCCGATTAGTCTGGAGTCTGTGGAAGCCACAACTCAAGAGTAGTCTAGCAGATGCATTTGTGAAGACACCGGTTCCCCCGCAGGGAGCCAGATGTGCTTCCTGTCCTCTTCCTCCCTTGAGCCTATAGTTAAGGGGTTAAGCGAGTGCAAAAGTCATACTGATGCCGTATTAATAAAATACATGGATACCATGGCTTTTTCTGGAGAGACTGCTATTTCACTATGTTGGAAGGGAATGTGTCTGTTTCCCTCATACCTTCGTATAGAAAGGGTAGACCCCAGAGAGCTATAAAAATCACCATTATATAAAGTGTCTGACAAGTCAAGTAGGATACAGGTCAGAAATGATGTGTGACTCCTCTGTTCTGGCATTACCAGAGACTTTGACTTCAGTTATAGCTTGGTCGCTCCTATCTTCCTCTGCAAGGCTGGGCCTAGGCTACTTTGCGAAGGTGTAAAGGGCCCCCTTTTCTTGCCCTGTGGTGTGTCTTTCTCCCTTTGCATCTTCTCCCCCCGTTTAGGGACTCTGTGTCTCAAAACACTACTTCTTCCACCTCTCCCCCAACCCCCAGTTAAAGTTTGATTTCCAGAAGGGTTCTGGCATTAGTCTTCATCTGATCACGTGTCACTTCTCTCAGATGCACAGTCTCAGTAGGTGAGAGAGCTGTGGCATTTGGGGGCCAAGTGTGGCGTCCCTGCACAGCTGAGATGGCACAGGCAGAAATGCAGTCTCATAGAACCCTGTACTTGGAGAGGAGACAGGCCCTCTCTTTACCAGCCTTGCCTGACGAGCTAGCCATGGCCTTGGCCTCAAGACCTCACCTAATAACTGTATGGGGGAGAGGAGAAGAACATTATGAGTACTGTGGAATAAACATAATTTAGGGAGGAAGGATTTCTATTGTTGACAAATATGTATCAGATCCCTATCGAAGAGATTCGGTGCCTAAGTACAGCTCCTGTTTTTGGAGACTTTTAAATTATGCGTTAATAATGGGAATTGTTTGTAATGCATCTGCTTGTTATTTGGCAGCAACGTTGTATATAAATTAGTGTTATAATTTATACACTTTAGTATTGATTGCATTAGTTCTTTTTTATGAGCTCGTATTTTTATAGCCATAAAATATTTATATATCAAATATATGTGTGTATATGTGTGTGTGTATATCCAAAAACCCCACCCTTCAGGTGTAGGTTTCTTTTGACCAATCTAAACCTTTCTTTATATCATTGTTTACCTTTTTAAAAATAGTGAAAAGGAAAACTTAAACTGGACACTACATATCCCATATATTCTGCAGTGGGCCTTTCTGAATAAATAAATTTTCATTGGTGTCCCCCTAACACAAGATAAAAACTGAATTTTGAGTAGGGCAATATACATTCTTCCTTCTTCTTGTCCATTAATGGAACACTTTTTCAACAATGACTTTTGGGCTGTTTTAGCTCTGAAGTGATTATTTGTGTGTGGTTAGCTGATTGTATATGCACCAGGGTCGCTGGAGCCGTGTCAAGTATGCAGAAACCCTTATGTTCTCCAAGTTGCAGCCAGTTGTAGCAGACCTCAATATGGCTCCTTTCCTGTGAGCTGATGGCATGCGATAATGGCAACAGTTGATGGCTGTTCATGGGACTCTACAGGGATGGCAAAACAGATGACTATGCTCATAAAAATGTGTGTGCCTAGAAAAGTTGGAGAAGACTGAGTTTCATTGGGAGACCATTCTCTCAGTTACTCTTTGTTTTGCTGAGCGGAAGATGTTTGAATCGGTTCTGGTGTGTAAGAGGGTTTGATTGTCCTGTGAAGAAACAATCTTCTTTCATTGTCAGTGAAGGTCTAGAAATAGTCACCATGCCTAGCAGGAGACCAGTCCTTGGATCCAAGCATTAATGAGGAGAAGAATTGCCTCCACAATATAACATGACAAAAGGTGACACATTTTCCCGTGAATACTGCAGTCTATTTCCCCAAAAATTTCAATATTTATGCACAAAGAGAATTATTATTTTTTTGTATTTGACTAAAATGAGTGCTGGTTTTGGGTGCATAAAAATTTGAATATGGCTTGACAGCACTTGAAATAATAATGGGGAGAATGGCCCTATCATGTATTGAACTCCTACTACGTGCCAGGTGCTTTCCATAAATGATCCCATTTAATTTTTGTAACAACTGTGAGATACGTGGCAATTTCTCTCTTTTAAAATTTGAAAGCTGGGATTGAGAGATACTAATGGTCAGTCTTCAAAATCCATGCTTCTTCTGGTCCACCACGTTGCGATCATAGTAAATTAAAAGTGGGAAAGGGTGCCGATGTCTTACTTGAAGTTCTCAAACAAGCATCTCACCTAAGAGGACACAAAGCCCCCATATTCTATTGACTTGCCTCAGGTAATACAGTTACTACTTGCAGAGCTGGTGGCGGAATACCGATCCCTCTCAAGTGGAAATTACCCTTTTGCTTTTGAGAGACAGATGCAGTGCAACTTAGCCAGTGGTTTGATGGCCAATATGGCATAACATTATTCCATTTGCATGGGGAACAGTGTTTATAACTCAGTTGGTGAGGCAAGAAGATGTAAGATGATTGTTTTGAATAGGGCACCTCTTCAGAACTTACCCCCTCACATACACACATCATGAGCCTCTGTCACCGCTTGTGTCTTTAAGCGCCTTCCTAGGAGCCATGCTGGCCATGTGTGCCCCACAGATGCCACCCTTATGGCTGTCTTCAGACCTTCACTAATGACATTTTTCCTCTCTGACATGTCCCGCTCTTTCTGCCAAGTCAGCTGTTCATACTCCAGGTGTGGGTTATAGCACACATGAGTGGTAGTAGTCTTTTTCCTTAATGAGACTAACTTTCTTTGGGTTAAAAACCATATACCTTATTTCATTTTTATCCCTTAGGTGATTAGTAGACACATGGACATAGAAATTGACTCAGTTTTGCAATGCTTGGGCTCAGTAGGAAAATGGCAGACACTTGAGCCATCACTATTTTTGGCAAGTAACCATGGATCGCCAAATATGTAATTATGACTATGGTTTTGGATGGGTGCCATGTTTTGAGGATAAAGTCATTGGAAACATATCTCCCAAAGGATGGCAAACTAAGGATAACATCATTTCTACAGAAGTATGAAGGGTGACTACCACTGACATGAATCGAAACCAAAGAGTTGAAAAGAAGCTGGAGTGAATTAAGACCTGACATAGCGGTGATGGGTTTGTAAACTGAAAGGTGTTCATAAAGAGTATAGTTCTGAATGAGCTCACGTGATTGCCTTCTGAGCTTTTGTATGAGACTATGTATGAGGAAGAGTATGCTTTGAAGCTATGACCATCTATAGAAATGTGAGAGGTAATTAATGAGTTCTTATAGGTCACATATGTAAGTTTTAACATTCTGTTTATCACATTAAAACAATAAAGGGGAACAGGAGGAAGGTACTTTTAATGATGCAGCTTATTTAACATGATACATCCAAAGTAATACCATTTAAAATGCAGTCATTGGGAATAGGGTGTGTTGTCTACATGTGCAGCACATCTCCCCTTGGATGAGGCATGTTTCAAGTGCTCAGTGACTCATGTGCCTCCCGTACTAGACAAGGCAGATCTAGGGTAGTGGGTAGGAATGATGCACAAACCCTGTTCTCGTGTGAGTTGCAAAATTCTCTAGAAAGCTTTAAAAAAAAAAAAAGGTGTTCTATACCCTCTTCATAGCAGTTTTGCCTTGGTGAGTCTGGGGTGAGGTCTCTGCATCCGTTTCTGGAGCTCTTTAGGTGATTTTGAGGAGCCTCTGAGCTTCAGTTGCTCACACCAACCTCCCAAGGCTGGACTCAGGCTTCAGGCCTCTGTTCGGTTCTAATGGCTCTGCTTTTCAAAAGGTAACTCCTCACATAACAACTTTGTCTTCATGTAAGCAAGGGGTTGACTCACTGGAAGCTGACACTCAAATATCAATCTTAAAGGAATGCTAACCTCTTCTTCTCTTTGTTTAACCCTTGGTTGTGGGATAGTCGTGGGGGCTAATTGTTTTTAGTTTTAATGTTTATTCATTTTTTAGAGAGACACAGCACAAAGGGGGAGGGGCAGAAAGAGAGGGAGACACAGAATCCCAAGCAGGCTCCAGGCTCTGAGCTGTCAGCACAGAGCCTGACGCGGGGCTAGAACTCCCGAACTGTGAGATCATGACCTGAGCTGAAGTCGGGCTCTTAACCAGCTGAGCCACCCCGGCGCCACGAGGGCTGTTTGTTAATGTGGATGGGCAAGTGGAGAGTTGAAAGTGTCTCTCTTCCAGCAAAGGTGAGTGCCGGGGAAGTTGTCTTCACTCTGTTTGCAGCCTGGCTCAGATGCCCAGTACTTGTTAATGCTCTGTGTAGAAACAGAGTCAGTAAAAAGGCAGAAATGTGGGAAGGTTCTGTTTCAGCCTGTGGCTAAATGCATTATTCTTTTAGCTACCCTTTTAGTTTCTTGATGCTTCTGTTTATCCAGCCACAAAATGTGGTAAATGCTGATGTATAAGCCCTCAGAGACCCCCAGGTGAAAACACTGCTGTGCTCAGTATACCGTGTCACCTTAGGATTATGGTAAGCTACACAGCATGCCCGTAAGTTAAGTGAGTGTTTATAGAAATTTGAACAAAGCTGTACTTTAGAAGGTCAGATTGACTTGCTCAAGGACAATACATTTCTCAAGGGCTCTGATTCTTCTCCCTCAGAGCCAATTGACTTTCTCCTATTTAGTGCTCAAGTCTTCTGGCTTCTCTGCCTGCCCTTCAGAGGGGGTAGATTGGCAGGCTTTGGGTTGGTGAAGGTTTGCTTTTTGGTGACATAATAGTGACCTGTTTTCTAACCCTCTCAGGGTTGGAGCAAACCTAAAAACTATCTAGTTTAACCCCTTATATGATATTTTGAGCATCGTTTTTAATATCCTGACATTTCCCCCTCTATTTTATTTTTTAACCACACAAGTGATAGGAATTTCACCACCTCCTAAGATAGTCCATGTCACGTATTTTCTCTTTTAATTTAGCTGAAATACTATTCCTGTAACTTCCCTCCTTTGAAGCTGTGTAGGACGCCTAAACATGACAACCCTTCAAGTATTTGAAAATAAGGATCTTGGCTGTGATTCCTCGCCCCTCCATCAATATATGCCACCTGCCTTTTCTTCTTTGGGCTGTGTGATCCTGAGTTCTTTCAAGCGCTCCTCCTAAAACATGGTTCTAAGTTTCCTTATTCTCCTCTGAATGGACTTCAAGGACTATGGAGTGAAGGTGGTACTTTACATATAATCTGACAAAGGCAGATTCATAAAAAGATGGAAGAAATTAGGAAAATAAAGGAGCAGCAGAAACCTATGTGAGGGTTTTCTTTTTTGAATAATCATAGAATTCACAATTTAGAAAATACTCATGCATTCCACTGCTTGCATTACTTTTGTGAAACCAAGTAGGAAGACAGTAGTCATCTTTCCTTTGCTAACTCTCCTTTCTAGTATTACACTAGGAGAGTTGTTTTGAGGTTAACTTAATATGATTAGTAAAATATCTTGTGATGATGTTGCATAGGCATCTATCTACTCCTTTTTCTTAACTTGAAAGCATAGATCTCTTGTATCCTTGGCAAACTTTAAACTATTAAAAGGGTGGTATTTTTAGCTTCAGAGTTGCCCCCATATGCCCCTTTTGAGTGTTTGAAATTAAACAGCAGGGAGATTTAGGCGGAATGTTCCAGGACCATTATAGTTAGCTAGACCTCTGAGATGCATTCAGCTTTGCAGAACTAACAGAGTACTTAATCCACGTCATTGCCAGGACTCTAGGGTGCGCGCCCATTGGAAGGCATTTATTTACCAAATTAAAAGCACAGCAAGTAAAAGCCAAGGTATTATTTAAGCACATTTATCGACTCCTATTCTGCTGCTATTTACTACATTTCTCACTGATGGAAGATGATGAACGAGTTGATTCGTGCAATCACTTGGCTCCACTAAAGGTGAAATACATCTTCCTTGATTTATTCCTCTTGCATTGACAAAACAGCTTTTGGGAGAATTGGAGGATCTACGGTATGTAGTTCCAGCTGGATACAGTATGTCGAATTCAGGGTTTCTTTTTTCCTCTTTGGAATCAATTCCCCATTGAATTTTTTGCTGGATAAAATCACCCATAAGGAGATGTAGACATGCCTGGGACTGAGGGACAGTTTTCACCTCTGTCTACCTAAGCCCCTACTTTCGCTTCTTCCAGTGAATGTTCACACACACATAGGTGAGTGTACACACACACACACACACACACACACACACACAAGTGTGCATACGTGCACAGGTAAATGCAGATCTTCATAAATTCACCTGTGGTTACGTCAGGCAGCATCTACCCAGACACAAAAACGGAATGAGAAGTCCAGAAATTTTTCATACTACTACTGTACGAAATTCTCTTTGCTGAACTGCTTCTGGGATCAAAGAATTCCTCGTGCTTTAGTAGGATGGATGCCAAACAGAGCTTGATATCTTTGTCCACTATCAGCCTTGAGAGACAGGCTGCTTTTTAAATAATGGGTAGCCATATATAGTAGATACAGGGGTAACAAAGTGTGGGTGAAGTAGGGATGAATTGTTGATTGTAGGTTATTTCATTAGGGTATTTCCTTTTCTATGATCCTTAGATCATAGAGGAGGATCCTATGATCCTTTGTCCCTTTTTGTACACTGACCAGACTAGACTAGCTTTTATTTTTGGTTCTCTTGGACAGTTTTGCCCTCCCTGATCATCTCCAGCATGAAGTCAACCTGATCAGACTAAGGTTTGCTCTGAAAGGCTCATTTATATGTCACAAGCTTCTGGGGAATATTTTCCTTTTTCTGCTAATAAAATGGCAAGGTGCTCTGTGTCAAGGCAGCTGAGAGCCTATGCATCTAAAACTCATTGATGCAGTGGGTCTGGTGAGTGTTAATAGAGTTGTAGTTTACAAACACTTATCAGCAAAAATTTTTTTTTCAAACTAGATCTTGTCTGGAAGCCCAATATTCGAAACAGATAAATGGCATAGTTCTCAGGTTGAAGCGAGGATGGCGAGTCCAGAAGCCTAGGGCACTGATAGGCTGAAAACCTTGCTCATGTGACCTACCCTCTTTCACTGACATGAGTCTGGGGAACTCAACAGTATGTCACCCCACATTTTTAATTCTACTTCTTGTAAAATATGGATGGTGTTTCTTGGCTCTCTTCTGCCCCACTTAGGATGCTTTTTGCATTGTGCAACATAAGGACACTATGCTTGTTTTCAGAAACTATGACGTACACAAACACATAGAATGCACACACACACGCACTATAATTCTTGTTGGATATCCGTACATCTTAATGAATACTTGAGATTAATTAACGAGTCAGTGTTGAATCCTTGACCAGCAAAGGACTCCTCTCTCAGAGTTTTCTATCACAGCTTAGCTTGGGGAAAAACAATTCTGCAGTAGTAAGGAAGAGACAGCTCACTAATGAAAAACAGCAAACCATTCCTCACTGAGGGGGATAGTGGTTGCTCTCCTGAGCGTTTTTGCTTTTTATTAAAGGTGTTCCAGTCTTCAAATAAATAGTAAATAATCACTGGAATAGTAGACAATTTACAAAGAAATTTAATATAGTAATTGATCAGTCATTGAGAGGATGGGAGTTGTTGCTAGGCTGGAGCAAATCCATCTCTTTGCCCCAGTTTGCTAGTTAAATGGAAAATATGGTAGCGATGAAAGTGAAATCTGTTGGTTATTTTCTGCTTCATTTACATTGTATACAGCACACATCATAGTTGATTGTCAGCATGAATATGGACTGTGCTTTTCAAAAACTGCATTTGTCCCCTTTTATCTCTTTTTTGATAAGGCAGAACGGGGTGCAGTGGGGTTAGTATCTTTAAAAGGTCAAGAAGTGTTGGCCAGAGATTTTGAACGTATAGGTTTTTCATAGAGATACCAATGAACTGAGGTTGTAAATTAAGCACTGGATTAGATGTTTTACCATGTGACCTGTTTTCCCATATGAATATTTCAGTGGATAGAGTATCACTAACTTAGTGTTTTATCTCTGTGGTGGAAACCAAAGCAAGTTTGTTCAACCACATCTGTTATTTACAATGTCAGCCTCAAAACTCTAGATATATGTGCCACAACATCTTTAATGCCTTGAATCCAAATTCTTTTTGATTATATTATTGTTGTTATTGTTTTTGTTTTTTGTTTTTATTTTTGTATTATATTTTATTGTTATTGTTTTTGCTATTATTGTTATTGTTATTATATTATTGTTATTCCTTAACCTTTCAGGTTTGAAAATATCCCTTGGGCAAATGAGTTTCATAAGCGTATTCTGCATGGTATAAAATAACACGTATTTCCCAATTTTATCAGTGTTATCACAGTGCAACTTATGCATAATAAATTATCTATTTAAAGGGTACTCTTTGATGAGTTTTGACACCATCCTAATTAAGATACAGAACATTTCCATTACTTCCAGAAATTTCTTGATATCCCATTGTGGTCTTGCCTTGCCCCAGCCCCACCCTATGACAACTATTGATCTTACATTCTGTGTTTATGTAGAGTCTAATATTTTGTTACAATTTGCCCTGGAACTACCTTTTAAAATTTCAAGACCTAATTTTTTGCTTTTGGCAAACAATGGTAGAATGAAAAATAAAGATTATACTCAGTTTTGCTTTTCATTTTTGGGGTATAAAGACTCTGTTATGTCATCATTTACATTAATAAAACACAAACATTATATGTTTATGCCAAAAGGGTTTTTTATGAATAAAATCTAAAAAAAAACCCTCAGAATATATCTGTCAAGATATTCGTCATGGAATCCTGATTTTGTAGTGTACCCTCTGTGTAACCTTGGGAAAGTTATTTAACCTCAGTGTAATTGTAAAACAGGGAAAGTAATGCCAACTACATCATAGTGTTATTGGGAGGGTTAAACCGGTTTAGCCACAAATAATATTTAAAACAGTATCAGGCAGATGGAATGACCTCTTGTTGTTATTATTATTATTATTATTATCACCATCCCTCCCCAAAATATTTCTTAATTCTCCTATGTTATTAAAAGATAATATATTATTATGACAGTTAAATAAATCAGAAAAACTTGGGAAACACTCAGCTGAAAGATATCTAATTTTCGTTGACTTGTTTCATGAAATAGTTTCTCCCTTTCTGGCCCTGTGGTACTGTCCAAAGTTCTGAAAAGACCCATACACTTTTACTGTTACTGTTACCCTTTATACTGAATATTTTAATTCTGACTAGAATCACTTGGGTTAGAACATCAAGGTTAGGCATAATTCTATGAAATTAATGTTGTCTGCTCAGTGGCAGAAAAGCACGAGAAAAGTGTTTGATGATGGAAATACTTGGGAAAGTGGGTTGCTTGTCAGTTAAATAACAAACCATCCCTTATCTCTCTTGCACCGAAATAGCATTTTGTGTATTTTTCATATTTGCATAAGAGTAAAGGTTTCCAATTTCTCAATTCAGTTCGCCAAATAGTTGGCTGTCCTGCCTGAGTACCTTTGGTCTGCAATCACTTTGAAGGCCAAGGCAACTTTGTTTAGTGCCAGGAACAATTAACTTACCGAAACTCTAATAAAGAGTGTTTTATTTAGTTATGCAGGTAAATAGTGAATTTGTAGTTAAACAGAAAGGATATTCATAAATTTGTGAGATTTCTGGAGGTCAAGGTCTGTGTCATATACAACATTATGTCCTTGACAGTTAATAGTGTTGACACATAGTAGGCGCATAAATTGTTATGTAATTGAATTGAATACTTAACAGATTTCCAAGGCTGAGTCTGAAAGCTAAAATTTCTCTTCATTGACCATCATATTTTTGAAGACTTGGATGATAAGTTTCCATTGGTATGCCAAATTTCTCTAAAAATAGCAAGAATCAAATTATAGGATGGATAATCTAATGTAGTGGTTAGGGCCCAAGATGAGATAGGTCCACCTGGTCTGTGATACGCACAGGTACCTTGAAATCTCCCTTTGCATTTCAAAATCTTTATGTCCTTGGTCCATTTACAAAGAATAGAATATTGAGTCTGAAATTAAATAGAATATCCTCTATCTGGATTTTCTAAAATTACTTTCTTTGATACTGGAAATAGAAGAAAAACTCACGAGTAACTCATAAAAAAAAGCAATTGTAGTTTATATGAGTTTAAATGAACTAATTTCTATCTCAGCCCCCCAACAAAATGTAATCATAAAACTTTAATCAATTCTGTTTTGAAAGAGTACTGTTAAAAATAATTGTATATTTTACTAGCATAGAATACAAACAAAAATGAATAGAATAGTCTTGGACAGTATATTTATATCTTTTTAATAAACCATCAATACTCATAAGCCATAATAATAAAGTACTATTGTAAATATTATAATGTAAAATAATTCTTAGCTTCATGTTAATGAAAAGGACAACTTTTAGTGATAATCACCCTGCATTCTAATTTATATCAGTTAAATGATGATGCTATCAAGTTACCTTTTTCTGCTTCCTAGTCTCTTTTGTGGTATATGATTGTAGTATATTTTATTATTCTTACCTTGTTTAGAATGTAACTTTTAAAGTTGCATTTTTTTTAAATGAAGGAGTCAAAATATGTAACATCATGATAAGCCTTGGGATAAAACACTAAAATCTATTATTTGAAAAGTAAGGGAAGTAAGAATTTTAGCCTTTATTGAAAAGTCTGGTGGATTTTATGAAATCTTATGCTAGACTTGACATTAAATTAAATATCAATTTCATATGGATTTTTATATATTAGCTCATTTATAATACTGAAATATAGAAATAAATTTGGTAACATTTTAGTGAAAAGGTAGCAAGTTCTAATAAGTGGTTTAGGGGTGTCTGGGCAGCTCAGTCGGTTAAGCATCCAACTTCGGCTGAGGTCATGAGCTCGTGGTTCGTGGGGTCAGGCCTCATGTTGGGCTCTGTGCTGACAGCTCAGAGCCTGGAGCTGTTTTAGATTCTGTGTCTCCCTCTCTCTTCTGCCTCTTACCTGCTCACGCTCTGTTTCTCTCTCTCTCTCTCAAAAATAAACATTAAAAAATTTTTAAAAAGAATAAGTGGTTTAATTTTAGATTTCAAAAGATATAAATTGTTGCATTAGAATTTCTATGAAATTATTTTTTTTATTGGGTGTTGGAAAAGGAAAGGTTTTTACTTAAAAATTTTTTCTAAGGTTTAGTTATTTTTGAGAGAGAGAGACAGAGACAGAGACAGAGTGCGAGCAAGCATGAGTGGGGGAGAGGCAGAGGGAGAGGGAGACACAGAATCCAAAGCAGGCTCCAGGCTCTGAGCTGTCAGCACAGAGCCTGACGTGGGGCTCGAACTCACGAACCGCAGGATCATGACCTGAGCCGAAGTCAGATGCTTAACCGGCTGAGCCACCCAGGCTCCCCAGAAGGAGCGGTTTTTAAATTATTTTAAGTAATAGCTATGTAACAACAGAAACAATATCTTTTTAACTTCTGATATGGAAATGTGGAACATTTGTTTTAACTTTTTATACAGTATTAACTAATTTTGATAAGACACTTTCCCACAAATAAAATTAGCATTTTTCTTGCTCCTCTTCATTTTCCCTCCTCTCCCTCCTTGCATATTTGTTATTCACTTGCTATAAATTTTGAGTGATTACTACCGTGGTACATTTAATTTAGAAGTGGCTCATATACCATTCATTAGGAAGATTGTATTTCTAAAGATACACCAAAATTTAAGTGAGTTAGGTGCCTGAAAACTGTCATGAGAGTTCTTTACTAGATCAAGTTTCATATTTGAAAAACCCTATAATTTATGTTGTAAGAATTAAAATATATTCTTTGGCAAACGATAGACCCAGAGCAATGATGCTGTCAATTATTAATTTAAGGATAGGAATCAGTCCTTGGTCTTTTATTATTCAAGTTGTGTGTGTGTAAGAGCGAGACATACACAGAGAAAGAGAGGTTTTTTGTTTTGTTTTACATTAGCTAGTGCTAATTTTTATTTTTAATTGTTAGCATTGTTATGACTGGAGTGAGTGTGGAGTATGATTTTCTGAAAGGGGTTAAGTGATTATAAGGGGTCAAAAACAATGATCTTTTATTTGGTTATATGAGAGTTTCACCAAGTCTTTTCATCTTTATTTCATGTGTGACTATCTGGAATTTTGTTTTGTGATGTCTTAACACGAAAAACAGATTAATTCAGGAATACTTATGAAGAATTAAATATGACCCATATACTAATACGTTAAGGATTGCATTTCACTTCAGGAATAAGAGGAAAGGCTACCATGTAACTTTATAATAGTATGAAAACATTCTCTATCTTCATTCTTAAATTCTCATCATTTCTGCCATTAATTTCTAGGGAAAACTGAAAAAATAAATTGCTATCTAGAGTGTGACTGACTTGATGATACAGAAAGGCTCTACTTTCTGAGAACTGCAGTTCATAGGTAGAATGGCCATGCAAGTGGTAACCATATAGTACAACAGAACCACCTGTTAGCCATAATCCAATTGGATATATTATTACAACGTTTCTAAGCATATGAACTAAGGGGAAAAAACATTTTTTGGAGATGAAGTGAAAATTTTCTTAACGGCAAAGAAATGTAAGATCTAATCAACTGAGATATCTTAGTGGGGGGTGGGGAGATATACTATAAAACTTGAGTTTCAGGTGTTAGAACCTGGGTCTTTTGGGGTATTGCCACATAGCCTATAAAGAGTATTCAGACTTCCCTCTAAGGATAACTCAAAAATGCAGTCAACCTCTGAGCTTGAATTTCTGGTCATTTTGGGAATTGTGGAACACTGGGAAATTAATTCCAAAGTTACTTTGGAAGGTTACACTGTGGTGGTCGAAACGCTTATTTCCTTGGGAGTAAGCATTTGTTAAAGTCTTAAAAACTTATAATATGAGGTAAAGTAGAATTGGATCTCACTGTTTTAATATTTATATAAAAAAGGTTTAAAAAACTTGTGGTTATAATATTCAAAAATATTTGAACTGCTAGAAAAAGTAGATTAGCCTGTAACTACAGTTTTAACTTATTCAAATTTATAATTTGAATAATTAAGTTATAACCATGATTTTAAATTGAGTCTTAGTAAGATTGTAAACATTATTGGAACACTTAACTTATAAATTTTGCATTTCTTTACATTATATTTTAAATATATTGATTTTAATATTAATTTAATTACTCACTAAGGCCTATATGACAAAATTCTAAATGTATAAATGCAGTTTCAAATGTTTGAAGATGTTTAAATTTATAATGAAAGAAAACATTATTCAAAGCACCCTTAAAATAAGTTTATTAGATTTGGAAATAGCAAATTGATTTAGTTTAAAAATTTAAGGAAGAGTTTGAGCTTATACATGTTTTAAAAATTGAATTTTATAACAGAAACTAAAGTAAAGCTCTCAATAGACTTTCTGTTCTCAAAAATTATTATTCAGGGCACCCAAAACCATATACTTAGCTGAGAAAGTTTCTGGTATTTTCAGCAATTGGCATTCAGTTTTGTTAACTGATGAAGTCATCTTGAAGTCTTTGGAACTAACATTAGATTTTACCATATAAATGCTAAAAAAAACTCCATTCAGGGGTCACCATAGGAGAGAATCAGAATGTGATCATTGGATCATGAGGCAGAGGTTCCTGGTAACTCCTGAACTCTTTAGGGACTATAACTTGTTAGATTCCCTACTGTGGGTCCAGTATGGGGTGGGGAGGGGTGTGGGGGGAAGCCTGGAGCCTTTTTTAAAATGAAACATTTAGCGCTAATTAGCATATGATTCTACGTTGGGGAAAAAAGGAAAATATCTACAAACTATTTTAAATGCATCTTTAATAGCAATACTGGGATGTTCAATTTACTACTATAATGAAACTTCATTAAAACCTCTCATTTTCATGTTTGGTTATTCTAAGGGACAAAGTATGCTTTCATGTTCTTAGCTCAGATACTGCATTTCTCATTTTCATTATAAAAATCTAAACATATGGCATGACTAGTGTTTCCTTGAAAATCTTCGTATTTTGCCCATATCATTGACTTCTTGATTTACCAATGTGTGACATTTTTTTTTCTTTAGCATGGAATGAGTAGATGATACATATGTAAAATAAAGCTACAATGAAAAAGATATATAATCCCTCTGATCTGTGTAGAATGGTCAGCAAATTTCTCTTCTGGCAATACAGACTTTCCCCCCTGTATGTCACAGTGTTAAGCTGAATGTAACAACATCTGTAGGTGATTGCCAGATGAATACCCATTAAATAAGTGATGATATCTATTCCAGAATTAAGGCCAACTAACATTCACACCCTGAGTTGTGTTTTATTAGCTTCTTGTAACATCACTGTGTCTTCTCCATCCTGACTCCCTCTCTTCTGAATTATGCTTTTCATTGGTGCCATTAACTACTATCAAAGGACACTATAGAAAAGCGACCTTTAGAATTTTTTAAGTTTAATTTGAGAGAGGGGAGAGAGAGTGGGGGAGGGACAGAGAGACAGGACAGGGAGAGAGAGAATCCAAAGCCGGCTCTACACTGTCAGTGCAGAACCGAACATGGGGCTCAAACCATGAGCCAAAGTCTTTTGCTTAACTGACTGAGCCACCCAGGACCCCCTAGAATATTTTTAGGTTTACTGTACAGATATTGTTATGATTTTTGTTCATTGGGTACAATGTCCCTTTTATGAGTGCTCTTTTTTAAAAGTGTGTGTGTGTGCGTGTGTGTGTGTGTGTATATGTATATTTACATGTATATATACACACACGTTTTTATGTATTTTTTTTTTTGAGAGAGAGTGAGCGTGAGCATATGCACAAGCCCTAGAGGTGCAGAGGAAGAGAGAGAGAGAATTCTAAGCTCAGTGCAGAGCCTAAGCAGGGGGCTGGATCCCACCTCCCTGGCATCATGATCTGAGCCACAATTAAGAGTCAGATGCTCAACCAAATGAGCCACTCAGGAACCCCTTACAGGTGCTCATAAGGTGAATTGGTTTGCAGCTTTCTGGACTTACTACCAGCAACAGGTTTCTTCTCATCAGTTGATTTTTTTTTCTCTTCTTGTTGATCTTTTGTAAACTGAATAGCTTTTTCTCATGTGAAGCCAGAATACTGAGTCATGTGTTGAATGATTCAGTATTTTAGTTCTGTCTCTATTTTAGTTCTGTCTCCATTTTAAGTCTCTGTTTTCTAGCATTTTAATTCCCATTTCTTCTGATTTATATTTTCTTGGTATATTTTATATCTAATTGTAAACCACTTTACATCTACGTTCAAAAAGACCAAAAAGAAAAAAAAAATGCACTGGACAGGCAGACAGACAAACCGGTGTTCCAGAGGTTCTTAAGAAAGCCCTGTTTGAAAATGGTATGACACAGGAAGAAGGCCGCCTGGAGTCTTGCTTCAGAATGACCTGGGTTTGAATTTTCCCTCCATTTAGAAGTCGTGTGTCTTTGAATCAGCTAATTTAAGCTGATTTTCATTTAACTCATCTATCTAATGGGAATAAAGTTATCTATATGTTCAAGATTATGTGAAAATTAAAATTACATTCATTTGTAGAGTGCCTCACAGTGTCTCAATAGTGAACATGATTAGGATAACCTTAAAGTTTATCATTCAAACAGACTGCTTTGAGGGTTAAAAGGGGATACTATTACTAATTATTCAGGACAGTCAGCATGAAATCAGGCCTGGTCTAGGCAGAGACGTATGGTCACCTTGTATATAGGAAACTATAAATGCCTTTACATTCACACATGCTATCAAGGATCACTATTTATGGTAATATATATACGTATATACGTACATATATACATAGATACGTGTACATATATGTACGTATGTATGTATTTCAAAGACCATTTAACATAAGACAAACATATCACCTTTAGTGGAAGGTTTGTGTTCATCTTGGCTTTCACATAATTTGTTTGCTTTGGCAAAATCTGCCTCAGATTGCAAGAACTAAAATACAAGTTTGAAGTTCAGGCTAAAACTTCCGTTACGGGCGCCTGGGTGGCTCAGTTGGTTAAGCATCTGACTTAAGCTCAGGTCATGATCTTAAGGTTCCTGAGTTCGAGCTCCGTGTCGGGCTCTGTGCTGACAGCTCAGAGCCTGGAGCCTGCTTCAGATTCTGTGTCTCCCTGACCCTCTTTGCCCCTCTCCCACTCATGCTAGCTATCTCTCTCTCTCTCTCTCTCTCTCTCTCTCTCTCTCTCTCTCTCTCTCAAAAATAAACATTAGAAAAACACCAAAAACCTTCCATTAATGAAAGATCAAGAGCATGTAACGTAGAGAATCGGTGCTAGAGAATTTAGAATATCAGCTTAGCCAGGAGCAGGGAACACTTATCAGAAGCCCATTTACTATAATTAGGGTATGAGGTTATAAAGAAATGTCAGGTAATTCAGAGGTCAGATCTGGCTTCAGGGACAACAGGGGTAAACCTGTATATGGGAATAAAAGGACTTGTGTGTGAGGGATAGAACGATACCGAGGCTGGAAATCTGTCTAATAAATTAGACAAGTATGGTTCAAATATTCATTTTGCCAAGCTGAGTGTGTATAAGCAAGCTTTTAAAACTCTCTGAGCCCTCTTTCTAGATCTTCTAAGTGCGTAAGAATACCCACCTCACAGATCGCTTTGAAGATCTGAAAAGTACTTAAAATAGTGCCTGCTGCCCGTTAGGCTGTCAGTAAATGGTAATTATCATTGTTCCCCGGTGCAGTGGCTGCCTTCCACGGGCAGACCCAGTGTGTGCCACTGTTAATAAAATAGCATGAAGGTAGCCTCGTTCTTCATTCGCGGGAAACCTGAATATGGTTGCGATATTCTCAATTGACGGTTTCTCTGAGATCGATGTCTTTGCCCTTTGGTGTTTACCGCTCCTTGCCTGCCGGTGGGCAGCAACAGATGACAAAACAAATGAATGAGCAGTATCAATATTTCATGCTGTTCTTCCCAAATCAACAAATTCCAAGTGTTTCACTACTTGGGCAACTTTAAGAACCACTGTCGGCTTCAGAACGCCGTGTGTCCGACATAATGAATGCTTGCTTTAGAAATCTCTAGAGGCCATGGAACAGCAACTTCCTCATTTCTCAGGCTTCAGCTTTCCTTCCTCCAAAGGGATGGTTGGACAAAACTGGATCCGAGTTTCCTGTCACTCCCAGAAAGTGTCATTTTCTAGCTATGGAAGTATCTTTTCCTAGGACAGTTTGCAGAAGAGAGAAATAATCCACACCCTTTACTGACTTCCTGCTTGAATCGAAGTGTCAAAAAAATCTCTCAGACTGGCATAATTCATGTTTTAAAGGTAAATGAGATAGGAAAATGATTTTCAGTTACAAGATGATGTATTCAGTTGTACTATGTAGGGATCTAACACAAAGCAGGTACTTGGAGATTTGGTATCCCCACCCCCCCCACAACTTGCTTACTAATTCTGTTTTCTTCCCACAGTTGTCCTAAAGTTCAACTCTGCCACTCTAGTGACCTGTATCCCTGAGCAGTAGCAATAGGTCCCTGGTGGTTCTAACTAACTCCATCCTTTTGTTTCGGAGAAATGTTTCTTCATAGGTAAGAAACTAAGCATCGCCATCTGGGCTTATCTAAGATCCTAAAAGTCCTCCGAATGTGTGTTGATGGTCTCATTTTAGAGTCCCCAGTGCATCATTGGAGCACATCACAGGAACACAAATCACTTTTAGAGAGTGCATTCTTCCAAACTCAGTTTGTGTCTCTCAGAAAATACATCCACTTCCGGCAGCTTTTCATGAAGCACGACTTGGGAGGAGAAAAAATTAAACCATGAATTTTAAGATTTTAATTTTTCTGTTTTGTGTGTGTGCGTGCGTGTGCAGGCCTGCATGTTTGTGTTTTTTAATTTGATCCAGTATCTGCATAGACACATAGTATAGTGACTACTTCTTTTGGGCCTTTCTCCTGCATTCTGGCCCGTTGTTAAACTTGAACCACACTGAACTTGAAAACCCTTCAAATCTCACTTTCTCCACACAGCCTGCCTTGGCTGCTCTTGTCTTGATTAAAGGCAAGGAATATTAATGCACGTGGAAGTGCTATGCAAATATTAGTTACTGTCGCCAATTTTTATCTTCCCTAAACAACTCTGCCACATAAAACATTTGTCACAAATTAATTTGTATATATTCTTTGATTAATGAGTGTTATTTTTGTCTTCCTAGTACTGTCCCTGATTCATGTGTTTTCAAATATATTGTTCGATGATTCATACATGGTGATCTTATCTCCATGACTAGACTATTAATGTTCTAAGATGAAGGCAAGGACCAGATATTATCTGTTCTGTTCCCTTAACTGTGCTTAATAAAGGTCTGCTGTTTAGATATTTGCTAAAATGCTGGCTGGTGAAAGATTTGCAGGTCTTTGGGGCATGCAGTTTCCTGTTGGTGTACCTAACTCCCCATTCTCTGCCATAACATTTGGTCTTCTTGTACCGTAAGATCTTTATTTTTTCAAACACCTTGTTGAGGTGTGATGGGCATGTAAATAGCTGTGTATGTTTAATGTGTAAACCTGATGAGTTTGGAGTATCATCACTGATGGCGAAACCAACCCTGAGAGCAAAGCCACAGACATATGCAGCACTACTGTTTGCTTGCCTTCCTTTCCTTTATTATTATTGATATATTGTATATGTGAGTCTGAGTGTGGATCTTAACATATGATTTACCCGTGTCGCAAAGTTTCCGTATACAGTATTGTTAGTCATAGGCACTATGCTGTTGAGTGGATACCTGTTGTTTATCTTGTCTAACTGAATCTTTGTACCCTTTGCCCACCCTTTCCCCATTTTCTCTTCCCCTCAGCAACTGGTAAAACTCTGCTCCTATGAGTGTAACTATTTTACTTTATTGTTTTTTAAAGATTATTTATGTATGTATGTATGTATGTATTTTAACATTTATTGATTTTAAGAGACAGAAAGCACAAGCAGAGGAGGGGCAGAGACAGAGGAGGCAGACAATCCCACGCATGCTCCGCACTCCCAGTGCAGAGCCCACTGTGGGGCTCGGGCTCATGAACTGTGAGATTGTGACCTGAGCCAAAATTAAGAGTCAGACACTTAACCGACTAAGCCACCCAGGTGCCCCAAATTGAGAGAGAGCGAGACCCAGGAGAGGCAGACTGCTAAGGAGAGAGAGAATCCCAAGCAGGCTCCACTCTGTCAGCACAGAGCCTGACGTGGGACTCAAACCCACGAACTGTGAGATCATGACCTGAGCTGAGATCAAGAGCAATTGGCCTGTGTGCCCATCGAAGAGTGAATGGATGGAAAATGTGGTCTTTTTATGTCTGTCTTATTTCATATGGCGTAAGGTCCTGCATATCCATTCATTTTTGTTGCAAATGGTATGGTTTTCTTCTTTTTTAAGGCTGAATAATATTCTGTTGTGCGTAGACACCACATTTACTACCCATTCACTCTTTGATGGGCATACAGGCCAATTACATACCTTGGGTATCGTGAGTAACAGCAGTGGGCCTGGGGGTGCAGATACTTCTCTGAGATTCTGATTTCAGTTCCTTTGGGTAATAATCAAAAGTGAGATTGGTGAACCCTATGTTAGTTCTATTTTTATTGTTTTGAGTCATCACCATACTGATTTGTATAATAGCTGTACCAGTTAACATTTTCTAACCCACACTTGATGTTTTGACTTTTTAGGGGCGCCTGGGTGGCTCAGTAGGTTGAGTGTCCGACTTCAGCTCAGGTCATGATCTCATGGTCTGTGAGTTCGAGCCCTGTGTCGGGCTCTGTGCTGACAGCTCAGAGCCTGGAGCCTGCTTTGGATTCTGTGTCTCCCTCTCTGCCCCTCCCTCCCTCGTGCTCTGTCTCTCTCTTAAAAATAAACATTAAAAAAATAAACTGATTTTTTAATAATAACCGTCCTAATTGGTGTGAGGTGCTATCTCATTACGGTTTTGATTTGCATTTTCCCGATGATTAATGGTTTGAACACCCTTTTATATACCTGTTGGCCTTTTGTATGTCTTCTTCAGAGAAATGTCTGTTCAGAACCTCTTCTTACTTAATTGGGTTGTTTTTCTTGCTGTTGAGTTGTAGCAGTTCCTTAAATATTTTGGATATTAATCCCCTATCAGATATATGGCTTGCAAATATGTCCTCCCATTCCCTTGGTTGACTTTTTATTTTGTTGATTATTTGCTTTGTCGTGAAGAAGCTTTTTAGCTTGGTGTTGTGCCACTTGTTAACTTCTGTTTTTGTTGTCTGTGCTTTTAGTGTTATAGCCAAAAAAATCATTGTCAAGACCAATGTTTAGGAGCTTTTTCCTTATGTTTTCTTCTAGGAGTTTTACAGTTTCAAGTCTTACATTAATTCATGAATCCACTTTGAGTTGGTTTTTGTAATATGGTGTGAGATAGGAGTCCAATTTCATTCTTTTGCACGTGGATATTTAGTTTTCTCAATAACATTTATTGAAGAGACATTCCTTTTTCCACTGTATATTTTTGGCACCTTTAATAAAACTAATTTACCATGAAAATGTGAGTATATTTCTGGGCTCTCTATTGTGTTCTCCTGGTGGATATGTCTATTTTTATTCCAGTACCCTATGGTTTGCAAGCCTCATTTTACTCTACTTTGTAATATTGTGCTTCACAGATACAGCACTTTTACAAACTGAAGGTTTGTGGCAACCTTGCATTGAGTAAGTCTTACCAGCACCGTTTTCCCAATAGCACTTACTCTGTGTTTCTGTGTGCTATTTTGGTAATTCTCACAAAATTACAAACTTCTTAATTCTTATATTTATTATGATCTGTGATTAGTGATTATGACTTAGTGAAAGCTCATATGATGGTTAACATTTCTTAGCAATAAAATATTTTTAATTAAGGTACATAGATTTTTTAAATAAATAATGTTATTGCATACTTAATAGACTACAATATAGTGTAAACATAAATTTTATATGCACTGGGAGACCAAAAAATTCATTTGAGTCACTTTATTCATTTTATTTTATTGCAGTGGTCTAGAACTGAGTTGGCAGTATCTCGGAAGTATGTCTGAATAGCTTTGGGATATAATTTGAAATCAGAATATGTGATGCCTCCAACCTTGTTTCTTCTTCAAGATTGCCTTGGATATTTGTGTTCTTATGGGATTTTTTTTTTCTCTTACTATGAAAAACACCATTGACGTTTTTGTTAGGGATTGCCTTAAATCTGTAGAATGCTTTGGATACTATCGACATTTATTCCATATTGTTATGCAATGTTAATTCTTCCAACTTACGAACATGGGATACCTTTCCATTTATTTGTGTCTTCAGTTTCTTTCAATGATTTCTTTCCGTGTTTTGTAGTTTTTAGTGTATAGATCTTTAACCTTCTTGGTAAATTTATTAAGTATTCTATTTTTTCAGTTGTATTATAAACAGGATTGTTTCTTAATTTCTTTTTCAAATGGGTCATTGTTAGTGTATAAAAACATAAGTGATTTTTATATGTTTATTTTGTATCCTGCATCTTTACTGAATTCATTTATTAGCTCTAAACTTTTTTTGATGGGGTCTTCAGGGTTTTCTATATAAAGAATCATGTCATCTATAAACAAAGACTTTCTGATTTGAGTGTTTCCTGTTTTTTTATTTTTGCCTAATTGCACTGGCTAGGATTTCCACTACCACACTCAATAGAAGTGGTGAGAGTGTGCATTCTTGTTCTTGATTTTATAAGAAAACCTTTCAGCTTTTTACCTTTGTGTATGATACTATCTTGTCATTGTGACCTCTATTATGTTTAAGCATATTCCTTTTGTGTCTAATTTGTTGAGTTTTTATCATGAAAAATGTTTTATTTTGTCAAATGCTTTTTCTGCACCTATTGATGTAATCATATGCTTTTATCTTTCATTCTACTAATATGGTATATCACATGTGTTGATTTGTGTGTTGAACCATCCTTGCATCCCAGGGATAAATGCCACTTGATAATTTTGTGTGATTTCTTTAATGAGCTTTTGAACTTGGCGCCCTAGCGTTTTGTTGAGGGTGTTGGCATCTATGTTAGTTCATTAGGAAATTGGCCCATAATATTCTTTTCTTACAATGTCTTTATATGATTTTGGTATCAGAGTAATGCTTCCCTCATAGAGTTTTACTGTGTCATTCCTCTTTAATTTTTGGAAAAGATTGAGCAAGATTGGCAGTAAATCTTCTTCAGACGTTTGGTAGAATTCACTTATGAAGCCATCTGCTTCTTTTTGTTTGTTTGTTTTTGTGGGAAGATTTTTTTAATTAAAATTTTTTTAATGTTTGTTTATTCTGAGAGAGAGAGCGAGAGAGCGCACGCACACACGAGCAGGGAAGGGGCAGAGACAGAGAGGGAGAGAGAGAATTGTGGGAAGATTTTTGATTCCTGAGTCAGTCTTCTTCCTCATTATTGATCCGTTTAGATTTTCTGTCACTTCATGATTCAGTCTTGGTAAGTTTTATTTTTCTAGGAATACATGCATTTCTATGTTATTTAGCGGTGTTTATTGTATCAGATTTTCTGTCACTTCATGATTCAGTCTTGGTAAGTTTTATTTTTCTAGGAATACATGCATTTCTATGTTATTTAGCGGTGTTTATTGTATCAGTTATAATGCCTCCTCTTCCATTTATAATTTCTTTTATTTTCATTTTTCTTAGTAAAGAGTTTGACGATGTTGTTTATCCTTTAAGAAAGCAACTCTTAGATTTGCTAATATTTTCTGTTGCTTTTCTTATCTCGATTTTATTTATTTCTGTCTTGATCTCTATTTCCTTCCTTCTGCTAAATTTGGGTTTATTTTTTCATTTCTGGTTCTTTGAGGTGTAAAATTAGGGTGTTTGAGATCATTCTTTAATATTAATGCATATTAGTTGTTCATCACGATACACTTCGTTGTATCAGCCTTGCTGTTGCTGCATCCTAAGTGTTTTGGCATGTTGTCTTTCCATTTTTGTTTGTAACAAGATATTTTTTGATTTCTCCTTTGATTTCTTATTAGATCTATTGGTTCAGGAGTGTGTCATTTTTATACCTATTTATGAATTTCCCAATTTTTCCTCCTCTTGATTTCCACTTTCATATCATTGTGGTTGGAAAAAGATATTTGTTATGATTTTGTCCTTATTAAGTTTAAAGACTTTTTTTGTATCCTCATCTATGATATATCCTGGAGAATATCCATGTGCAGTTTAGACAAAAATTGCATTTTACTACCATTAGAAGGACTGTCCTGTATATGTCTGTTAGGTACATTTGCTCAATAGTATTAAGTCCACTCTTAATAACTTTCTGTCTGGGTGATTTATCCATTGTTGAAAGTGGGGTATTGAAGTCTCCTTTGGGTGTACAGCCTAGTGGTTTGAGTTTTATATATGTTATGAAATGATCACAACAGTAAGACTAGTTACCATCTCTCACCATACAAAATTATTGCACTGTTATTGTCTGTATTCCCAGTACTATATTTTGCATCCCACAATTTATTTGTTTATAACTGAAAGTTGGTATCTCTTAATCCCCTTTACCTATTTCACCCATTTGCTACTCTCATTCCCTCTGGCAACCCCCAGTTCTCTGTATTTATGAGTTTGTTTCCATGTTTTTATTTACTTTATTTTTTTAGATTCCACATACAAGGGTATTTGCCTTTCTTAGTCTGACTTGTTTCATTTTGTTTAATACTTTCTCTAGATGGATCCATGTTGCTGTAAAATGAACTATTCTTTTTTGTGGCTGAGTAATATTTAAATGTGTGATTATATCACGTTTTTATTTAATAATCTATTGATGGAAACTTAGGTTGTTCTTATCTTGACTATTATAAATAACACTGCAGTGAACATAAGGGTGCATATATCTTCTCAAGTCAGTGTTTTTGTTTTCTTTTAATAAATACTCAGAAGTGGAATTGCTGGATAGTGTAATAGTTGTATTTTTAATTTTTTTGAGGAACCTCCATACTATTTTCCATAGTGACTATACCAATTTACATTTCCACTAATAGTGAACAAGGGTTTCCTTTTTCCACATCCTCACCAACTCTTTATTATTTCTTATCTTTTTGATACTAGCTAGTCTGACTGTTATTAGGTGATATCTCATTATGGTTTTGATTTGCATTTCCTTGATGATTATCGTGTTGAGCATTTTTCTATGTGTCTGTTGGCCATCTGTATGTCTTTGGGAAAATGTCTATTCTGGTCTTCTGTGCATTTTTTAATCAGATTGTTTTAGTTTTTTGGTGTTAACTTGTAGGAGTTATTTTTATATTTGAGTATTAACTTCTTACTGAATGGGTCATTTGCAAATATCTCCTTCCATTCAGTAGGTTGCATTGTTTAATTGATGGTTTCCTTCATTTTCAAAAGCTGTTTAGCTTGATGTAGTCCTAATTGTTTATTTTTGCTGTTGTTGCCCTTGCTTGTAGAGATAGATTAAAAAACATATTGCTAAAACCTTTGTCCAAGTGTTTCCTGTCAATGTTTCCTGTCAGTGTAAGGTTTCAGGTCTTACATTTAGGTCTTTACTCCACTTTGAGTTTATTTTTGTATATGGTGTTAGAAAATGGTCCAGTCTCATGCTTTTTCTTGTAGTTTTCCAGTTTTTCTAATGTCATTTATTATAGAGACTGTCTTTTCTTTATTGTACATTGTTGCCTCCTCAGTCATAGATTAATTAACCATGTAAGCCTGAGTTTATTTCTTAGTTCTCTTTTCTTTTGATCTATGTGTCTCTTTTTGTGCCAATACCATATTGTTTCACTTGTTTTAGCTTTGTGGTATAGTTTGAAATCTGGGAACATAATACCTCCAGCCTGTTCTTCCTCAGTTGCTTTGGACATCTGGGGTCTTTTGTGATTCTTCATATATTTTAGGATTATTTGTTCTAGTTTTGTGAAAAAATCCCCCCCCCCCAAAAAAAATACCAGTGGGTATTTTGATAGGTATTCAATTGGATCTATAAATTGTCTTGGGTAATAGTGACATTTTGACAATACTAACTTCTCTAATCCATGGTCATGATTTATTTTTCCATTTATTTGTGTCATCTTCCGTTTATTTCATCTGTGTCTTAAACAGTTTTCAGAGTATAGAAATTTTACCTCCTTTGTTAAATTGTATTCCTAAAATTTGTTGATGCACTCATAAATGGGGTTGTTTTCTTAATTTCTCTTTCTGATAATTCATCTTAGTGTATAGAAACCAAACATTTCTCTATATTAATTTTATAGTCTATAATTTTACTAAATTCATTCTTTAGAATGAGAAAGAATGAGAGCATATGTGTGTGTATGTGTGTGTGCTTTATGGTAGAGTCGTCAGGGTTTTCTGTGTATAGTATCATGTCATCTACACATAGTGACAGTTTTACTTCTTTCTTACCAATTTGGGTGCCTTTTCTTTGTCCTTTTGATTGTTTGCAACCAGTACTTCCAATACTGTGTTGAATAAAGGTTTGTTAATATTTTTGTGGTGATGTATTCTGAGTATTTTCTCTTTCTGTTTTGAGTGTCTACTACAGAAAAGGTTTTTTCTTTGTAATTATCATGAGATTTACACAAAATATAATATAGTTGTAAGTCTATTTTAATATGACAACTACTTCAGTCATACGTAAACACTCCATAATTTTACTTCACTCCTCCATATGTTTTATGTTATTGATGTCACAATTTGTATCATTTTTTTATATTGATGCCACAATTTACATATTTTCACATTTCAGCATATTATATACTGAGATATTAAGTAGGGAAGATATTTGGGTCAGTGTGGGGCAACATAATAGGTTAATGAGTGATGCTGATTGAAAAGTCTATACTAGGTGTTACCTGTGAGAGGCAAGGGAGAATCGTTTCCATATGCAACAGAATCCAGTTTTTGATCATGTATCATTATCATTCGTCTAAGATCAAGAAGGGAGCAACCAACAAGAAGGAGATATTCTTCAAATAGGGACCCAGTAATTTGCCAATAAAATCCTGATTCTAGGACCTATTTGGTTTACACAATAACATACTAACTTTTTAGTGTTGTCTTTGTACATCACCTGTTCTTACCAAAGCCTATGCATCCTGTTGATCTTGTGTATCCCAGTAAAATACAATTATTATTTTTACTTATTTTCCCTATATTTTGTAAATTAACTGAACCAAATTTGGTTATTCATAATCATTAAGTGGTTTTGGTGCTGATTTATTATTGTTTTTCTCTGCTTTTTAATGAGCAGTCATTGGAGGTAGGGAAAGTTTCATGTATCTTCCTTAATACACTAGTTGCCATATGCCAAAGTATATTTTGGACCAAACCGTCCTACAAAAACCAATATTTATTGGAATAAAAATTTGAAATTAATCATAATCATGTTAACTCAATAGCGATATGCTATTCTTTTAACAGCGATATGCTGTTCTTTTAAGAGTTCCACCTACAACTTGTATAAAAAAGTTGACTACAGCAAACACAACAGCTATTCTAGAGGCAAGAATTATTGAATATTATAATTGGTCTTCATAATCAGAATCTTCTGTAATTATGGTGAGGTTCAATGCTGTTTAAAAACCAAATCTCAGGTGCCATTTCAATGATACAGAATTTGTGTAACTAGTTCAGTCAAGGAGATATATAATATTTCTAGCCTATCCACACAATTTGAAATTGCACCACAAAATTTGCCAATGAAAACCCATTTCAAAAATCTTTTATTCTATTTAATAAAAATCTCTTTTTCTGATCAGAGATAAAGATAACTGGAATGTTTTAGTAGCTACTATATCCTTTAGATTATCTGAGAGCCAACCCAGTTAAGACAAGTAACTACCCTTGGTTGTAAATTAAAGCTCTGCTTATCATATATTCACACACAAATGCATGCGTGTGTGCGCGTGCACACACACACACACACCTGACTATCCTTAAATATTTTAGCATATATTACAGATATTACAACATCATTTTATAATGAGGGCCATTAGGCTCAGAGAGGTTAATCAACTTGACTCTGAATTTACAAATAGTAACTGGAAAAAGAGAGTGTTGACCCCTCTCTTATGTTCTTATAAAGAACATTCATGCATGTTCTTTATAACCCATTATTCCTCATGAGCTTATTCTATCTCTGGGTGCTAAAATTCAAATGGCCCTATTTATTTCACTAAGCATGATATACTCCTTGGTACCAAGAAGGAAATGCTAAGGACTGCTGTAAAATATTTATCTGTTGCAACTTATTTCTTGGGGCACATAGCGACTTCTGTGTTAGTCAATTTGCTGTGGATGACAATGAGGTACCGTATCTGGGGAGGAGCATGGAGATGATTCAGTAGGAGTTAGTATCAACAGGTCAGTAAATTACTGCTGGCAGGGGGAAGCAAGCCACAGAAGCCGGCATGCCCAGATTGAACTAAATGGGAAAAAGTAAGAGAGATGGGAGTGGAAAAGCTCCCAGCTAGATACTGCATAGAAAAAGTGTCTTCTGACTCCATGTGGATGCAACTTGGGTAAATGATGTTGGTTTAGTTCTTTGGTGATTTCCAAAAGATAAACTATGGATTCCAATGAGAATGTGATAAATATCTAGTTCTAATCAAGAAGGACAGCACTGTATTATTTCTGCTCCATATCTTTTCCTGCTGATGGTAATAACTTCACACTACAAAGAATTCTCTTTTCTAACAAACCATGGTTAAAAGTGTTAAGATTTCTTTTTAATGAAGTGGTGCTTTCTGAAGTCATTCCCTTGAGGTCTGATTGCTGCCATAAAGTTAGCACCTGAGATACAATATAGAATTTGATTTACATACAGAATTCTATATGTTAATGTATCTGAAAGTGATATATTAGGTCAAAGTAGCTGATCATCTTTCGTCATGGGAACAGAAACAGGAATTGTATGTTCTATGTTGATCCTCTTAGATACCTAAGAAAGGGCCACTTTCTTCCCTGCTTCTAATATGGAAATTGATGATATTTATGTGCTTTCTGTGGCTTATTTTTAAACATATATTTTGGTTGAAAAAATGAAATTCTGTGATATAGCCTAATAAGATAATTTGGTATTATTTCTTATCCAATTTTCAAAGGCATTTGTGAGGGGACTTTTGTTTATTTTTTGCTATGTATAAATTTGGTTTTACTTTTAATTAAGGTTTAGTTGACATAATATTATATTAGATTCAGGTGTATAGCCTAGTGACTCAACAATTACATGCCTTAAAAAATTCTCACTGTGACACATGTTAACTACACTTCATGAGGGGACGTTTTCTTAACTTCTTTCTGAATCTTCATTCTCCTGACAGCAGATGACCGAGTTTGCAGTCTTTAGTGGAACAAACATCAAGGTCCCTATCTCCTTTCTGTCCTATTGAACTGTATATGTGTTACAGTGCTTGGTTTTATGCTTTACTTCATACCTTTTGTACATTCTGCTAGTTCTTTCTACTAACTCAAGTGATAAGCTGTTTCGGGGACTTGGCTAGATTCAGTTTGGAAGCATATTTAATCCAAGATTACTGGAAATGTTTAGAAAATGTTTACCTCCTAGAAAGTAATCAGTCAGATTTTTCCCTGGTCTTTGTGGAAGGACCTGATCGGTTTTCTTTTCTCTTTTAATGTAACACATAGAATGAGAGAGAGAGAGAGAGTGTGTGTGTATGTTTGTAATGCGTGTGTATGTGATGATGAATACATATACACACACACTTTTCCCAAATTCATTCATCTGCTAAAATCATACCAGAGAAGGAAAAACTCTTGTTTGTAAGTAATGCTCACCTTAGGAAAGTCAACAGCAACAGAAATTATAGGTTACACTTTTCTGACCTGGGCCATCTTAAATACAGGTCTCTTTGACTCCAAGGTTTCTATTCTTTCAATGATATCATGCTTCCTTCTAGAACTGTATCTGAATCCCAACAGCCCGAGGTAATACAAATCTTGTAAGAATTATCATTGTTGACTGTAAGAAAAGGATAATTTTGATGAGTAATTGTGATATTAAAGGAAGGGGAAACTATGGCTAGAAGTCTTATTTATAATTTCTGGTCCATTGTAATAATTCATATTACCTCCCTTTCTTCACTTTTAAAGTGTCCCAATTTGGATGAGAAATTACAAAGTCACTTTAGCTGTGGGTGATGTTTTTATCCTGGGATCCAATTCATTGTTTGTTTGTTTGTTTGTTTCTTCCTTCCTCCCTTCCTCTGTCTCTCTGTCTCTCTCTGTCTCTCTCTGTCTCTCTCTCTTTGAGGGAGAGGGAGAGAGAGCTGGGGAGGGGCAGCGAGAGAAAGAGAGAATCACAACTAATCTCCTCACTGTCAGAGCGGAGCCCAATACAGGGCTCTAACTCACAAACCCTGAGATCATGACCTGAGCTGAAATCAAGAGTCAGATGCCTAACCAACGGACTTTTGGTCAGTTGAGCCACCCAGGTGCCTCATTTTCACTTTTTTTAATTCTTTAAAAGTTCCTAGTAAAATAGTATTTTTCTAAGACATATTGTGAGTCTTAAAGGACATTTAAATTACTTAAAAATGTGTCTGCTGATTGGGCTGTAGTGCCCAATAAATGGTCAGTTGCATTAAAACAGAAGGTAATTTGGGTGAGCTAAGTCGGACACATCACATCGTAAGAGGAAACATAACCTGGGGGAGGGATTTATCGTTCATTTCCTTCTCTCCATCTAGTGTAGAGAATTTCAGAAAACTTAACTCCAAGTTATTCTTCATCTTCTCCTTTGGAGTCTGTTGCTATAATTACAGTGTTAAAACAGTCACAGGAGAACTTCAGAAGGTCTGGAAATTCCACCATATTCTATCAGGAAATAATACTCCCCTGTCTTGAAAGTTTCCGAAATTTTCCTTCAAAAAATCCTGTCGTTTTTGAGGCTCTTTTCCAGTATTTTCCAAAATTCCCCCTCCCACCACTTCCTTTCTTGCTCCTTGTAGAATTTTTAGCTGCAGCAGCAACACATTTTCCCATTCATTTGAAATTAATCTCTTTTAATAAACTGACTGGCATAGAGTAAAGAAAGAAGGAAGGCAACAAGGAAGGAAAGGAAAGGAAAAGAAAAGCCATTACTATGGAAATTCCATTGCATTTTGCCTCCATCAGATTAGGCTGATTGTTGTTCCATATGCTTTTTGACTCCTGGAGTTTTATTAGTTATTGTATTAAGGCCATTAGAGAATGTTTTAAAGACCTGCATTGAGGAAAGGACTTAAGTGAAGGATTAATTCATTTGCCTTAAATTTGGCGGTGGTGATCATGAGTTGTTTGGAAAGCTGAAACATAATGCCTTATTTTTCCTTAATAAATGTTTTCTCCCCAGCCCTAATTACTTTCCTAGATAGACTCACCTGACCCAGATTCCTTGCTCTGCAAGTTCATAACCCTGTAGAGCAGTGCTGCTTAAAACGTGGAGGGAGGACAGGCAGCGTCAGCAGCATCTTTCAAATTCTCAGAACTGTAATAAATTCAGTAAAGTTGCAAGAAGCAAAATCGATATGCAAAAATCAGTTTCATTTCTAGACATGAACAGTGAAATGTCTGAAAAAGAAATAAACTATCTTATTTACAGTAGCATCTCAAACAATACAATGTTTAGAAATATGTTTAAGGAAGGTGAAAGATCTGTACACTGAAAACTGACTTTGCTGAAAAAAAGAAGACGAAGAGGAAAGACATTTTATGTTCTTGCATCAGAAGAATTAGGGTTGGTAAAACGTCTATACCAGTTAAAGCCATCCACAGATTGGGTGCGATCCCTATCAAAATTCCAATCTCATTTTTCACAGAAACAGAACAAATGATCCTAAAACTCAAATGGAACCATAAAAGATCCTGAGTAGCCAAAGCAATCTTGAGGAAGAAAACATAGTTGAAAGCGTCCCATTTTCTGGTTTCAAATTACACTACAAATCAATAGTTACAAAATCAGTGTAGGACCAGCATAAATATGGACACATCAACCAATGGAACAGAATCGGAAGCCCAAAAATAAAGCCATACGTATACAGTCAACTAATATTTGACAAGGGGGCCAAGAATACTCAATGGGGAAAGGATAGTCTTTTGAATAAGTAGTGGTGAGAAAACAGATTATTCACATGCAAAAGAATAAAATTAGATCCCTCTTTTATACCCTTCACGAAAATTAACTCAAAATGCATTAAAGATTTAAGTGTAAGACCTGAAACAGTAAAACTCCAAGAAGAAAATAGAGGCAATAAGCTCTTGGATGTTGGTCTTGGCAATGCGTTTTTGGATAGGACTGGTACAGGGAGGGTACCTTTCACATGGGGGATTTATTTAAGGGCAACAAGGGTCAGAGGGTCCTTCTTGCACGGCTATGTGTGCAATCCCTTTAATTCAAGATAATTAATATGCCAAAGTGGCATATTATGGGGTGACATAGTCTGTCCCCCTTCAACTTCTAGTGACTAGCGTTTGTTAGTATGGAGACTTCAAAACTTTCTAATTCCAAGTTGTTGCTAACTGTGTTGAACTGCTCGTCATTACTGGACCAAAGTCCAGATTTTCCTCTGTCCCCCACTCTCAGGTTTTTCCCTCATTGGGCCCTTCCACTGGTACATTACATCTCCACTCTGCTCTGTCACCGAAATCTGCCCATTTTCCAGGACGCTGTATGCATGGTAGCTCATTCATGAAGCATTTCCTGACTCTCAAACTCCCCCTCTAGAATACTGGTCTGTGCCCCCACGTTCGTCTAAAATATCTTGTATCTCCTTGATATTTCTTCATTAAACAAATATTTACTGAGTGTCTGCTTTGCCAACAAAGTAAGAAAACAGATTTAGTTCCTGCCCTTATGGAGCTTATATTTTCTGTGCTTGGGAACTAGAATTTTTCTCATGTAATTTAACTCATTTCACATCATGTTGTCAGTATTTTTCCTTCTTTTATGTGTTTAACTGTATTGAAAGCTCCATGAGATCATCCTGCCTCTCTTTAGCTTGCTGTTGTTTATACATAGTAGTTCAGTATATTTTAGTTCCGTTGAGGACCTCTCTATGTTATAACTAAAGGGACTCTATCTAACATGTGTTGTGATTGCCAGTTTTTGACCTTTTGCCTGCAGCGTTGATCTGTTTAGCCTGACCTTTGTAACTGTTCTATGCATTTCTGCCTTTCAGGAATCTATTCCCATTTGTGATGTTGTGATTTATAATAGGTAACATATATTTAGTCTTTGACCCCTTTTCTGGCACTGAACTCCTAAAACGCTTGGAATTTCCAGAAATGAGAGTAATAAAGGTGTTTTTGTCATGTTAAAGAGGCTTTCCAAAAGCACCTAAGGATGGGGGCTGGTTGCCTGGAGAATGGATCCCAGGATTGGAGGATTGGAACTTTCAGGCACCCCTCCCCCACAAGAGGGGCTGAGGGTTGAGGACAATTGCTAATGAGCAAATATTTCAATCAATTATGCCTAAGTAATGAAGCCTCCGTAAAAACCAAAGAGGATGAGCTTCCGGGAGCTTCTAGGTTAGTGCCTACGATGCTTCCATGTGCCACCATGCTGGGCTGTAGACTCCCATGAGGACAGAAGCTCCTTTGTTCACTACCTCACCATATGTAACTCAGCATCTGGCTGTTGATTCTTATCCTTTTATGTCCTTTGTAACAAGTTGGTAATCTAGGGAGTAAGCTAGTTTGCTGAGTTCTGTGAGCCTCTCTAGAAAATTAATTGAATGCAAGAAGAGGTACCCCTGATTTATAGCTCATTGGTCAGAAGCAGAAGGTAAGAACCTGGACTTCCGATTGGCATATGAAGAAGGGATAGTCTTGTGGGACTGAGCCCTCAGAGTAGATAGAGTCAGAATTGAAGTGAATTGTAAGACACCCAGCTCCTGGGGGAGAATTGCCTAGTGGTACAGGGGGAAAACTTGCAGGCATCTGAATTGGTCCTAGAACCTTACTATTTACTTCCTGCTCCACAAAGCCTTTTTAGACCATGTGGACCCATAATGTTTCCTTATAAAATCCTCTACTCTGGATATTACTCTGGATTTTTCTGGAACTGTTTAGTGACACATTTTTGTTAAGTTTATGTTATACTAGACGTGATACCTCAGCTAAATGTTAAACTCCTCGAAGGCCAAAAATACAAATGTAACCTGTTTAGCACTTAGTAATATATCTTGTCCAGGAGTGCTGAATAAATCTAGATTGAGGGCACGTATGCTAATCCACACCCACATGGCTCAGTAAAATTTCATCCTTGTCACTTCTGGTGACCATTAGCTTGCATGCCCTGTGCCTTGCCCATAGCAGGGGTATTACTGTCCTCTACCAATAAAGAAAATATCCTCCACGAGATAGCCAGCCATACGCTTATCTGCGTTTTCTATTCTGGCCTACTCTCAGTTATTAATTACCCTGAGATCTATAATAATCTGCAGATTGGTTCTTTACATTGAGACTTAGGAAGGCAAAAGGGCTTTTGAGTTTGTATAATGATAAAGTAATAATCCATGTGATACCTTTTGACACAGGTTCTGTCATCTACATTATATGGGGAGAGCTATGTACTGTTTATAAAATATACTCACGAACAAATGAAAATTAACTACAGTAGTTTCTGAAAGCCATTTTCATCCCCTTCAGTAAGAAATTAGTAATATTTTTTTTTATAATCTAGGTGGCTAATTGAGTTGTTCATTTACTAGCCAATCCTTGGCACTAGGTGCCAAGCATGTTAAGTTTTGTATATGTATTCCTTTAATTTTTAAAAAGTTGTTAGAGAAAGAGAGCATGGGAGTGGGCGAGAGGGGCAGAGAGAGAGAGAGAGAGAGAGAGAGAGAGAGAATCTTAAGGAGGGTGCATGCTGATGTGGGGCTCATTCCCACTGCCCTGGGATTATGATGTGAGCCGAAATCAACAGTTGCCAGCTCAGGCACCCTGTGGTTGGAACTATTATTATCTCAGTTTTACAAATGAAGAAACAGGTGTGGAGAGGTAAGATGTGCTCACCCAAAGGTGTTGAGCTAAGGTTTCAACTCTGGAAGAAATGGTCTGGAGTTTTATAATCTTGTCATACTCTTAAACTGTATGCTCTGTTGAAACTTTGGCTCTAACATATTCTTATCTGTGTATCTGTGTGGGCCCTGCTGGGACACTTCTTTCCTCTGTCACCAAATGGAAGTCAGTTTCAGTTTGCACTTGTTCCTAAAAGTCCGTTAGCTCTGTCGCTAAGCCTTCACTGCCTTTGGTCTTTCTCATAGTTCTTTCTTCAAGTTGATGTTGTGTTGCATACTGTGATTGTGAGGAGAGATTTGAGGTTCCTTTGATAAGGGAAAGCCACTTCCTGTTGGGAAACAAACCTAAACTAGAACTTTCTTTTGTGAGGCCCCCGTACTTCCTATGAATCCCCTTTCTTCACTCCCCACGCTCATGCAATGAGCAGGCATTTGACATATTTGTTTAATGAAAGAGTTACATAGATTCTTCTCCATATAAGGTGTTTGGACTAGCAGTACCTGTCCAATTCGAAGTGCGGTACTTGAGGCGTCTGGGTGGCTCACTGGGTTAAGCGTCCAACTCTTGATTTTGACTCAGGTCACCATCTCACAGTGTGTGGGATGGAGCCCCATGGTGGACTCTGTGCTGACAGCTAGGATTCTCTGTCTCCTCTCTCTTTGCCCCTCACTCGCCTGTCCCCTCTTCCTCTCTAAATAAATAAACATAAAAAAGAACATAATTAAAAAAAAACCCACAAACCAGTAGCAACCACTTAACAAATTCTTAGTGTGTGAATGGATGTTGAGTCACAAGTGCACTATGCAAATCTGTTAACTTAATTGAGCTTCAGTGTGTGTGTGTGTGTGTGTGTGTAGAAAAGAGAATTCCAATTTCCTTCATTAACAAACATTATCAAGCCCCAAATCCACATGATGCTATCTTAGTTGCCACCCAAAATTAGTTTAAAGGAGACACAGTAGAGGCCTTTTTTGAATTCTTTAGGATTTAAAGCACAAAAACAGTGTTGCTGATGAATTTGCACGAGGCATGCAGACAAAGAAGGGCATTACATAGAAAAATAAATGGATATTACTGACTACCATTCCATGAGCCGCAGGTATGTATTGTCCAAATGGACTTATGTGAAAGGTTTCTAATGGAAAGATAACAGACGTAAGGCCTCTTCAGATGGAGACATTAGTATTCTGATCCAAGAGCATCAGAGGCATTAGTTTACTTTGAATATTTTCATATCTTTTTACCACTGGGGCCTTTAGTATTGGAACAAATTGATGTCTAGAGTCCAAAAAAGCTGTTTAGTATGTGATAGTAGAAAATTAAATAATGCATTTGTCCTGCAGGCTTCTGGCTCTCACACTTATGCAAAATCGGTAGAATACCCACAGCCTCTTTTTTGAATGTCAGATGTCTTCATTGGAATGGGAGGCAGTCTATTTAATTGCTGACCTCAAATGAATGGCAGGAGGATGAGGTTGCATTTCTACATCTGAGTTTCTTTGCCTGTCTCCAATAGCATTTGCTGACACTGAGGAAATGAATTATCATCCTCACATTCAGAAGTTTTTTTCTAGTCATTACCAGTGGTGCCCATTCTGTACACCATCTCCATCGATGTGGAGATTTCAGATTTAGGAAGTGAATGTATTGTATTTTGTCAGCCTTGAAAAATGGATGCATTAGGAAGGATATCCAAGGCAAAGTTAACTTGGAAGCGGGTGGCATTAACCATCCAAGTTCAAATTTCTGGCAACTCTTGGTCACACTAATCTAAATGATTGTAACTTGAGGGATGACCAGAATCTGCCTTGACAACAGAGTTCTAAGAGCAGTTAGGAGTAAAGCAAATCAAATAAGAGAATCATTCTGTTTTTTTTTTTTTTTTAATGTTTATTTTTGAGGGGAGGGGCAGAGAGAGGGAGACACAGAATCAAAGCAGGCTCCAGGCTCTGAGCTGTCAGCACATAGCCTGACAAGGGGCTCTAGCTCAAGAGCTGTGAGATCATGATCTGAGCCGAAGTCAGATGCTCAAGGGACTGAGACACCCAGGCGCTCCTTGTTCTGTTTCTGTAACAGTTGGTTTTAAATTTGTTTCTGTGGGAACGGAAAAGAGGGTATAAAGTCCTCTGGCATTTTCTGGGTTAATGTCTCCTCCTAATTGCTGTTTGGCCTAGTTCTTTTTTTGTCTTTGTTCCCTCCTTGCAGGGCTCCTGGCTGCTTTGCATCTCAAGGGGGTAGCATATTCAGGACTCCACTTTCCAATGTGGGTTTCCAAAAGGCAGAGTGAGACATCTGCCACCCACCCACTCTCCTGCCTACCAGGACATTCCTCATTCTCCTTTAGCTGGAGTGTAAAATTAACCTCCTGCCCACACTCAGTGGAAGGGGCTGGCTTTGGTTTTTGTAAGCCATCGTTTTCTTTCCTCTCCTCCCCCCACCTCCCCACACAGCATATCTCCTAATGGCAGAAAAATACAGAATCAGAGAAATAGATGAAAGCATTAAGAAAGAAAGATACGGGCACCTGAGTGGCTCAGTCGGTTGAGCGTCTGACTTTGGCTCAGGTCTGTGAGTTCGAGCCCCGCGTCGGGCTCTGTGCTGACAGCTCAGAGCCTGGAGCCTGCTTTGGATTCTGTGTCTCACTCTCTCTCTGCTCCTCCCCTGCTCACACTCTGTCTCAAAAATAAATAAAACATTTAAAAAAATTTTAAAGCAAAAAAGATATTAATACTTGACTGTTTCCATTGCATAGCGTATTAAATTGCACAATACACTGGGTCTTGGGGTCTTGGGTTTATGACCCACCATTATGATCTACCAACATCTCTCTTGCCCAGTTTCTTTATATTATATAGAAGTGAATGGAGGGTTGCCTGGGTGGTTCATTCGTTGGACCAAAGTGTGGGACTCTTGATTTCAGCTCAGGTCATGATCTCTCGGTTCGCGAGATCGAGCCCTGTGTTGGGCTCTGTGCTGACAGCACGGAGCCTGCTTGGGATTTTCTCTCTCTCCTTCTCTCTTTGTCCCTCCCCCGTTCTCTCTCTCTTCCTCTCTCTCTCAATAAATAAATAAACTTAAAAAAAAAACACGAAAGAAACGCATGGAAGGGGGAAAATAACCTGTGGCCATGACTGTTGTAGTAGTGGTTCTTAAACCTCTTGGCCCGGATAGGTAGAGATCCAGAGCTTACAGGAGGTCACAGCACACCAGAAGAGACATGTGAGAAAATGCAAGCAGACGTTTTTTTGGTTTTGTTGTTTTTTTTTTTTTTTTCACTGATTCAGAGATTCAGGAGTTACTGGTGAAGGGGATCAGAATATGCCACCTCAAAATATGCCACTCTGTCACAGGGGTTATTTTGAGCCAAAAGCACTTGAGGGAAAGCAAACCCAAGAAGAGACCTCTGCTTTCTCCTTCTTTGCCTAAAAGCAGGGCATCAATTTTTTTTTTTTTCCAGTGGTGAATGCACCCTCCTCCCTTTTCCTGTGCTGGTAGAAAGAAAACAACCTCCGAAGCACCAGAGGTAGAAAGTTTGCCCTGAGAGACGTCTGTGCAAACTGATGTTACTAAAATAACCCTTATCTTTCATTAGTTTCCAAGCATGGTCACTTTCTCAGTTTCCTGCTTGTGAGAGCTCAAGCCCCTTTGCCTTTGTACAGTCCTTTCTCCACAACTTACCACCCTTTATTAAGATGATAGGTGAATTCTCAAGCCTAATGATTTAATTGGGTTTTTGCTTGTTTACTGTGAACCTACCCATACTCATAAAAATGAAAAACACTGAAATATATTTACCTTTTTTCCTGTTAACCTGGAGTTTTGTCTTTTCCATTCACCAACCCCAGTGACACGCCTAAGAGTGTAGGGGGCAAGTTTATCCTCTCCTACACTGGTGAAGAACGGTTTCTTATTTATCCTCTTTCTAGACTCAGAAAAAAACTTCTCTAGAGCTCATTTATAACTCCTAGCTTCAAATGAAAAATATCCCATGCCATGAATTTCCTCCTTTTTTTTCTTGAATATTTTTTAGTGTTTATTTACTTTTGCAAGAGAGAAGGAAAGGGAGAGAGAGAGAGAGGGAGAGGCGTGAGTAGGGGAGGGACAGAGAGAGAGAGAGAATCCAAAGCAGTCTCCATTCTCTGTGCTGTCAGCACAGAGCCCGATACAGGGCTTGAACCCACGGACCGCAAGATCATGACCTGAGCCAAAGTCAGATGCTTAAGGAACTGAGCCACCCAGGTGCCCCATGAATTTTCTCCTTTTATCCAACAAACATTTATTGAACCCCTTCATTAGTAAGGCTTACTTCTTGCTCTCATGTGGCTGACAGTCTAGCAGAGATGATTTTTTAGGGTGCATAGAGAGTTTAGATTTGTTCCGGTAAAAATTACCATATAGATGGAAGGTACCATGCTATCTAAACCCATCATGCATCTATCTATCTGTTAGTCATTCATCCATCTTTCAGTCCATCTATTTACATTGTTGTGCTTTCAGATATGGACTATATAAAGTAGTAACCATAGTAAAATAATGTTTTAAACTTTTAAATACTTAAAATTAAAAAAAAATTAAATTAGAAATGGGTGTTCTAATATCATGTAAAAACTACAGATGACAGCTGTGAAACAAAATACAAAATGGCCAGGAATTTAGAGACTGTACTTTCTATTTAAGGTAAACCTAATGGCCTGAATAACTCAGATATTTAAGTATTATTTTAAGGAGAGAATCCATTTATCCAGAGAGGCAAGCATATTGCGGATTCCATATGCTGTGAGGAATCTCATTGGAATGTTACCTAGCATCATAATTAGTTGGCGCTTCTGATTTTTTCCCTCATGGTGGAACGTGGGTCACTAGGCTGCTATTGTCTTTAGGCCAGTCATTGTAAACTGGTATCAGAGTCACCTGGAGGGCTTGCTAGACGTGAAAACACAGATCGGCTGGGTACCGTCCCCAGGCTCCATTTAGTTTTTTCAAGCCTTGGATTGGAGGCCCTCCCACGTTAAAGATTGGTGAACTTCAAATTTTGACTCTGTGGGGGTGGATGATTCCAGGGATGGGGCCTGGAATCTGCATTTGCAGGTCCGGCTCATGTTGCTGGTCATGGAAATGTACCTTGAGATCCAGCCCTCAGGGACACAGCAGGTCACCAAAATTAGAAAAGCTTGGTTGAGATTAACCCCTCTTTGTGGATGTTTAGTGGACAGTTGGGGATCATCACGTGCACCTATTGTGTCCTTACTGCCCTGTGAGCCTAGGGTGATAATCACAGCATCACTTTGCTTAAAGTAGAAATGTGTTTGGTGAGGCAGGACCTGCCTGACCACAATGGGCCACGGGAGAAAGAGTTATTGATGGAATTGACCTTATCTGTCAGATTATTTGTTAAAAGTCAAGAGTTATTAGATCCAATAGTGCTTCCCATCATTACATAGGCATCTTGGTCTTAATGCTGCATTTCTTAGTAATGTTATCTGGCTTGTTAGGAAAGGACAATGGGAAACACAATTTGTGGGCTGGGTATGGGGCCATTTTCTTAGGTGTTGCAAGATGGCACTCACTAAACATGTATCTCACTCTTAAGTTTCTTAGCAGCTGTGGTCTTTGAGATACATAGATGATACTATGCTGTTACCTATTTGACTTGGAGTGCATTTAGACAAGATTTTGTCTTGGCTCAGAGATTTATTAATGGATGCCCTGGAGCAGATTTTCTTATTGTTTCCAACTGGGCCACATTTCCTCCTCTGCTGAGGGGATACTGGTACCTAGCCTTAATTAGGGCTGCTTCAAAGATGAAATCTTACAGCCTGTGAAATGAGCGACATGTAATAAATACTTAATTCTTTCCCTTTCTTTGTATGTCATTTGCTTAATATTAAAAATTTTAAAAATTAATTGAAATTCCCGATTTCAGACATAATTGGAAAGATTTTTTGGTCTCAGGACGTTTCTGTGTTCTTTAAGACTCAGACTGGAGGCCTCCCAGTCAAAGACTGAGCAACTTCAGATTCTGGCCACCTGCTCCCCTTCCTGTCTTTCCTCCTCTGTCTGAACAGGGTGGCAGTGGCCAAGGTCTAACTGTGTCCAGCTAGTCCATTCTTACCATACTATTTATCATCCCTAAGGTGGCAAGTTTGAATATGTCTTTACACTTCTGATAGCTACTGATAACTTACCAATTTCCATCATAATAGAGCCAAGTAGGTCCCTTTCAAAGGAGTCTGTCAGGCTGTTTGAAATATGTCTATCCTTTTGTCTTGGGAGCTCCCTGCAGGCAGGGATATAGAACCTGGCTCTAAGTGGGCAAGAAAGCTTGGAATGGCATCTAATACCCCAAATCCATGAGGCAGGGACATGTCTAAGGGCAGTGCTCTGCTGCTTTACTAATTTTCCAGGGCCCTCGTTCCCTGAGTCCCTTAGGAAACTAATGGGCAGAATGTCTTTGAGGACACGGTCTTGTTTACTCTTTATCCTTGTGCTTGGTGCGGTGTCCACACAGTATGGGCTCCATCACGATTTTTGAATAAAAGGAAGTAATAAAAGAATTTCTGTGTGATCCCAAGTCATCCAAGAATCTCATGAAAGATTGGCAAGCACCTTTTTAAAAGACCCATTCAAATTGGCAGTGAAGCAGGAAGCATCCTATTAAGGCCTTGTGAAACTGTATTAGTTTTCAGCTCTTTGGTGGACTGCTTTGCACCTTAATAATGTAGGTGCAGGACCGTCCCTGCTCCTACAGAACAGAATGTTGGAGCCGTTTCTTAGAGATTGCCCAGGGCAGTCCCCTCATCGTACAGAGGAGGAAACTCACCGCCCTTCTGGGGAGACTGTTTTCTGGCACAGAAATGCCTACCGATACCTTTTCCTACCTTGTAGTGAACCCAGAAATGAGTTGTGTAATTTAATACGAATGACCATCAGGATACGTTCCACAGAGAAGCCCTGCTAATGGTGGTTATTGACCCTGTCAGTTGCTTGCTGCTGAGGGCTCACCTTGATTGGTAGTTGAAGAGTGCTACCATTTTCTGAGGCCACCAGCACTGACCTGTTGGCCATGGGATTCAGTCCCTCTTCACTCCAACAAAGAACCTTTAATTAATAGCATCTAAAGGAAAACAAATAAGAGAACGGGGCTGCCACGGAAAGCCCTCACTTAGGCCACCAAGGAAAACCAAGAGGCTGATCTTAAGTAACGAGACACTTCCAGGTGGATGAAAACAGGTGCACCAAGAGCAGATCCCAGGGATACTGGAAATTGTTGGGACACGTCCAGGGTCAGAGACATGATCCAAAAGGAAAGCAATGAAATAAAACATTCTAAGCAGCCTTTTTAAGGCCAGGGGGACTTCATGCAAGCTTCAGATTTTATTGGGTTTTCCTGTTATTTCTTATTTTTATCCAAACAAGTAGCATTTTCATTAGGTAAACAAATCACTTCACTCTCCTCTGTTTTGTGTTCTCCTCCCTTTTTTCCTTTTTTGGTCTCTGCTACCATGCATGTGTGGTTAAAACATCTCAGTAGGCCTGTGAGCCAGTAGATACCTCAATGGAAATTGTTGATTGATATATATTAATAATTTTTCTTCGTTGTTTTTTAGGGTTTGGTATGGCCAGAAGGAGGGTAATATTAAAGAGGCTGATTGATTTGATTTCATAAGTAGTTCTTGCTCCCTATCGATGACAACCTTTTGTACCCTGGTGCAAGCAAGAGACTGCTGCCTTCATTCATTTGGGGTGTCTCAGTTAGGTGATGCTAGATAATTTCCAGCCACAATGCAAAGTCTTTAACTAGAAATGATAGTATTGCCAATAACAAGGAGAAGCAGGCTAATAACATTTCAATTTTTACATTCTTGGCCCCGTTTTTCTTTCACGCTGAAATGTTATTGAAGTATAACTGCTTGTTGAACACACATTAATTCTGGAATTTGTGGTGAATCCAATCACACATAGCTGAATTCACCAGCTCACTGCATAAGCCTTTTGACATTTGAGGCCAAATGTTCAAATCACAAAGCTGAAGGTCGTGGTGTGTATTAGACAAGGAAGAATTAAGAAGATACATAGCCCCCACGATCTCTTGCACAGTCTTTTCAAACCTGTCACCATCACCAATGCTTTACTTATTAGATTAGGTGAAGGAAATGCTTTTATTTATTTGTTTGTTTGTTTATTTATACAGGGCTTAGTTGTGGTGGGTGGAGTCCACTGGTACTAACAGTCAAATGGGAAAGCCTCTTATTTCAACTGTAGACCCTTCCTGTTAAACTAATGAGCCTTCTGCTTTGATTTCTTCCGTGCTATTGTATATATTTTTAGGGTTGATTTTATGCCATTGGACACTCCTTCTATAACTGGCAAACATTTGCATGAACACGGCTCATTAAGTATTTTTAGATCTGCCCTGGCCTTTGCAGAATGTGACTGAACTGGAGAGTTCTATCGCACAGGATTCAGCTCCCTAAACACGGGAAGCGGTGACAGCCGCTTGTGAGGGGGTCAGCCAGCTCCTTTGAGCAGGAGAGCCGGTCCCTAACTGATCTGGAAGTTTGGCGTGAAGGGAAAGGGAAAATAAGCTCACTTTTGCATAAAGTTAGAAAACTTGGATTTTCAAATTTTATTTCCTCCTGGAACATTAGAAAGACTCTGCACTAGGCAGTGAGATGGCAGTTGCTAGCGTGGCTGCTTTCTGAGCAAGAGAGCGGGAAGCGTTCCCTTTGCAAAACGTTGCTGAGGCTTGCTTTCCCTAAAAGAGGTTATACTCTCCCCAGGGGGACTGCCTTCGACAGTTTGAGAGATGCTAGTTTGGAGCAACTCAAGACACCTCATGGAAATGCAGGTTAAAACCAAGTCCACTCAGGAAATGGACCAGGGGCTGTAACATGAAATGCAAAGGTTGAACTTGAGCACTTGCAGTTACACCAGGACCACAAAACCTCTGAAACACACGTGGCGTCGTCAACGGACTCAGAATCCCCTGGGTGGATAGGGTTTGAACCAAGGAAATGCGGTGGCCACAGTGCTAAACCACAATGCCAATTAATTTTTATCCATTGATTTTTTGACAGTATGTTTTATTTATCACGCCTGTATCTTTCTCCCTCTTTGTTTAGAGTGATGCAGGAGCCTTTAAAGGTTTGCAAGCTGCCCGAAGCCTTTGCTCACGTGTTGGGGACAATTTTCCTGATCTGTCTGTTTTTCTAGGTGTTTTTCTCTGTTTCTCGCTCTGTTATGTGCATATGCCCTTCAAGCTAATTTGGATCGCCCTGTCCTTTAATCCAGCGCAGTTAGAAGGCTCACTTGCCCTCGCCATCAGCGGCAGTGATTCATTCTATTTATATTTTCGGACTTTGTCCATCCAGTGGTCTGTTTATTTGGAAAGCAAAACAGGAAATGTGGTTAGGATGATTCTCATTATTGGCTCCTGAGCGGATCCTTACCCAATTATGATTCCACTTCTGCATATAGGCAAGTGAGGCAGACTAGATTCTGGTGTTTGGGGTTGCTGGATGTGACAGGGTTTTGAGTGTGAGATGGGATTGACATGATGATGTTGTTCCCTGAGTCGTTAGAATAAAGTTACAGTGCATTATACCCTTTGACAGGAGAGGTGATGGGGAGCTGGTAGAGAATGGACATTTACTGAAGGGTGATTGTTGAGAGATTCCATGTTCCGTAGGTGGGCTAGGGTCTTTCAGTTCCGGGGCTCCCTGTTTCTGGGTTTATATCTCAGGCTTCAACATTGCTTGCATTTTGAAGCTCCTACTTCTGTGCTATGTTCCGAGGGAAAGAGGAGTGTTGAGGCTTGTGTCTGGAAAGATTCCATAAGCAGAAGCAAAGCGGAGCTGTGTCAGGTGGTGGAGAGCCCATCCATGACCTGAAGGAGGTGAGAAAATCCAATATACACGACCATTAATGGATCGTAGCATGTAATGAGAGCAATTCCATTGCAGTTTGGAGAAGAGATGCATCCATCCCGCTCTTTGCATGTTGTTAGAACTGGAGGAGCAAATGAGAGAACAGGAAGTGGTTATAAGCGTGTCTTGGCGAGATGCAGCCTCTACATGAATGAAGAAACACTACTTCCTTAGTCCTCATGGCACCCCAGTGAGCAGGGCCTGGGAAGTCTGCTTCTTGGGCGGGTGAGGGTGGGAAACCCTTTGCTTAAGGTCATAACTATGTTTCTGGAATAAAACTGAAATTGGATCCAGTCGCCCTTTGGAGAAGGCTGTAAGTGGGATCAACAATGAATAACAAACTGCCCACTGGGCCGGATACAAGACCTTCGGCTCTCTCTATGGAGCTGGCGGATGTTAGAGGTTCTTGAACCCAGGCCTTTCGTAATCAGTGAGGAGACAGATACCCTGGGTAATCACATGATACCTGTGTGAGCTTTCTGGTGTTCTTAAATGTGATTTTAATCCTTAGAAAAACTATTTAAGGGCTACTTTCATTTTGAGTAAGAACATTTGCTTTATTAAAATTAGATTCAAAAATTGAGTTCTTTCTTAAGCTTTGGGTTCAATTTACAAATCTAATTATTTTACTAAATCTGGCAACTTTAGCAATCGCTTTCAAAGGGTTTTTTTTTTTTTCCCACAACCTAGTTAATTAAATCACTTAAATATTTTAAACTGCACTTACAAATTTAAGATACTCGATTTTCTTTTTAAGCACTTAAATTGTCTAACAAATAAACTTTCTCATGTGCTTAAATAACACTTGTAAATCCTATAAATTAAAGTTGTAAATATGGTGGGTCTTAATTCCTCTGCACATTACAAGATTATTTAAAACTTTAAGTTGGTAGCTATAAGAAAATTTTCCTAAAGTTTTAAAAGTTAGGGGTACCTGGCTGGCTCAGTCGTTAGAGCATGTGACTTGTTTATCTCGGGGTCATGAGTTTAAGCCCCACACTGGGTGTGGTACCTACTTAAAAATAAAAAAGACAAAAGTTATTCAGTTATGCCTTATTTAAAACTTGAATAATACACATGATTTCTTAGGTATTCTATGTTGAATTCTCTTAAACAATACAATAGTGTATTTAAAATATCAGCTGCATTGGGTGTCTGGGTGGCTCAGTTGACTATTTGACTTCAGCTCAAGTCACGATCTCATGTTTCATGAGTTTAAGCCCCACGTGAAGCCTGCTTCACATTCTCTCTCTCTCTGCCCCTCCCCTACTTGGTTCTCTCTCTCAGAGATAAATAAATAAGCATAAAAATAAAAAAATCAATTGCACACAGAATATTATTAAATTTAACAAATATAATAATAGGCTAAGACTGAATTTATAATTTTTGTACTTTTTTTTTTTAGTGTTTATTTTTATTCTTGAGAAAGAGAGGGAGAGACATGTGTGCGTGCACATGCAAGCAGGGGAGGAACAGGGAGAGGGGGAGGTAGAGAATCCTAAGCTGGCTCCACACTCAGCTTGGAGCCTGATGTGGGGCTCAATCTCACAACCATGAGATCATGATCTGAGCCAAAATCAAGAGTCACACACTTAACTGACTGATCCACCCAGGAGTCCCTGTACTTTTTTTTTTTTTTTTTTCTAAATTTCCCTAGGATTAAATGACACCCACACCCAATGAGAAGAAGAAAATGGCATACCAAGGGGAATGGGGTTCTTGTCCTAGCATAGGTGAGCTATAGACCCAAAATAACAGGATGGAGCAAACAACTTGGTTTTTGCCAAAGACATTGCCCTAATGTTGGGTGCAATAAAGTAGAACTTTAAAAGGGGTTTGATCTCATAGCTCTGCATCTCCAGTTTAAGCAATTTCGGAATCTCCTCACAAAGTTGTAACCGCCTCTAGGCATGTAGCTCACAAGGCAGAGTTTTCATTGTTGCTACTTTTTTCTTTAAGCCTGAGAGAGAGAACGCCCACCAGCGGGGGAGGGGGAGAGAGAGGGAGAGGGAGGATCCAAAGCAGCAGAGCCTGACGTGGGGCTCGATCCCAGGAACTGTGAGTGAGATCAGGACCTGAGCCAAAATCAGCAGTTGGATGCTTAACTAACTGAGCCACCCAGGCTCCCCCATTGTTTGTACTTTCTTAAGTCTTCCCCTCTGGAGCATCACATCCTATGTAATGTTTCTGATACCTCTTCGGAGTGGATGAATGTTGACTCTGTATTCTCAACAAATGTTTTCTTCCTGGCACAACCACAACTTGTTTGGGTAGATGCTAAAAGCATTTCCAATCGGATTTGCATGTGTCACAGCCTTGCCTGAATGTGTTCCCACAGACTGAAGCGATGTCCCGTTTCTCCCACATAGCATCCGCCCCACTATACTGCTGTGTGCTGAATCCCAGGATGTGTTTCCTTTATGGATCTAGCCCTCGGAATTTTAACAGTACTTACAAAAGACAGAGCAAGAAGGCAAATGGGAGTATGTATGCAAACCTGGAAAGTCACCCATGCTAATGTGAAATACAGCTACTTTTAAAAGTATGTTAGGCATAGCTTCTTTACATGGGGCGCTAATGATCTCAAGGGAGGCAATACCTGCAGCACTTACTCTGAAGCCAGACCACCTGGCTTTGCCTCCAGCTCTGTCTCTCATGGCTGTGTCTGTAATACCTGCTTCTCTGGTGGCTCGTCTAGAAAACGGTAGTAGCAAGTCCTGTCCCAGAGCCCTGGAACGGAAGCTTCGAGAACACCAACAGTTGCATCTGTTTGATGATCGGTGTCTCTTCCGCACCTGCAGTAGCACCTGGATATGATATTTGTTCATTTAGCTAAACGTGAAGTGCTTCAAACGGTGACCGGCATGTAGAAAGTTTCCAAATGCAAGTGGGTTATGATCATGTTTTGGGGACCACATGCCTACAGCCTAATCTCACACTGCTCTACAGGGAAACAGTTGACGATGATTCCCATGCCAGCAGTTTCGTGCCTGTATTGATTTGTGGTATGTGCTGTTAATTTCACCCGGAGAAAACCCTTGGTAAGCTGAATTACTCCAGCGCTGGGGTGCCCGGGTTAGTTTTAACTTCTGGGGTCCTTGGGTCTTCGGCTCAGCATGTGTGCAGCGTTTGTTTTTCCCTGTTCTCTTTTTTTCTTTAAACTGTCTTGTCCGTCAGTCTTCTTTCACTCTCAGCCTTTTTCCTGTTTTCTTCTTTCGTGCGCCCTTCACTTGGAGGCAGTCGCTGAAGGCTGTTTCTCGGCAATTTAGTTTCATATTTTATCTAGTCTTCCTGGCCCATCTTACAGACCCCTATCCCTGACCATTTCCTAAATCATAACCCTCCCCCCTCGCATAATGTCTACCGTGTTCCCAAGCTCTGATAGCAGAATAGTATTTTTCTCACACTTGAGGCTTTAGTGGTGTTAGAGTCCTCCATTCTCTCCCCCAGAACCCCGATGGCAGTCCGTGTCCTGTCTGCCCTCCCTCATACAGTGGTCTCCACATCTGCTACTCACACGATCACCGTATCTGTTCAGACCCTTATTGTTACCATCGGCGCTCTTCTCACTGGCCTCCCTACCTCCGTCAGACACTTCCTCACCCACTTGCATGGTGCTGCTAGAGTTGTGTTCTTCATAACAAAATCATATAATATTTCTCCATGCTCAGAAGCCTCTGGAGAGTCTCCGTTCTCTCATTCCCAGCTTGACTTCCCATTACATCCTTCCCATATACCTTTGATTCTTTATGTGACACCCAGTGTACCCACCATCTCTTACGTGGTCTTGTCCCACTGTGACAGGCACAATAATACCCTCCACCCTGTTCTAATTTCTAGAACCTGAGAAGATGTTAGGATGCCTGGGAAAGGGGAGTTAAGATGCAGCTGGATTGAGGGTAATAATCAGTCAATCTTAAAATAGGGAAAGCATCCTGGGTTACTCAGGTGGGCCCAGTGTAATCACAGGTGTTCTTAAAAGTGGAGGACAAGGGCAGGAGAGAGAGTCTGGGGAGGGTGTGACTTCAGAAGAAGATATGTGTGAGATGAACTCCCATCTGCCGTTGCTGGCTTCGAAGGTAGAGGAAGGTTCCCCAAGCCAAGGCATGTGAGTAGCTTCCGGAAGTCGGAAAGGGCAGAGACGAAGAACCTCCCTTAGGGCCTCCAGAAAGAAACATCACACCTTGAGTTAGCCTAGTGAGATGCATGTCAGACTTCTACAGAACTGTAAGGTAATGAATTTGCATTTTCGGCCACTATGCGTTCAGGAAGTAATTTGTTACAGCAGCGATAGGAAACTACCATACCCACCTTCATGCTTCTACTCAAGCTGATCATACTGTTGAAGGCAAGCTTCCCCTTCCACTGACTTCTTGAAATCAGACAGACTGCGGGTTCTAGTGTAAATCTTACCTGCTCCCAGACTTCCTAGATACTTGTAGTCAAAATCCATGTCTGTAACCCTACCATGCTTACCTAAAACCTTGTGTCCTCCCTCTGTCAGCATTTTCTCTCTTTTATTAGATACGTGTGTGCACCTCTCTAACCTTGGATTGTGAATGTCTGGAAGGTAGGATTCATACATTATTTATTTTTGTATCCCTTCACCAAAGCTTTACATTCAAGCCAGTGCTTTTTTTTTTTTTTTTATGAAATATTTTGCATCAAATTGTAAAAATGCAACACTCTGTATATGGTGCTAAACGTGAGTCCTGAATGCCCACAAGATGGAGATATTTCCTTAAAAAAATAATTTCCTTATCCCGTGAGACCATTTCTCTTTGACCCATTTTGGAAATGGAAACTCATTTCTTTTTGGTTGAAAATGAAAACATTGGCATTTCAACAGTCTTGTATTTGTAATTGTAGCTTACGACTAAAAAATAAATAAAATGAAAATTTCATTGACTATTTTAAAATAAAGGTTGGTCTGCACATACATTGGAATTAAATATATTTACTTAAGAGGACTTATGTAAACAGCAAGGGAACATGTTCACCAGTGCAGTGTGGCTGATGGTGGACCGTCTCATTGAGCATTGTTGTGTTACATAGTACATTTTCTGTGTTCTAGTTAGGAAGAGGTCAGGAGAAAATGAGGAAACTGTCTTGCTACAATTTAATTTCAGGTTTTCCATTGGAATACAAATTAAAGTCAAGGATGCTCTCTCCCAGGGACTCTTTGATAAGGGGCAAAATTCCAGGTTGTGTGAACATACACAGCTGTAAAAAGATGAGAATGAGCACACTCGGGATGTCTTCTGAATCTTCTCCTGATAGGCAGGTTTTGGATATTTGCGTTGAGAAATTCGTATGCCCTCATCAGTTTTTAAGATACCTGCTAAGTAATGGATGGCTAGTTTCTAATGTCCAATGCCCTTTTCTGAGAACTCAGCTGAAGCTACCTGTTCTCTTTCCAATGCCAAATTCATCCCAGAACTGTGTTCTGGAAAGATGAGAAGGAATGTGGGAGGGTGTGTGGACGTGCCGAATTAGTTGGTTTCAGAGTGGGTGGACTGACAGTTTGAAAGCACAAGATAAGCCATGAAGGCAGGATGGGAATAATTTAAATTCAGTTGAAATAACATGAGATTGTCGGATCCATCCCCTTAGATATGCAGCATTAATGTTCAGAGTAATCCAGGGCCATTATTTTATATCTGAACACATCCTAGCCATAATGACACTAAGACTGGCAAAAAGAGAAACTTCAGGCTTGTTTGAGTAACCTGTCAGTAATGGTCTCCAAATATTTAAAGAACTTGCAGATGGAGAAGGAAGAAAATTATCTCATTTAGTGTGGCATGTAGGGCAAAACTATAGAACCAATGGGCAGATGTTGGAGGGAGGTAGAGTTTGTTTACTCTTACAAAGCATTGTCTTACAACAAGAGCTGTGTCATCATGGAGCACACTTACAGTAACCAAAAGCTTTCCCCAAAAGTCTAGATGGTCACGTTTTAGGGAAAGGTTGGGTGGCAAGTGATCTTGGATGATCTTCTTGATTTTTTTCCTACCAAGCCTAAAATTCTGTGGTGTTCTCAGAAAGACACACACATACACACTCTTTATGAGTTTTGTAAGTCTCTGTAAAAGAAATAATAACCGAAATTAAAATGACTACTAGAACAGACTTTACTAGCTGTTGACTTTTGTCAGATAAATGAAGATGGCAAACCCAATGCAGTGGTTGTTGGAACCAACTTAAGCTGGAAGCATCTTTCTGGTATTGGGTTTGCCAATGCTAGAGGTTATGAATGAACCCTGGGAACAATGTGAGATGAAGCCTCAGGTAAATAGGGATAGGAAAGTGCTGGTGAAAGAGCTCACCAGCCCTTGTTAGCAGCTGATACCTCTCCGTTTTGCCTGCACTCTTTGAAATACTAAAATTCTCCTTCATGTTGGGTAGAATAACTGATTGCAGTGAGAGTTGTACTTCAGTGCTCTTTTTTTTCCCCCCTGTGAAGGAGGAATGAGTTGTCAACCATGGGTACCAAATCCCAAGCTTTCCTTTGCACAGCTCTGGCCCCCATGTTGGTAGGGGCTTCTGTCTAAGGCCTCTGTCTCCTTGAGGGATTGTATTATGGGGGTCAAGATTCTCTATTCTTTCAAGTTCTGTCACAGCCTGGATGGTTTCCAACACTAACTGGATTATCACCTGGCCAGTGGCAGCAAATTGCTCGGGGACTTTGAATCTTGCAGAATGCCTGGAGTCCCATTCTGCTGTCGCTAAATACCTCCTGGCAATGAAGGTGTGATTTCCTTGGGGCAGTGCTGAGGATTTTTTAATTAGGATTCTTCTTTTTAGTGCTACCTTAATAGGTGGGTTAGAAAAATAAATGAGGCTGTGGGAGAGCTTGGGAAATGGGAGAGCTCTTGTTAATTGGTGTTAGAAATGGGAGAGAAGTGGCCAGAGAAGGCTCTGCAGTGTGGAAGGTGGGAGGTGTTGAGGGTGGTAGCTGATAATAGGAAATAATCTATGATTACACCTTTTTTCAGCAAGTTAAAAATGTTCTAGTGATGTGACAGGAGCTATTAGACTGTTCTGATCAAACAAAAAGCAAGTTTTATGGATGACGTTTGTTATCAGACTAGCATAGGTAAAAGCTGCTAATTATCAAGAGGACATATACTTAGTTAAAACTTGGAGCCAACTAGATTCGACTTAAACTTAGACCGTTCATTTAGGCTCCATGAGGCTCATTTTCTTCATCTTTAAATCTTGCACAATAATGCTTGCCTAATCCTATTATCTTGCAAGTTAAAGGAAATGAAATAATGCAGTGAAGGTGTTTGGGCTGGTATCCACCCAGAGGTAGTATTCAAGAATTAGAATTAAATGGCATTTTCAGGACCCAAGCTAAGGAACATATAAGTTCCCAAAAATACTGCCCCCCTTTCCTGGAACAGCCCATATTGAGTGCATATATTTGCAGGGGTGGGGGTGGGTGGGTAAGAAACTGCAGCCTTTAGTTAATAACTCATAGTGCTTCAGGAGACCTATTTAATCACACATCTGTGCTTTAATTTCTCTACCATTCCATGAGTTTCATAACACTAACTGCTCCTTTCTCACAGAGAAGCCACAAAGGTAGATATTACGAATCTATGCAATATTTTCATTGTACCAAAGAAGGGCATTTGAAGGAAACTGTAATGTGTTTCCTCAAGACCTGAGTGATCAATATGAGGTTTTCAGCTCAAAATCAGATCTCCTGACCGCATTATTACATTTATGCCTGACATACATCAGTTTTTATACCTTAAGAGAAGAAGAAATCTCAAAATATGATAGAGATTTAGGGATATGGCAAAGGCTTTTTTTTGTTTTGTTTTGTCTTGAGTACAGGAAATTCTTTGAGTGAAGGAAAGAATTGTTGGAACTCTTTGTCCTTCCTGAATGCCTGATGGACACCACATAACGGCTAAGCTGCTTCTTCCTTGTCAACTGAGTACCAGGGGTGAAGGACATTGTAAACATGGTATTGGGCAAAACACTGGTCCTGGTAACTGCTTTTCAGATTTGATTTCTGAATGATTTTCCAGTAGAAAGTTAAGTAGAATCATGAACAAGTATTCAGCCAGGAGCTAAGGATTAAAAAGTAGATACGACTAGTAATTGAGGAGACAATCATGCATAAATACTTGCAATTAACTGAGACCTGTATTGATGTAGCTCTGCTCAAAATTGGTTTGGAAACACCCCAGGATGGTGTGGGGGATTGTACAGAAAGACTCTCCTCTTTGAGAAAGCTCTTGTGGCCATAGCATAACATGATACAATTCTATGTAATTTATTCATTAACACAACAAACGTGTTGAGCATCTTCTGGTCCTGGAGATTTGTTGGTTTGTGGAAAATCAATTGTGCATTCTGTCATTAAGGAGGTGATGGTGTAACTGAGAAAGGAGAACCTACACATACACACTCAGTGTGAGAATTAGCATAGGATTGCTTTGCCTTGACTGGTAGAGCACAGCTTAGCATCAGTGGGTGACAACCTACCACCCACCCCCCATCACCACCAAGGCTTTGAATTTTTATTACCTATATTAAAACACGTTTTCCTAGAGATTAGCTTATTTAAGCTTTGTAACAACCCTTTGAGGTTGACTTCCTGTTTTGTAACTACAAAAACTGACTCTGAGCTTTAAAGGGTAGTCTTAAGTTCACATCGCATGTTATTACAGATTCCAGTACTTGAACCTAGATTTCCTGATTCTAGTATCTTGCAGCTAATTCCTTGATCATAAGCTGTCTGCCCACCCGCTACCTTTTGTTCAGATCCATTGCCTGAGGACTATTTGATGACCTTGCTCTGTATCTAGGGATGACGGATAATGTTTACCCACTAACACCTTGATCACCTCAACATTTATTTAAAACCCCCAATATCCAGGGAATCACCACTCTAAGATATTCCTTAAGTAAATAATCTCTCTTGATTGGATATATGCTGTAGAAGGTTTGATTAAAAGATTTCACAAGTCGGGTGCCTGGCTATCTCTGTCATTAGAGCATGAGACTCTTGACCTCTAGGTTGTGTATCTGATCCCCCTTTGGGTGTACAGATTACTTAAAAAAATAGGGGCACTGGGCTTGCTCCATCAGTAGAGCATGTGACTCTTGATCTTGAGGTTGTAAATCCGAGCCCCATGTTGGGTATGGAGATTGCTTAAAATCTTAAAAATTAAAAAGACTCCATAGGAATAGAGAATGGTGGAATGTCTTCCCCAACCCTGCAGCTGGAAGGCATGGCATAAAACTCATCCTGTTCTAGCTAAGAACAAATTCATTGAAGGCTCTCATAATTGCAGTGAATTGCAACACCTTGCAAACCAACATATAAAATACTGGGAAAAACACTGAATTTTTTCCTGTGTTAATTCAAGTTCCCTAGTGGACTTTAAAGCAGTTAATACCAAAAGTAGTGAAAACATCTAACTATTGCTTTAGCATATTCTGTCATATTACATCTTTCTCTTGTTGCTGTATATCCTTGTTCTTCTTCATAGCAAAGACTTAATTAATACTCTGAGATCTGGTAATGTTTTCATGATGCGATAGACCACAACTACTTTTTTTTTTTTTTTAATATATTTTACTTAATGAATTAAGCAAGCACATACTGGTAGGCACATCTTTTGCCTGATGGCTATTGTAGAATGTGGTGTTTGGTGAGTATTTAAAGATCCATTGAGTTATTAAAAGAGGAAGCTGCCATTACCACGAGATATATTGATGCTTTATTGTGGATTACTGCCAACCAGTTAATGGCTACATAAATTAAAACAAAACAAAGCAAGCAAATACTTCACTGTTTGCTTTGTGATTCAGTACTGGACAAAGTAAAGCTGTTGAATTTTCTTAGTCCCTGTCTAAGGAATTAAGACAACAAGAATAAAATGAATAAGCAAACAAACAGCAGAATCAGACCTATAAATACAGAGAAAAAGCTGGTGGTTGTCAGAGGGAAGGGGGATGGGGGAATGGGCAAAGTGGGTGAGGGGAAGTGGAAGATACTGGCTTCTAGTTATGCAACAGATAAGTCATGGGAAATTAAGGGGACAGCATAGGGAATATAGTCAATGGTATCGTAATAGTGCTGTATGGAGACAGATGGTAGCCATACTCATGGTGAGCCTAGCATAACAGCATTGTGGAATCGCTATGTTGTATGCCTGAAACCAATGTCCACTATACCCCCACCAGAAAAAAATAAAGTGGAAAAAGACAAGACAGGCCTCAAATACATAGTGTTTAAATGAAGTTTTCCATGAGGCAGAAACTAGGGATTGAATCCATTATAAAATAGCAAAAGGAAACTTGAGATTTGTATAGTTAGATAAGATCTCCTCAAAAGAACACCTACCTCGCCCATAGGTCAGAACAAAGTTCCTGGTGAAGGAGCATGTATGTGTAGGGGTTTGGGGTATAGACAGGGGAATGCTGCCCATGCAGGAGTGAGCAGTAGTAGTTTCAAAGCTACATGGAAAAGAGGTAGAGAAGCTTTGGTGAGCGCTGGACTAGGAGAGCTGCCCATAAAGCAGGTGATGGTGAATGATTTCTAGAGCCATGAGTGGGTTGTCAGGATGAGCGGGAGGTTGATACGTGGTCTCAAGCTGAGATGGATGGTTGAGTGGGCAGAAGTTAAAAAAAAAAACAACAAAAAAACAAGGACGATTTGGAAAAACTTTGAGAAAAGTGTGAGGCTTTTGATCTGAATGTGAAATGCCCTGGTAAGCAAGCAGATGAACTGTAACCTTGTGTTTTAATGGAAATTAAGATACGGTCTGACAAGAATGATGGCATACTTATAGGAAAGGATGTGGGAAATAGAGACCATTCCAGGAAAATAAAAATTAAAATAGGCCATATAGTCACTATCACCATAAAGCCCCTTGGTAAATAAAAGGGGGGAGAAATGATCTTTGCTCAGATACTCTGACCCAAGAATCTTCTTGAAGTACAAAAGAGGAAAAGTGACTTGCTTAAAAGTCCAAGAAGTATTTGGTTGGCCAGATTAGTATGGGACCCAAATGTCCTCTTGGACTGGATTTTTCCAAGATATGTGGCTTGTCCTGACTTGAGGAATAATGAGAAAGTGTGAGAGATACAAAACAAGGATTTGGGAGGTGGAAAGCCTCACATAATGGTGGGATGTTGGAAGCCGACTTTTTCATGGGGGTTTAATGGCTCAGGTGTGGGAATACCAAAAGCACGTCAGAGAGGCAAACCAGAATTGTTGTCCTATAGGCTGACTGAGCAGTGAACCAGGCAAAATAGAATGTGAAAATAATATTCGAGTTGTCAATTGTAGAGTGTAAGGTTTCTTTCAACGCGATGGCCCTGACAGTAGGTGACAAAACTTCCAAGAAACGAGTGAGTGGATGACCTCTATTACAAAGAAGGTGTCAACCTCAGTTGACAACATGGGAGAACTGAGAGATGATGTAGTATCTGGAAATAGACCAATCAAGTTCATCTTGGGGGGTGGGGAATAAAAGGAAGACTGAAGAAAACAACCAACTAGAAAAAAAAATACATTGTAAACTGGGAAATGCAGTTATTCTAGAAGGTGAGTTCCATGAAGGCACATATTTTTTTGTAAGCTCTGTTCACTGCTGTGTCCTCAAGCTTCAGATTAGTGCCAGACACATGGGAGGAATCCAGTGTTTGTTGAATGTTTGGATGATAAGCACATCCCTCTGATACTTTTCTCCCCCAAACTTTGCATATGAATTGGTGCTCACACTGAATTAAAAGATCCCTGTTAAAAATACTTTTTATTTAAGTTGAAAGAATTCCCTTTACAAACTCAAGAGCCCCCTACAGCTCTAAGAATGATGTGAAGGACATCTCTTCCTCTTAAATCAGTGTGGTCAACCAGGGGCATTGAATGGTAATGGGTAGAGACCACTATGATGATACTTAGATTCCATTTGCTTGGGGACGTGAATCATGAACTTGCCATATGTCCACACAACTGACAATGCAAGGGTGTTATTTTGTGGTGTGTGTATGTACGTGTATGTGTACCACAGGATGTTTACATTCAGAGGCAAACCAAGGAGGTAAAACCAATTGTGGTTTATTTTTGCCCTTTATTTTATTCACCCCTCTCCTGATGATTTCCCACAGTTCATTCCTCTCCTTGTCTATTTTTTGATCCTTACTATGCCAAAACAAAACAAGAATTTTTGTTTGACAACGTTTTGTTTTGTTTGTTTTTAATCATTTTCAGTCTACTTGTCTACCTTGTTAGAACTCCAGAAGAAAATGTTTCCCAGCTTTCAAACCCAGGAAAAAACAACTTTTGAGAGGTGGACACTATGGGAATATAGGGGAAAAGATCCTTCTAGATATGACATATATGCTAATATTGTATGTGAATAATAATTATTGCTGTCATAGCAGAGATTGTACTCACTAAATAGTTCATGAGCTTCCTTTTTTTGTTTTTTTGTTTTTTTGTTTTTTTTGTTTTTTTTTTTTTTGCTGGTCTCCTGAAACTAGAGTGAAGCCATGGGACTAGTTCTGGCCACTGAACAGAAATGTGATGCGTTACTCTGGGGCAGAGGTCGTTGAAAGCCAGCATGATGCTTTGTCTTTCCTTTTTGCTGCTTCAGCAACCCTGAAGGCCACGTGTTGAGACATGAAGGTGGCATCACAAGATGGCAGGGTTAAGGGTCCCTGAGTCTTGGATGGGGGTGGTCCCCCATTGACCTGCTTCAGATTTTATGTGAGCAAGAAATAACCCTTTATTGTATTAGGCCACTGGGATTTCATTGCTTGTTGCACTAGCTAAGCTAAATTATCCTGCCTAATAAAGTTTTATATAAGGTTTTAGTGAACTGAACCACTTTATAGTGGTGGAAAGGAGGCCCACCAGAGGAGTGAATCATAAAGATCTCCTTAGGTGGGTGGAGCTGATAATCGGAGCCTCAGTAGGTGAGATCTTTCATTATGTAAATCACTTAAATACAGGGGATTGAATTGTGAGAAGGAAACAGCAGCTGAGGTCACTGTCCTTCCCAGAGGATTCTGGGAGGATTAACCTGGACTTTTAACATTTGGGGGAATAGGAAAGAATATTCCGGGAGTAAGGGGAATGTTCTTTGCTTGTTTGGTTTTGCTTTTGCATTGCTTGTATTTTTCTTAAACTTTAACAAAAATGTTAAACAAGAAGGAGTTTAATTCAGAAATCCTTAATGGTATCAGTGACCATAAATGAGAGCACCCCAGTGTGATGGTGAGGCAAAGAGAGCTGAGTCTGGGATCGCTGCCAGTCTGTTTTTCTCCACCCTGCCTTTGTTTGCTAGATATGCCTACACAGCAGTCACATTCAGACTCCAGAGGTGACTTAAAAGCAGCTACAACCACTTAGAAACTGGCCACCTTCTTCCCTGTGCTGGCTTTGTCCCAGGACATGAACTTTGGGCAAGCTGTTCTTTTGCACGTGATCTGTAGGACCTTTAGCCTTCTAAAGTACTGCAAGCTTATCTTGTGCCTCCAGCTCTGAGCAGCCCTTCCTAGTGAGCCCCCAAGGGACCCAACCAACCATAGCGTAGGTCTGACCCCTGTGAACAGGTATGTGGGAGGAGAAGGGGGAAGGGAGGCAAATTTGAAGAAGGTGGGGGCAAATTAGTCTGTATTCTAATTCTTGGTCTGAAGTTTTTAAAAATTGTGGCATTGATACATGCACTTGACACACCATGACCATTAATGCCCTTTTGTGCATTAATGCTTTTTGTGTTCTGGGTATATGTGAGGAGCCGGCCATCTACACCATTTTGGAGAGGTGTCATTTCTTCATACTCTTGAGCATCTGTTGATTAGCAACTGGCAGGTTCTAGCATCCTCCCTGTCAACTTGATCTACAAAGCATCCATTGGGTGCTTGCCCTGAAATAAGCAGTTCAGTGACTATATCCATGAACACTCTTTGAGGGCAGTGTTTTGTTATCATCGATTTCCATCATGGAGCAGTACCTTGCATACAGAGAGACCTCAATGAATGTCTCTCGCACTGGATTTCAGGTAGTGCTGCTGTGTGAGAGTTGGAATAATTATTTGTAGCTTGGCCCTGTGTATTGTCAACTCTTGATATTGGGTTAGGACCAGTGTCCCGGGATCACTTTTTAATAAGTCTCCTAAAGACACTGCTGCAGACACCTGTTTTAGGAACCAGTGAGTTGGGTCATGGACCCTTGAAAGTATGCTGGAATAGCAGAACATCAGCCTTGAGGAACAGATGCCTGGGGTCTAGGCCTGGCTCCGCTGTGACATTTCACCTCTCTGGGTATTGCTTTATTCATGTAGCTCTAAAGGTGTGCCACTAAATGCCTGCAAAGTTTCCTCCCAGCTCTACAATTTGAATTCTTTTATTCATATCTGCATTTTCCCAGGAGTGCAGTTTGGGTGTTGTGTATGAAGACTGATAAGGAGAAAGGGACATGTTCTGTGACAGACAACATGAACGCTCCCTGGCCTTGACTTGGCCCTCACGATACAGGCTCAGAGCAGTAAATGCCTGTCCTCAATACCACCACTGACAAATAGCTTCCTGAAGTTTATTTCCAAGCCAGGTTTCCCTTCTCTGTTGTTTCCTGCCCTGACTTCTACAAGGCCATTTGTCCTAGATTATCCTCAAGTGCAGTACAGACCTCTGCAGAAAATAAGATGGCCTCTCTCTACAGCCTTCCTGTTTGTTTTTCTCCTGCAAACTCAGGCTGGAAAAAGAAACCAAGGATTATGCATATGTATCTTAGTATTTCTTTCAAGCTTCATGGCCCAGGGTCTGGAGGTTGAGTTGCGATGCTTTGATCACCCATTCTGGCATTAATACTTATTTCCATTCTGTTCTCTCTCTCCCTCTTTTTCCCCCCACCTCTTCCCTTGCTCCTGGAATTAGGCCCTTCTCTTCAATGTCTGCATCTCATTCCTTTTGTTATCATTATAGCAGGGCACGCGTTTGAATGTTGAGCAACAGCCATTTCATTTATCAGGCAGCTAGCCCCCTTGTGGGTCCTTCTGGTTTATCTGATGTGTTGCACTTGAAAAGACCCTCCGTCTAATCTTCTAAGGTAATTTCCTTTGTACTGTAAAAGACATTTGCCTGCTTTTGAGATTCATTTCACTTAATTTTGAAGTTATTCCAGGGTTTAGTTTTAATGCATTCAAAACTTAGAACATAGTCCTTTTCTTTCTCTCTCTTTGATTAGTTTAAGAATTCATTTTCATTTTTTATAATAATTATTCCTACTGTACATATTGCTTCCACAAGCCCAAGACTCATGATTGTATTTTACCTTTCCTTGTTTTGTTTTGTTTTTTGTTTCTTTCTCATCCATTGCATATCATTTGGGTATTTACCTGCATGAGTCTGTATCACATCATTGAAAATCAGCTTCTTTTCTCTTCACAGAGGATTTTTATGATGCTCATTGTTAAAAGACGCCACTGCTAATGATGGTTTTTTGTACCAGAAAAAAATTTCTTGAATTTGTGCGTATGGAGAAAATTTGAACCGAGCACAGACTATTCTGACACCCAACCCAAGACAGTCATGTGTGGCTATTAAGCAACACTGAAAGAAGAACAATAGTAAAAACTAAAAACTAGCTACATTCAGAGTCTCCTGTACAAGAAACTTAATGCTGCGTTATTATTCTGCACGTTCTAGTTATTATTCTGCGCATTCTACCAAATACTCATTAATCAACACTCAGTGGTTGCATCTGGATACACAGTACAACTTACAAAAAATTACAAAAATCCTTCCATGTCTTGAATGCTTGCAAGTAATCACACAGACAAAAGTAATGAACCACTTCAATTGAGTTTCTATTTCTATTTTCATTATCAAAACCAGTGACTTAAGTTGGAAGATACTCTTTGAACATGATCATCGGTACATGCAAGTAAATATTCATAAAGAATTTTTAATTCCATGCTAGGGAACTGTCATCACGAATGAAGATGGATAAAAGGCCTTCTATTAATCAATAGATTATTTCATTTTAAGAAACTGCATGCAGATATAATCTTGCTCTTACCAGTGCTCTTCCTTTCCATTGCCCTTAGATATTGACACATCTTAGGTATTCAGAAGCTATCGTGAAAGAAGATAAAAATCCAGACTAATCAAATACAGATGGGTTGGCTACTTCAAAAAAGTTTTTTGACTTTTTATTTTGCTTATTTCATTATGTGACAAACCTATGTGAGCTCCCTTGAGATAGTTAACACAGTGACCTTAGCTTAAATGTTACCATACTGACTTTGGTTCTTTCAAACTGGTGACCAAAATGACTTGGAAGTGGACTTCAACAGTCCATAGGTTAGAAGCACGCCATACAACAGCTCTTTATCCTTCAGTAGCTCTTATGGAAGTAAGCAACTTGTTATCAAAAGGCTGTAACCTTATACTCTAATATTATGATAAAGACATGTAAGCGGACTTGGCTTTTGCGATTTCTTCTAAGATTCATATTTCAAAACCCTGTGTTCCACCAACCCGCAGGCTTGGTACAAAAGTTAGTTGTTCATAAAGGAACCAAATTTCAAGCAGAAGACCATGTTTTACCTACAGGTATATATCCATCTCTGGAAGGAGAAATCAACACTGAGTTCCGATCCTTAATTTCGGTTTTATTTTAAATGTTTTTGAATCTCAGATCTGAAGCTGATGGTATTGAAATGTGTTAATAACATTAAACATTCTATGCTTTTTGATCAAGTGTGAGGTATCCGAGGAAGCAAAAAGTCAAGTACAACATTCTTTAACCTGCTTTTTTTTTTTTATTTTTTATTTTTTATTTTTTAACCTGCTTTTAATTAGATCATTAGGGATTTAAGGCTCGATTGGTTGAATTACACTGCAGTTCCTCACTCTTAGCTATTGAGTTTATTTAAATTACATTTCAAACTAGTCATTATAGAAGAAGGTTTTAGAAAATTTTCTGGGCGAAATAAAGGACAACTCTTTGGAGAGCATGATGTCTTTTTAGACTAAAGAGACTTAAAGAAATGTCATTTGTCTTTGGAGCTCAGAAATAGGAAGGTAGTTTATAGAAACATCTTCAGTCCTGGATTGCTTCATTTTTGTGTCTCATCATACTGTTTGCTTTGAGGGGCTTTGAAGAACATTTATTCCTGCCTTTTGATGGTGTGGACACACGCAGAAGTACTAAGTCTACTGTGCTTCACATGGGGCAGAAAGTCACCTGGAATTTTGAATAAATTATTTGTTAACCTTTGAGAGGCCTTTGATTCTTTATGAAGGTAAAGAATTACCTTTATCAGAAAGGAAGTGCAAAGAAATTAAAATCAGTAATTGCTGGGGCGCCTGGGTGGCTCAGTCGGTTAAGTGTCCGACTTCAGCTCAGGTCACAATCTCGCGGTCTGTGAGTTCGAGCCCCACATCAGGCTCTGGGTTGATGGCTCAGAGCCTGGAGCCTGCTTCTGATTCTGTGTCTCCCTCTCTCTCTGCCCCTCTCCCATTCATGCTCTGTCTCTCTCTGTCTCAAAAATAAATAAACGTTTAAAAAAAATTAAAAAAATCAGTAATTGCTGTTCTCTAAGTATCTGATTCCAGGGGCAAAAGTGTCAATCCTAGGACTGCGGAGCCATCCATTAACAATATGTGCATTGAAATTTGGGGAATCCATCGCTGTGTCCTTTGGGTGACACTACTGACCTATCTCTCTCTACCATGTGGTTCTAATGATGATCCCCTGATAACTACTATCTTTTTGAGTTAGCAATGAAATGCTAGAAATCTATTCAAGATCATTTTAGTTTCCATTTATTGTGTTGTGTTTCAGTAAGAAATTAGTGATTTAGATGCAGTATATTAAACACATAGTCTTTACTGATGGCATATTTTCCTGTATTTGTTCTTAAATGTATGTGATTGCACTATTACAACATGATTCTTCCAAGGAATAGGGAAACAAAAGTCATAAGTAGCAATACACACTAAAATTAAAAAACAAAACAAAACACTAAGCTAAAAAAAAATGAAACTAAACAAAACAGCCCTGAGGCATTTTAGAATATCTAGAAGAAAGGCTTTGTTTTATCAGAAGAGTTGTCAATGAGATTAAGAAGTCACTATATTTTGAGAATTATTTTGTTTAGGAATTACAGGGATCTGATCTTTTTTTTTTTTTTTTTTTTTTTCTTTGGAGTTCCTGAAGTATCTTAAAGAGATTCCTTAGTAGAGAAAGATGAAGACAAAGTATTTGTCATTGTTCAATTCTGGTTGGTATGGTAAAACAAAAATAAATATTATTGAGGGCCTACTGTATGTAAGGGTCTATTCTAGCTTGTTGGGATACATCAGTAATTAGAAGACACAGATCTCTGTTCCAGGGCTTACATTCTGGCAGGAGTGGAACAAGAAATATATAATAAGCCTTATAACTAAGTGAATTCTATAGAAGACTAGTAGGTGGTAGGAGCTGTGAGAGAAAAACAGAATAAGATAAAGGAAGTTGGGAAAGGTTGCCACTTATCAGGAGTAGTTAGCATGGTCCTTATTGAAAAGATAGCCTTTGAAATTAAAAAAAGGGAAGTTGCAGACATCATTGGGGTGCCTGGCTGACTCAGTTGAGCATCCGACTTCGGCTCAGGTCATGATCTCGCAGTCTGTGGGTTCAAGCCCTGTGTAGGGCTCTGTGCTGACAGTTCATGGCCTGGAGCCTGCTTCAGATTCTTATGTTTCCCTCTCTCTCTGCCTCTTCCCCACTGTGTGCGCGTTCTCTCTCTCTCTCTCTCTCTCTCTGTCTCTCTCTGTCTCTCTGTCTCTCTCTCTCTCTCTCTCTCTCTCTCTGTCTCTCTCAATAAAAAATGTAGATGTTGTTAGGAAAATTTTACTCTATCCTTCAAGTTTCTTCTAACTGGTCTAAGAATTATATTTACTTGAAACTAATGGGGGAGGGGGGAACCAAACACTTCACACATACGGAGGCCCAGTAATAGAGTTGGAACCCAAAGAAATGGCCAAGGCATGCACCTTTAACACATCTTAAAGAAACATAAATCTGTAAGGAATTGATGGAACAAAGAAATCTTATGTTTAGGAGCTTCAAATAGTAAGGAAAAGTAGCAGTATTTATATTGGCTTCTTTGGACCTGAATTCTCTATTTCTGACCATAAGGATGTCTCTATTTTCTGGTTTAGGGAGGGTACTTTTGACATGGGAGTTTTATTTCCAACTTTCTGGAGACAGAGGAGTCTCAGAGTGTTCCTCTCCCACTGGTTGTTTCTTAAGTAACTTTAATTTAAAAAAAAATCAATATGCTTACCTCAGGCACCTACAATATCAAATAAGAACATTGTAGGCAGAGGGAAAAGCCCAAGCACACCCTCTACTGTGGAAGAAGCCACTGGGATTGTACAAGAATGCATATATATTTGACAAGGAAAATATATGGGAATGAGGAGTCATGTGAGGGTTCTGATCAAAGCATGAAATGATGTGACTTACACTTTCCAAGCCATCACTCTGGTTTCCATCACGAGCCCAAGGAGAAAATAGTTGTGAGGCTAGTAAATTATTTGTACCCGCAAGATATTGTGTTTGCTTTGATCATTCTAGTAGCAGTGGCTGTATTAACAAACAGGTCTAATTTGAATATATCCTGGAAGGAGAGCCACCAGGATTTCTGGATAAGTTGAATTTGGGATGTGAGAAAAGTCTGTCAACAATGACTCCAGTCTTCTTGATCTGGCTTCCTAGAACGATAAAGTTGCCCTTAACTAAGGTTGAAGAGAATTTGGTTAGAATGAGTAAAGGGTAGGGATTGTGTGTAGTTGAAGATGAATGACAGTTAAGACTCCTAAGTGGAGAGATGCCAAGTCGAGATGTGGAGTTGCATCTGAACATCTGTCATTGGTGAACTAAGTGAGAAACTGAGAAGGTAATAGGTCTTTTTGCAAAGGGTCTCTGTGCTACACACTCTTCGTTAATTCTGTGGATGAAATAATCATTGGTCAAGCCAACTGACTTTATTTGCTTTTTAGCATGTAAAGCTGTGCACATACTTTATCCAGCAAACATTTCCTACCAGAGGAAATACTTGACCTTTAACATTGAATAAAGTGCTCACATCCCATCCAACGGGCAGAGGATTAGAGCACAGAAGGCAGAAAGGTGATATCATTCCTGTTCTTATCAGTGCTGAGGCAGTGTGTATTTGCTCTTAGCAGTGCAATTAGTGAGTGGATAACAACCACACACACACACACACACACACAAAATAAGTAAAACCAAACCTCATCATAAACAATGGATTTGTATTGGCTCTCTAACCCCCACATACCTATCATTTGATGACATATTTCTCTAACATAAATACCCAACGAATAAATACTCTTCATTGAGAGTACTTTCTTGTCCACCACTGGGTTCAGGTGTAAGGGTTATCCTTATACAAAGTGTAATACTGAAAAAGGGTTAAAACAACAGATTTGTAAATCTCAAACTGCTCACAATCTCATGATCTCCTGAAGTCAGTGGTTTCATTAAAAAAATGTTACTTTCTAATTATGGTCCATAGGCATATGTGATGTTTGGATGTTATGCGAATATGGGTAGAATTTGATATTTAAAATTTTTCACTTAGCTTTATAAGATGCTGGATGCTTTATGTTCATTTGGGTTTTGGTTTTTGTCTTTTTTTGTTTGGTTTGGTTTTAAATATCCCATTCCAACATCCATGAATTTTCTAGGTATCCAATGTGAACAACCTGATGGTTAGTCCACTGCACCTTTGTGTGTGGTGTTTGTTATATATTAAAGAGCACATCAAAAGAATTTTCTCAAAAACTAGATTTGAAATGTGATAGAAATACCCCCAGAGTATACATAATGTGTGTCCTTTTAGGATCTTAACACATTTCTCTGTAGCTAGACTGAATAGTGAGTATCTCTCCAGGCCTACAGATACAGGTGTCATCGTTCTTTTTAAGATCTACACAATATTCTTTGTTATTAATTTATCATGACTTTTAGTTTTTCCTCTACTGATGGACAATCAAGATGGTTTTACTTTTTTGTAACGTCATTTTATACTGACGTTTTTGTACTGCTCACTAAGCACTTTATGCAGTGTGTGGCATAGACTAACCACACAGTAAATGCTAGCTATTATTGACAGATTTGGCATGATAAGTGCCGAAATTGGAGACCATTTCTCTCTATCTCCTAAGCCTGTACTCCAACATGGTTGCTAGAACTCCCCCCATCCCCCCACAACTTCCCCCTTCTCTTTCTCCTCCTCACTCTCCATTTCTCCTTCAGTAACAGCTAGAATGCTTCTGAGTCTTAAGCTCCTCTTTGAATTTGAGACCAATGTCTGACCTTATGATGGATGTTTCCATATATATAATATTTCACTCTAAACTTTTGATTTGAAACACAAATTTGAGTTGTTCCTCCAAATTTGAGTTGTTCCTCCAGTGCTAGTTCTTCCCTAAATTAAAAGATAACTGTATCAATATTACCAATATTCCTTTACTCATTTGTGCCTAGAACTCACCATCCTGTACCCTTTTAATGCCTTCACCTCCACATCCAGTTAATCACAATAATATGTGGATTGGATTCCTCCTTTGTCCCTCAGGTACCTTTTTATCCCCCATTTATCCTCATTTTTTCCTAATTAAAATACTTATGACCTCAAACCTAATGACATGCTTCTGTCTGTATCCTGTCAAATATATCCTACTGTATACCAAATTAAGATGTTAGAACATGCTTTATGAGTATCATTTTCTATCTAAAACAAGCCAAAATTCACCTTTTAATCTACAGATTGGAAGTCACCAAATCATGGCATTTTTTGAGGAAGAGACATTACACTAGAACAAGGCATCTCTTCTGTGGAATTCAACATGGCCGTGGTCATAAGTGGTGGTTTGGGTACATCTGACAGTGTGATCTTCACTTCTCCCCAAGGGAGATGTTTAAGTCTTAGATCACTTAGATTTTGAGTATGTTCTTCCCAAACTTGTGTTAAACATTCTATCCACAGATTTTTCTTAATTTTTCCTTTTGAAATACCAGAATAAGTCTCATTTCTCTGAAATATAATTTTCAAGTCCATGCAGAATACTACTGTATCATGGATCCCATTCTTGGATGCAACTTCTGACTTTTATGTTGCTAATATAACAAACTTTCTAGTTCCTTGCCATTCTTGGTCAGCCCATTATGAATGTAGTAAAAATCCTCTTAAAATATAGACTTGAGCATTGAAAACAGTTGTCTAATTGAGAAATAATTCATTAATTCACCAGTATCTGTTTGAATACTGTTAAAAAATTTATTTGAGTAAATTTTAAAGATCTTATTGGCTTTATTCAAAGATTTGTGAATCAGGCAGCATCCAATCTAGCAGATAGAAAGGAGCTCTAAGAAGCTGTACAAAATGAAAGGTGTGAGTTAGTAGGCAGAAGGGAGTATGAACAAAGAAATTACACTAGACAAAAAAGCTGGTTGGCTATTTCAAGGTCACATTCCCTTAGGGGATAATAGGGATCTATCAGAGAGATTACCTAACTCATGCTGGTTAGGTGCTATTTATTTATTTATTTATTCATTCATTCATTCATTCATTCATTCATTTATTTTTAAGGAGGCTCCACACCCAGCACAGGGCCCACGGGGGCTTGAACTGAAGACCCTTGAGGTCAAGAGTCATATGCTTAACGAACTGAGCTGCCCAGGCATCCCTGAATAGGTGGTTCTTGATTGACTGGTTTAAAATGCCATTTCTGGGAGAACCAAAACTAAGTCTCAGTTTCGTGGCTTGGTGCTTAGCTTAGTGACTCTATTTTGAGCCTGGTGTCTTGTATTTAATGGTACTTACCTTGTACAGATTTGGTATGTCAAATGAATAAAGAAACACAAGTACTAACGTTCTGAAACTTAGGAGAGACTACAAATATAGATGTTAAATCTAAAAATGGATATAGTTTGCAAAGTAACTACAATTGTCATTAAAGAGATCCTTCCAGGGGCGCCTGGGTGGCTCAGTCGGTTGAGCGTCCGACTTCAGCTCAGGTCATGATCTTGCAATTTGTGAGTTCGAGCCCCATGTCGGGCTCTGTGCTGGCAGCTCGAAACCTGGAGCCTGCTTCGAATTCTGTGTCTGCTTCTCTCTCTGCCCCTCCTCCACTTATGCTCTCTCTCTCCATCAAAAATAAGTAAAATATTTTTTAAAAATTTAAAAAAAAAGAGATCCTTCCAGTTTTAGTTTCGTGAAGAGATTCTTTAGTTTCATGTGTGCTGTTCAGTCCCACATGAAATAGGAGCGAGACTTCTCAGCAGGAGTTTTAGATCTTGGTGGACAGGCCTCCACATTTTAGATCCAACTGTTGGCAGCACAAGGTGATACATATTTCTCTAATCATGAGCTATGTAAGTTAGAGAAGATTCCTTCTTGCTAATTCAGAATGACTTCTCAACACCAACTGTTAGAGTTGTCTACTGATGGTGGTGAATGGGAACAGAATTTGTCACCCAAAAATATGCCTCTTTGGCATAAGATTCTTTTAGGCTGATCGTTTTTTTTTTAATTTTTTTTTAATGTTTATTTATTTTTGAGACAGGGAGAGACAGAGCATGAACAGGGGAGGGTCAGAGAGAGGGAGACACAGAATATGAAGCAGGCTCCAGGCTCTGAGCTGTCAGCACAGAGCCCGACGCGGGGCTAGAACTCACGGACCGCAAGATCATGACCTGAGCCGAAGTCGGCCGCCCAACCGACTGAGCCACCCAGGCGCCCCAAGGCTGATCATTTTTTTAACAAACAGCTCAGAAAATGGAAAAGTTACCTTTTTGTAAGAGACATTTATGCTTAAAAGGGAAATCTCCATTTGTGAGGGTGTTTCCTTCTCTGTACCAGGAAGGGAAGGATGACTTAAATCTCTATAAACTCTGATCTATGTAGAAGACAATAACATAAATCTGTATAACAACCTTACTCCTGTTCAGTGTGTTTTTCCTGGTAACCTCCCATAACTGTGTCGTCCCCCCCCTACTTCCAATATCTTTTTGTCTTTAGCTAAAGATGTTGTTTATGGGCGTAGCTTGGGCCATTTTGGAGAGTTGCTCAGTTTTCCTGAGTCTCTCCCATGTGTATAGGAGCTCTACACGTTGTTAAACTTGTGTTTGTTTGTTTTTTTTTTTCTCCTGTTAATCTTTTTATTACAAGGGTGTCTTAGTCAAGAACTTGAAACAGTAGAGCAAGTTATTCTTCTTCCCCCACAGTGGCCAGGTTGGATGAATTTATGTATCTGCTAAGTTTACTGGCCATAGATGATTCAAGATACGTAATTGGTATTCATCATCAGTTACCAATGGGACGTGTGTGAGAGGTAGGTTGGTCACATTCGGTACTGCCACCAGACTAGTCTCCCTGAAGCACAGATTGAGTTGGGTCACTCATAAGGGTGGTTTACATGGAGCAGAATTTGGCTGGAGAGGTGGAAACTTATCGAAGAACTGGAGCATTTTAATTTGATTTATGTATTTGTAGCAATATGATTCTTCCTCCAGTGTTGAACTCCCTCTCAGAGTGATCCAAGAATTTATTTTTCTCCATTATTATAAGAGACAGTTGTTAAGACACAAAACTAAGGGTTTTTCTTTACCCACCCCCCCCCCCAACCTAGAAGATCCTAGAAGATACTGATTCAAAAACACCACTCATAGGAGCCATGGTTGAATTAATCAATTAGTGTAGGATGAGACATAGGAACAGAAACAAACATTTTAATTATTTTCTTCTTTAGGCAGTCAGACTGTTTTTCTGACATCTGAGGCTCAAAGTGTAGTGAACACAGGGTTGCTGCGAGTAGAGATTCAGACTGGTTATCTGTGCTGCATCCAAATGTGGGGAGAGTGGGAGGGTTTTGTGAACACTGGCCAATCGATCGGCTGCCTCTAGAGACCTGGCTTCAGTTCACAATATAATCATATCTAGATAATGACCCTTAAGGGAAAGCTGAGTTCCTTTATCTTTGCCTGTAATAAATTACGCATATTTATATTTAATCACCAAGACATCAATGTCAAGTTCCTTGTCAAAAACCTGCTGGGGGGGGGGGAGGAAAGAGAAGAAAAAAAAAAAGGATATCTCTGGAAACCCCCACAGAACCTTTCTACTCCAATTTTGTGTGAACCTTCCCAAAGAGCCAAAGTTTGGTGTGGCTTCTGCTCATTGTCTAGGCTTCCCCTGGGCCATCCAGCATACTCTTTAAGCCAGAATCTCTGGTCAGTCCTCTTTTCCTAACTCTCCCTCAGTCTGTCATCAGAAAGGTGTGTTTTTTTGTTTTATCAGAAAGTTTTATCACTTATGCATCAACATCTATTTCTATTCCCATCATTTTCTCCATCCTCACTACCAGTTTCTTGCGTTGGGCACCATTTCATGGCTCGTGTCACTGAAACAGCCTCTGGACTGGTCTCCCAGCACTCACTCTGGCACATTGAAGGCCATTCTTCATCTGGAAGAGTGATCTTCTTAGAAGTAACTTGGGAGGCACCGCTCCCCTGCTTAGACTTTCTGGTGGCTTCCTGCTGACTTTGCAGTGAAATTAATACCACATTCTTCAGGGGCCTCCAAGGGCTCCCCTCATGCCCTGTGGCTCTTCTTAGGTCTTTCTTCTTCCTTCTCACTTTGGTTGTCCAGTGCCTGGAACACACTGATCTCTGTCCTGCCTCAGGACCAGAGTGGTCTTTTCTCTGCTTTGAATATCCTTCCCTAACTGTGCATAACAGTTTCCCTCTGCACTATTTTGCAGGTCTCAGATAGAGGCCACCATTTCAGAGAGGTGGTTCTGATCAGCCTATTTAAAATAGGTCTTTCCAATACTTTTGACCCTGTTCGCCTCTATCTTGTTTGTTTCCTTCAGGTAATACATCACAAACTAATTAATTTTTTATCTACTTTTGTTTTGGTCTTTCTCCCGTGATAGAATATATATTTCATGAGATAAGGGACCATGCCAGTCTTGTTCGTTGTTGTTTTCCCAAGCAGCCAGCTTGGTGTCTGAGCACTGTTAGTGCCCAATAAATAAATATTTATTGGTAATCATTACCACTGAAGTAGTCTTTCTATGCCCTTACCTGTAGGTTGGAGCCAGAGATGAGACTGAATTTAATGGTATGCCCCTATGAGAAAGCAGGGCTCTGTGGTGCAATCCTAGTACAGTTTCTTTTTTTTTTTTTAATATTTTTAAAAGTTTATTGATGTTTGAGAGAGAGGGAGACAGCATGAGCAGGGGAGGGACAGAGAGAGAGGTTACACAGAATCCAAAGGAGACTCCAGGCTTGGAGCTTTCAGCACAGAACCCGACACAGGGCTCAAATTCTCGAACTGCGAGATCATGACTGGAGCTGAAGTCGGATGCTTAACCGATGGAGCCACCCAGGTGCCCCCTAGTACAGTTTCTTATGCAGATGTCACATGCTGCATGTTCAGCCACAGTCTGCTTGGTGGATAGGTGGTGCCAGTATGGCATGATTTGTACAAGGATCATCCCAGTACTTGTAACGGTTTTCCTTGACTTAATTGATATGGGTTCTAGCATTCCAAAAACAAAAATGTATCGAGATACTATGTGTGTTTCACCATGCCAAGTTCTTTGCCTCCTTTATAACCACCCTTTGGGAATGGTATTATTATCACCATCTTCGTGGAGAAGGTGAGGCTGACAGAAGTTGGATAGTTTGCCCAGTGTTGATGTAGCCAGCAGATCCTGGATTATAATCGGCCATTCTGATGTCAGTTCTCGCTATCTTAATGCTAATACATACATTTGGTATAAATAAAGGGCCTCCCTTTTTGTTGTATTTTATTACTATTTTTTAATTTTTTAAAGTTTATTTATGAGACAGAGAGCCAGCATGAATGGGGGAGGGGCAAAGGGAGAGAGAGAGAAAGACACACACAGAATCCAAAGCAGGCTCCAGGCTCTGAGCTGTCATTACAGAGCCCAGCTCGGGGCTCAAACTCACAAACCATGAGATCATGACCTGAGCTGAAGTTGGACATTTAACTGACTGAGTCACCCAGGTGCCCTAAGAACCTACCCTTTTAAATTGTTTTATTTTCACTGAGGCAGGGGTGTTGTGGTAGTAACATTCTCCGTCACCACACAATATTTCAATAATTTCATTGGTTCACTCTCCTCTGTGACAGAGAAATACATTGAGAAGAGACAAACCCTGGGGCCCCTGGGTGGCTCAGTTGGTTAAGCGTCCAACTTCAGCTCAGGTTATGATCTCACGGTTCATGAGTTCAAGCCCCATGTCAGGCTCTCATGCAGAGCCTGCTTTGGATCCTCAGTCTCCCTTTGTCTCTGCCCTTCCCCTGCTTGCTTGCATGCTCTCTTTCTCCCTCAAAAATAAACATTTAAGGTTAAAAAACAAAACAAAACAAAAACAACCTGAGAAGGTGAATGCAGAGAAAGCAGGCTAGGTGGGAAGGTAGGTAATGCCGTGATGGGTAAAATCTCCTATCATCTATTTTACTGTCAGCCTTAATGTTCATTTTGGTGGTTATGAACTTAACAGTAATAATTGCCCCTGTATCCCTAGGACAGAACCAATATTTGTTTCCGGAATACCTTCAAAATGAGTTTCCTGAGAGATGGACAAGATAGCTGGTATATGTTTTCCTTAAATTTAGTACTATTTTTGGAATTCAGTGAAATAAGCCTTCTGGTGTATCATACGTAGGTATGTGCTACACACGGTGACTTTATATGGAGAGCTTCTCATTTAATCTCCATAACATAAGGTAGGTAACTGTTACTCCATTATAGAGTGATGCGGTCAGATTCACATAAAAATTTAGGCAATTGGATATTCCAGAGCATACGTTAATATCCAGCAAGGTAACCTGCTTGCCCTGCTGCTTTGTGGTGCTCCCCATGAAAATACCGCTGATCTCCTCAGTAGCACTGTGCTGGGGCCAGTGAAAAACGACAAAGGTGTTGAAGACCCACACTTTGCTTGCCTGTCCTTGTTCGCCCTTTTACTAGCAGTGAGACCCTGACACAGTTGTACTTCTGCGGTGGTTGAGGCTTCTGATGATAAAGTGGAGATCATCAGAATCTAAGAGCGGTTCCAAGAACCAAATGAAATAGCATGTGTAAAACCACGGTACGCCAAGGGGAGGTGATCAAACGGTGTTTCCTCACCATGGTCTCCACTGTTGGCATTGATATCTCAGGTAGGAGTTGCTCATGGCCTCCCCTGGCTCTGGTCCTTCCTGCTGCTGCTGTCCCTCATGCCTTTCTGCAGCTTGGGGATCGCACGGGGGACCAGCTGACTATTTCTCAATGCTTCAAATGTCATTCTGCTGCTTTTTCTAGGCAGTAATTTACCTTTGACAGTGATGGATTATTATTCAGCTTTGATTCATAGCAGGGTTGCCTTATAAGGACGGAGTGGCATATCAATGAGGAGTGCTGCTGTTTTAAATATGGGAAATATTTTCAGTAATTTCCTAATTAGCATGAGTAGATAGAAAAGCCATTTGCTGAGCTCGGTGAGGAGCACGTTCTAAGTCCTGTATGCGTACATGTGGTTCAAATTCCTCTGCGGTGGTGATTCATCCAGCAGACACTGTCTAATGGGATCCATCCCCTAAATACATAACCTAGTGCCCGGGTTGAGGACAGTGAGCTACAGGTTCCATCCAGGTACAGGTGCTGACTGTGAGTGTGGCCCAAAGAGACATTTGAAATCTTTGTCTGAGTGTCTCTTTTTGATAAATGTGAAAATGGTCTTTGACCTTTCCTACTCCATGGGAAACTTACAAGGATTTGACTCTGAAAAAAATCCGAACTTAGAGTCAAATATAACATTATTCACTTGGTTTTAGTTTAATCATCGTTAACTGGCTTTGGTCTCATGCAGCAAACCAGTCATAGTCAGAATGTGTGTGATGTGTCATGAGGGAATCGGGTAAGGAAATCTAATTAAATAATATGTCTATCTTTAAAGCTAGAAAAAAAATGCAAAAACTAGGGGAAACAAAAAGAAACCCAACCCCGTACTTCAGTGAATTCAGTGTCATTATTCATATGTAAGTATCACACATTGCCAATTTGTCCAGGAAGAGGGTGCCCAGAGTGTTGTCCTTCTATCGAAGGAAGAATCCTTATCTTCTAATGTATCCTGTGACTGCACAGTTTAGGGAACCAAGGCCAAGAGATGTGGAGTGACTTTCCCTGGATCATACAACTGACTGTTCATAAGGTTGGATCCTGAGTCTTAAGACTCCCAGCACAGGACTCCTGCTTACAACTGGACAGTGACAGAATCCTAGTCATACTGTCCAACCTCAGGTCATAATGTCATAACTGAGATTTAGGAGATGATTTTTATTATGCTTAATGCCTTAAGCGATTTTGGTCCAATTACTCCTCTTATCAGAAGGTAAACATTTTCAGAGTCTGTGGAACCTCGCCATTGCTGCCCCTCTTGTAGAGGACCGCTGCACAACATCCGATGCGTATACCTTTTGAAACTAAAATGGTACTTGGCATTATGAGTAATTTTATGTGTCAATGTGGCTGGACAATGGCCCAGATATTTGGTCAAACATTCTTGATATTTCAGTGAAGGTGTTTGTTTTTTGGAATGTGATTAACATTTATTTATTTGTTTTTAATTTTTGAAGTTTATTTACTTATTTTGAGAGAGTGAGCAAGAGTGAGCATGCATGAGCTGGTGAGAGGCAGAGAGAAGGAGACAGAATTCCAAGCAGGCTCCATGCCATCAGCACAGAGCTCGAACTCACAAATTGTGAGATCATGACCTGAACCAAAATCAAGAGGCAGACCTCAATCTGATTGTGTAACCCAGGGGCTCCTGGGATTAACATTTAAACTGATGGACTTGGAGTAAAGCAGATTAACTGCTGTAATGTGGGTGGACCTCATCAAATCAGTTGAAGGCATTCATTAAACTAAGCCTGTTCCCCAAGCAAGAAAGAATTCTGCCAGTAGATGGCCTTTAAACTCAAACTCTTCCCTGAGTCTCCAGTCTGCTGGCCATCCCTGCACATTTTGGATTTATCACACCTCCACAAACATGGGAGCCAATGATAAATCTCTCAATCCTACTTCTCTCTTTGCATATAGTGTCATACCTCATGAAACTTAGCAGAAACCACATTATTTTTTTTATGTGTGGCCACAGGGACATTTTTTTAAATTTATTTTTTATTTTTTAAAATTTACATCCAAATTAGTTAGCATATAGTGCAACAGTGATTTCGGGAGTAGATTCCTTAATGCCCCTTACCCATTTAGCTCATCCCCCCTGCCACACCCCCTCCAGTAACCCTCTGTTTGTTCTCCATATTTATGAGTCTCTTCTGTTTTGTCCCCCTCCCTGTTTTTATATATTTTTTGCTTCCCTTCCCTTATGTTCATCTGTTTTGTCTCTTAAAGTCCTCATTCGAGTGAAGTCATATGATTTTTGTCTTTCTCTGACTAATTTCACTTAGCATAATACCCTCCAGTTCCATCCACGTAGTTGCAAATGGCAAGATTTCATTCTTTTTGATTGCCAAATAATACTCCATTGTATATATACACCACATCTTTATCCATTCATCCATCAATGGACATTTGGGCTCTTTCCATACTTTGGCTATTGTCGATAGTGCTGCTATAAACATGGGGGTGCATGTGTTCCTTTGAAATAGCACACCTGTATCCCATGGATAAATGCCTAGTAGTGCAATTGCTGGGTCATAGGGTAGTTCTATTTTTAGTTTTTTGAGGAACCTCCATACTGTTTTCCAGAGTGGCTGCACCAGCTTGCATTCCCACTAGCAATGCAAAAGAGATCCTCTTTCTTTGCATCCTCGCCAACATCTGTTGTTGCCTGAGTTGTTAATGTTAGCCATTCTGACAGGTGTGAGGTGGTATCTCATTGTGGTTTTGATTTGTATTTCCCTGATGCTGAGTGATGTTGAACATTTTTTCATGTGTTGGTTGGCCATCTGGATATCTTCTTTGGAGAAGTGTCTATTCATGTCTTTTTCCCATTTCTTCACTGGATTATTTGTTTTGTGGGTGTAGAGTTTGATAAGTTCTTTATAGATTTTGGATATTAACCCTTTATCTGATATGTCATTTGCAAATATCTTCTCCCATTCTGTCAGTTGCCTTTTAGTTTTGCTGATTGTTTCCTTCGCTGTGCAGAAGTTTTTATTTTGATGAGATCCCAGTAGTTCATTTTGGGTTTTGTTTCCCTTGCCTCCGGAGACGTGTTGAGTAAAAAGTTGATGCGGCCAAGATCAAAGAGGATTTTGCCTGCTTTCTCCTTGAGGATTGTGATGGCTTCCTGTCTTACATTTAGGTCTTTCATCCATTTTGAGATTATTTTTGTGTATGGTGTAAGCAAGTGGCAGAGACCACATTATTCTTTCTCCAATTGATCCCTGATTAATATAGATGTTGGTATTGGGAAGTCGTTGTTGCTGTAACAAATACCTAAAAATGTGGACATGGCTTTGGAACCAGGTAATGGGCAGAGGCTGGAAGATTCTTGAGGTACTTGTTAGAAAAGGCCTAGATTGCCGTGGAGACCTGGTTGGTAGAAATTCAGATGTTAAAGGTTTTGTGGTAGATAGAATTTGTAAGTAATGAAGTTGGATGTTTCATTGAGTGAATTTCTAAGCAAAATGTTGAAGGTGTAGCTGGGTTTTTGCTTTGTGCTTAGAGTAAAATGCCAATGGAGAGAGATAAATTAAAGGAGTTGTTAAAAAGAAACCAGAACTGGAACATTTATAAAATTCTCAGCCTATCCACATTGTAAAAAAAATGAGAAAGCTTTTCTGGAGAGAACTGCAAGGGTGGGCAATCATTTAATAAAGAGATTTAGGGTGTGACTCATGGATCCAGTCAGCCGTGTCAGCAGAAGACAGGAATAGAGATGGGGTTATACCAGCAGAAACACTGCCAGTTTGGAATAAAGGGAAAGAAATAGGATGAAATGAAAGCAGACTGTCAGATATCTGGGCTTCTATGGGATGGAACAGTAGAGTTGTCTGGCAGTGCCCATGCCTTGTCCTTCAAGGAAAGGGAAGAATGACCCAGAAGGAAATTGAGAGATTGACAAAGCTGCCATTGCCACCCAGGGCTCAGAGGGCACAGGTTTGGGAGTCAAGATCGTCTCTGCCTTGGTTTCAGAAGGCAGGTCACCTCCTAGGTCTCAGTGGGACAGCTTGCTACTCAGGACCACAGGGGCTGCACTGCCAACCCATGGGAAGGCAGGGGCCATCACCCTCAAGGGTGCAGAGGACAAAGCATCAAACCAAAGTGGATTATTCTTGAGCCTCAGAGTCAAATGGACTTTGCCCTGCTAGGTTTCAGACTCGCTTGAGACCCATGATTCTTTTCTCCTTTCCTGTTTTTCCCTTTTGAAAGGAGACTGTCTACCTGATGCCTGTCCCACCCACCAATGTGTTTTGGAAGCATATACTGTGTCCAGTTTCACAGTTCACAGCTGGAGGGGAATCTTGCCTCAAAATAAATCTTACCTCAAGTCACACCTGTGCGTGATTTACATAAGATCTGGGACTTTCTGTTGATGCTGGTTTAAACTTTGGGAATTATTGGGAAGGGGGGGTGAGTGTATTTTGTGTGTGACAAGGACATGGATTTTGGGGGGCCAGAGGATGGAGTATTATGAGCTGAACCGTGTCCCCCCACATTTCATATGTTGAAGCCCAAAAGCCCAGTACCTCAGAATGTGACTGTGTTTAGGGATAGGCCTTTTAGAGAGGTGATTAAGTTAAGATGATGCCATTAGGTTGGGCCCTAATCCAACCTGAGTAGTGTCATCATAAGAGGAAATTTGGCACACAAAGACATTGGGGATGACAACACACAGAGAGAAAGGCCATGTGAGGACACAGTGAGAAGGTGGCCATCTGCGAGCCAAGGAGTGTCTCAGGATAAGACAAAGTTGTCCATACCTTGATCTTAGACGTAGAGTCTTCACATCTGCAAGGAATTAAATTTCTGTTCTTAAAGCCACGTACTTTGCGATACTGTGTTATGGCAGTCTTTTATTTTTTTAATTTTTTAAGTTTATTTATTTATTTTGAGGGAGAGTATGTGTGCCAGTGGAATAGGGGCAGAGGGAAAGAGGAGATAGAGAGAATCCCAAGCAGACTCCATGCTGCCAGCACAGAGCCTGATGCAGGGCTCCATCTCATGAACTGTGAGATGATGACCTGAGCCCAAATCAACAGTCTAATGGTTAACGGACTGAGCCACCCAGGGGCCCCTGTTATGGCAGTCTTAGAAAACAAATACACTTGGCAAACTTTTCTTGAGTATATCATTCTCAACTGTTCACTTGTTAAGGTCAGCTGTATCTGAGATTTCCTTCCATATACATGATGCTTTGGGTTAGTTATTGTAAAAGTTAAACATTGCAGCCCAGGGTATTCTACCTATTTTGCAATCCTGAGACACTGTCTGGTCTAGGTCCAACAAAAATTTATACTGAATCACAATTACATTCAGCTTTAATTGTATGCATATGTTGTTTGTTCATGTCGAAGATCATTTTTCAGTTTCCACAGTTAATAAAATATCGCCCATTTAAAAGCGAGAGCTAATCACTATTCATACACAAACTTTGACTTCACTTACATAAAGCCCCAGTGGGAAGGATACATTGTAAAGATAGCATATTTATTATAATATATTTTCTTCTTAAAATTGTGTTAGTTGTTATTTATAACCAGATCTTTCCTTATTTAGCAGTTCCATTTTCTCTCTTTTGGCAGCCATTAGAAACAGCAGTACAGAATTGCCTTACTTATTTGGCTTTATTGAGGATTTCAGAGGCTTGTGGAAGGGAAATGTCTAGATAACCAAAGTTGTCTTTTGTGTTCCCAAACTGAAACAAACACCCTCAAATCTTGGATGGAGATGTCTTGAAGCACATTATATAATGCCTTCGCTTGGTACATCAGATAGAGTGGACCTGCGTTAAGTATTTTTGATTTAGGATTTTTGTTATGAACATTATTATTCTTCTGACCTCTGGGAGACGGGAGCTGAGGAGATACTAACGACTTTGGTGCTGGTTGTTATTTCACCAAACGGCTTCCGTTTCCTCTGTGCTTTGAGCTCTTGGGGATAGTTTTAGGATTTTACTTTTTTATCAAAATCTTTCATAACTGTATCTGGTAGTTTCATTTTCTTCCTCTTCACATTTGTCTATGGCATTCCTTCTCCCCATTCCTTATTTTCTTTTTTAAAAACCACTGCGTGCTTATATAATTGAACTGCCTACCGTTGTTTGCAAAAGTAAGCACAGACAGGCTGTGATTATAGGCCTAATTTATAGCACTTGAACTTCACAGTATTAACATTCATCTTTAAGGGATTACCAGTGCTTTCCATTTGCTTGTCTATGTTCAGGTAGTTGAGGCTGCTGAGCTGAGCTTTAGGGAAAGAAAGTATTTTTATAGCAGATAACATCAAGCAAGGACCTCTTCCAGAAAGTATCTCTTCCTGCTGTTTTAAGTTTTTGTGCAAGTGAAATGTAAATGCTTTGTTTTAGAGAACATATCATTCATTTACCATGCAGTAACTTTTCACAACAAACATTAATGGAGTTCTGAAGATCTTGGCTTTTAAATGTGACTGTTAATGTGACAGACCTAAGTCTTTAAACAATAGGCCTATGTTTGATAAATTAGACTCCACTTGACTTACATCAGAGATGTCCTTATTTAAGGGTATCATAATACGAGAGCCTTACATTACCATGTACTTTAACTGATTTTTACAAACTAGATGTTTTAGATGCTTCGTTTCTGTAAATGAGGAACCCAAGCATTATTATCTGTGGTAGCTAGCAACATACTAAAAAACAGATCTCAAGAAGAGGGCAGCACTTGAGAAATTGTTTCCCTGTGGGAGGAGATCCACAACTCAAAATATTTTTTTTTTCTTTCAGCTTCTAGGAACTGTCTTTAGGGATTGAGAAAATGGTACTCTGTGACACATGTATCCTTTTGGTTTGATTTACTTTTCCCATCCCCTGCTTTATGCTTCTGATATTGAAACTGCATTTTCTTATTTATTCTCCGCTCGGACCTCGATCTGCCAGAAACTATCAACTACGGGTATTACTGTCATTTGTTTCTGTAGGAATACTTAACCAGATCATGTGCTTTTGTGGTCTGCGTGTTTTTTGTCTCGGGGTGGAGGGGGTGTTTTCTATTTTTTGTTTTGTTTTGTTTTGTTTTACTCTGTTCTTCTCTGTCTTAAGAGGACCAGTGCACCTTTGAACTTGGGAAGACCATGTTGCATGAGACATGCATCTGATAAACAATAATTACCTCATCTCAAATATTTAACTAGCTAATTGTCTTTCTTTTCTATTGCTTCCCGAATGCTGCACTTTTCTTCTTTGCGCTCTTTCCGAGAGTCTAAATGTGAGTCTGCATTTCTGGCCTTCATTTCCTTAAGCAAAGAATGAGCTTCAACTTGTGGTCAAATGAAGCAGATAGCTGCATTATTCCTCAGTTTGCAGGGCTTACAGATTGATTTCTCCTCTCTTTCACCTGTTTTCTTTTTATCTTAACTATGACACGATGTGACTTAGACGAGATAACTCTGTCAGTGGGGAATGCGGCTACATCAGTGTGCAAAAGGCAGAGAACTGGAAGGTGTCTACCAGCATATTCGTCCTGAATCGAGGAAATGATGGAGTTAGCCATCAGCGGTTGAGAACTTGGGTCTCAGAAGCCATCACATGCATTATGACACTAAACATCCCCTTGTATCTGTACTTTAATTTTATTAACAATTGAGATTTGCTTCAGTGAAGCCTGTGACAAAAACCAGTTGACTTTGTAGTTAAGCATCTGTTTCTAGTCTTGAAAATAGGCAGCCTGTTATCCATGTGGCTGAGAGGGAGTGTCAAGGTTGTATGTGTTTTTTAAATGTTGTGTCACAGAGAGTCTGGAAGCCAATTGGCTTAAAACTCCATTGTGTTTCCTTATGTTGTTGGTCCTATGTTTATAAATACAAAATTTACTTTTCCAGTCGGCACATAATATAAAGGGAGCTTTAGGTTGTTTAGATCATGGAATTAAAAAAAAAGTGAACCATCAAAAAAAAATCCAAACCCAGAAATGGGATTAAAACAAAACAGTTGCTGTTATAAATATGAAAGAAAACAAATCTAATATTGAGTATTTGAAATTGTTTGAATTAAAGAGAATATTGAGGTTTCGATGTAAAGTTTGGTTTGTAGCATGCTTTATAATGGGTTTTAATGGATACTTTATTTTCTTTAATTGAAAAACTGCCCACAATATTTCTATGAGCAGGAGACTTTGCATTTCTAGGCTTAACTAAAATATGTCCAGGAGAAAGTTACTGAAATTGATAGGTGGATTTTTCTCTTAAGCAAATAGAACGTCTTTGAAAATATTTTTAAATTAATTTTATTTTTCATAATTTTGAGAGGACTAACATTTGAGCATAAGGAGAGAGGGCTTAAACCATCTTTTACTAGTAGATGGATCCCTTTGATAAAATGGATGCCAACTGAAGAGTCAAATTCTCAACATGATCTTTCTCATTGTCCTGTCATGCTTGTCTCCATTTTTTAAAAATTTTTATTTATTTTTGAGAGAGAGAGAGAGAGAGAGAGAGAGAGAGCGCGCGCGCGCAAGCAAGCAAGCACAAGCTGAGTAGGGGCAGAGAGAGGGAGATGCAGAATCCAAAGCAGGCTCCAGGCTCTGAGCTGTCAGCGCAGAGCCCAATGTGGGGCTTGAACCCATGATTCATGAGATCCTGACCTGAGCCAAAGTTGGACGCTTAACTGACTGAGCCACCCAGGCGCCCCTTTGCTTGACTCTTCTAAATGTTTACCCATCATGCTTGTCTCTTCTGAATGTTTACACTTTCCTTTTAGTTGGCTCTCCTTGTCCCAAACACTATGCAAATACACAAACTACCTTCTCTGTGAGATTATTGGCACTTAGTGCTTTAGTTAAACTGCATCATTTTATGTTTAACTTGCAGTAATGGAGTGTCTGATTAAATCTTTACCATCTCTGCAGAACAGTTCCTAAGTGCATAGTGCAAAATGTTTCTGAAGAAAATGAAATAATGTATTAAACAGTGTTTTGCATTATAATGAACTTTTGGGGACATCTTAGGATAATTAACCTTAACAGAAGTATGATAATATAATAACATCTTTCCTAACCCTAGAACCTTTACTTTTACTGCAGTATTTTTGATACTGTTTAGGAAAATCCTGTGTGTGAAAGCCAAGTATTATTATACTCATGTTACAGATAGAAAATCTATAACCTCTAGAAAGAATTGATTTCCTAAGAATTACAGATAGATGGTGACCATTTATGAAAAGCCCTACTCTCCATTCAATTGTTTGCTATTCAAACTATTTGTACACACTGGTAGAATTCTAATTTTTAAAGTGTGTGCCTTGCATAAGTTGAGTCAAATGTTTGGAATATTTATTCAGATGCAATTGTCCAGAATAATTGTGACAGATGAGAAATTTGTCCCCATCTACATCAAAAATTGTCAGTTATCATTTTTGTGATTTAGTTCAAGTGCATTTTAATTGTTTTACATATATATTTTTAAGATGTTATTATTTTTTTCAAGTAATCTCTACACCCAACATGGGGCTTGAGCTCACAACCCCGAGATCAAGAGTCACATGGCTCTACCGACTGAGCCAGCCAGGTGCCCCAATTCTGTTTTACAAAAAGGGACTTTCCTTTGCCCTGCTTTAGAAATCTCATTTTAACACCTTTTTTACCCACAGTTTCAGATTTATTTCCCCTAGGCATGGTCTTTAGGGTTCTGGGTTTGGATTAAGGAATGATACGCAGGAGAGGGGCTCTAGTGAGTCTTGGGGCTTACAAAGGAGTGATGGGGTGGGACCGGACACCTGACAGCTAACCTTATTGCCAAGTGATGGTTGGGAGCTTATTTTCAATCACAGGAAAAAGCCAGAGAGACTGAAGAATCTGGACTTGCCGTAGGTGCTGTCATAGCTCAGAGCAGAGGTGCAAGGAGAAGTCAGTGTATGCAGAGATAAGGAGAGGATGTCAAAACATTTTTTTTTTCCCCAGCAAAATTTTGGAGGAGTGTGAACATTTCTATTTGGCTGGCAGAGGCTCCTTCTATAGGAGAAAAGCCATGATTCTGAAACAAGCTTTGTAATAATTTCTGCCTGATCTTTAAGGAGGTAGAACTTTGTCATATTTGCATTCTGGCTGCTCCCCTGGGAGCTCAGAGACCAGCCAGCTTGTTCATTTCAGTCCTCAATTTACCTGGGTACAGTGGAGAAAAGGATGCTAGGTTATTTCCCAGGTATATTAAAGACTGTGTGTGTATGTCCGTGTGAAAATTTAATACTAAATAACAGCAACAATCTCCTGTCCTTTGGCCCATCAAGAAAGGAATTTAATATTCCTTCATAAAAGGCATTGCTATTAACTCTTCTCAGCAGAGGAGTTATTCTTTGAACAATGTTTATTTATTTGTTATTATTTTAAGTTTATTTATTTACTTTTTTAATGTTTTGTTTATTTTGAGACAGAGAGCATGAGTGAGGGAGGGGCAGAGAGAGAGGGAGACACAGAATCCGAAGCAGGCGCCAGGCTCTGAACTATCAGCACAGAGCCCGATGCGGGGCTCGAACTCACAAACTGTGAGATCTGAGCCGAAGTTAGATGCTTAACCAACTGAGCCACCCAGATGCCCCTATTTATTTATTTTTGACAGAGAGAGAGACAGACAGAGAGAGAGAGGGAGTGAGCGAGCAGGGGAGGGGCAGAGAGAGAGGAGAGGAGAGAGAATACCAAGCAGGTTCTGCACTGTCAGTGAAGAGCCTTAAGTGGGACTCTGTCTCACGAATGGTGAGATCATGACGTGAGCCAAAATCAAGAGTGAGTCGCTTAAACAACTGAGACACCCAGGAGCCTCTGGAGAATTATTTACAGTCAGGTACTAGTCCAGGTGCTGAAGATGGGCAAAAGGGCAGAAGCACATGCATTCTCTGCTTGTGCAACTTACATGGGTGGAAGGAAGGGCGGTTATTAACCCGAGTCATCATGGTGGTGAAGGTTTAGTTACAAACTGTGTTTTTCTGAAGGCAAGAATTGTTGTTCTATGAGACCAATAGCCAATGGGGCAGATTTAGGCTGCGGGGTCAGGGTCATTCCCCTCATGCTGATTCTTCGGCTCCCACCCAAGGGGGAATAGAAATGGAGCAGGTGAAGATGGGGTGGAAGAGGGTTGTAGGTGAGAATGTCACTGACCCAGGAGAGGTGTGGGGAGGGAGGGATGGGTGAGGGGGTCAGCAGGCCAGTCATGCTGGGTCTTTTATGTTAATTTAGGAATGTGGAGTTGATGTAAAGACTTTTGGAAGCCAATAAAGGGTTTTTAAGCAGAAAAGATCTTTCTGGCTGAAGTGTGGAGAAGAGTATGTTGTGGGTACCAGAGCTGATGGGCACAATGGTGAAAGCTGTTGCTTTCCAGAAAGATGATGCTATTTTATCTATTTATTTTTTAATGTTTGTTTATTTTTGAGAGAGAGAGAGAGAGAGAAGAGAAGAGAAGAGGAGGGGAGGGGAGGGGAGGGGCAGAGAGAGAGGGAGACTGAGGATCTGAACCAGGCTCTATGCAGTCAGCATACAGCCTGATGTGGGGCTCAAACTCATGAAATGCAAGATCATGACCAGAACCAAAGTTGGACGCTTAACCAACTGAGCTACCCAGGTGCCTAACATGGTGCTACTTTAAAGCAGAGCAAAAAGTTGGGTGAATTGAAATATTTTGGTAGTCTTATTGGCAGAACTTAGGAATAGGTTGAAAATAGAGATGAGAGAGAGGAAGGAGGGAATCAGCATGACTCCTATCTATGTGATTTTTGAAAACTATTTCATTGTGAATCAATTGACACACCACAAAATTCACCCATTTTTAAATGTACAACTCTGTAGATTTTAGCATAGTTGTAGAGTTCCATTGCCAACATCACAGTATAGTTTTAAAAAATTGAGTATCATTGATACACAATGTCACATTAGTTTCAGGTATACAACAGTGATTCAGTTTCTCTGTACGTTAAGCTAGGCTAACCGCAGTGTAACTATCTCCCACCCCATACAGCACTATGACAGTACCACCGACTATATTTTCTATGCTCTGCCTTTTATTCTCGTGACTTACTCATTCCATAACTGGAAGCCTGGATCTCTCTTTCCCCTTCACCTATTTTGCCCAACCCCCTATTCCCCGCTCTTCTCCGGCAACTGTCATTTTATTCAGTCTAATTTTAAAATGCTTTCATCACCCTAAAAAAGGAACTCAAGCCCATTTTTAGTCCCATTTTAGCCCATTCCCATCTCTAGCCTGAGGCAACAGCTAGTCTTTTTTTTTTTTTTGAAGTTTATTTATTTTAAGAGAGAGAGAGAGAAAGAGAGAATGAGCAGGAGAGGGGCAGAGAAAGAGATAGAGAGTCCCAAGTAGGCTCCCCACTGTCAGCATGGAGCCTGATGTGGGGCTCAAACTCAAAAACCTTGAGATCATGACCTGAGCTGAAACCAAGAGTCAGATGCTTAACCTACTGAGCCATCCAGGCGCCCCAAGGCAACAGCTAATCTACTTTTGTCCTTTATAGACTTGCCTTTTCTGGACATTTCATATCAATGGAACCACACAGTGTGTTTCTGTCTGGCTTTTTTTACTCAACAGTATATTTGAGGAGCATCTATGTTGTAGTTTACCCATGCAGTTTGAAACCTAGTGGGTCCTTTCTTTTATAGAGGTAGCACCAGAATAGAGACAGGATCGACAGTGAAGAAGGGAGAGGTGATGAGTTAGGTTTTAGATATATCAAGAGTAAGGTGCCTCTTAGATATCCAATGGGATTATCTAATTTATAGATGGTAATCAAAACTCTGAGCATGGATTAAAAAGCAAAAGAAAAAAAAAAGTGGCCTAGGACTGGACCTTGGGGAGTCCAACATGTTAATAGTTGAGTATAGGATGAATTTGAAAGAAACCAAGAGGAAATATTCTTTGAGATAAGAGGACAACAGCAAAGTGATGAAAACATTTCTAGGACAAGGGAGTCGTTAAATGTGTCAAATGATACAGGTATGTCACTTAAGTTGGGTGCTGAAAATTTCCATTCGTTGATTGTCATGAAAGCCATTGGTGATGTTGGTGAGAGTTATGTGGATTGGATGATTTTGGTTTGAGTAGGTTAAAGGTTGGGTTACAAGGAAAAATGAGTGTAGGGCCACCTTTTGTGAAGGAGAAGAAAGATACTGGAAGATAGATCTGAATACTGTGTTTTGGTAACATGATAGAGATTTTAGTGCAACTAAATATTGGCCAGGAGAATCAGTGCAGGAAAACTGAAAAGCTGTGTGTAAGAAAGAAAGGCAACATGGTAGGTGAGCCTCCTAGGAAAGTGGAAGAATAGGATCAAAGGCATACTTGCAGGAAAGGGAAGATGGATGGCCTTCCAATACACCAGGTTGAAAATGTAGGACTGGGGGTAGAGCTGTGAGTAGATTTATGGTTGGGTTTAGGACTTCCGTTGCCGCCCTGTTGATACCTTTACGTTGATATGGCTGGCCTGTTTCCTTAGGGGTGGTTGGCTGGATTTAGTCATGAGGCATGATCACATAGCCATGTGTATAGAGGAGCCACAAACTTGGCTTCATTAGGTCGAAACTCATCATCACTATATGGAACATTCGAACCCTATATAGCTGACAAGAGCAGAGTTTTTCAGAACTTACCCTATATATTTCCATGACTTTCAGTCCCTATGCCCTTCTTTCTTTCCCTGGGTAGATCCTGCTCCCTAACATTGGCTTTCAAGCATTCAGCAATTTTTTGAAATTTCTTTGCTTGGAAACAGGAACTCTACCAGCATAGTCCAAAGCAGGATGCGAATAACACTGCGGTAAGCACCTCTAACGTTTGAATCAGCAGTTGGCTCCTTGGAATCTCTGTACTTTAATCACAACAATTGATCTGCAAATCAAGTTGAGGGAAGAGCTTGGGGATTGGTTCAGACCAATAGCTTCAGTAAATGAAATGTTTCTCCAGCTAAGAATACACAGCACACCACAGGTGCAATTATGACGGGGAGCAAGATTCAGTTTCATTTATTTCTGTCCTCCTGCCAGTTTGTAAGTCCATGCGTTAGCAAACAGTTCAGACCAGAGGCCTTATAAGCATCTACCTTAGGTCAGTAATTGCACTTGGGAGGAATCTTGGTTTATTTAGTCCCCTCCTCTGTGTAAGATGGAGTGGTAGCCCTGCTCTGGGTTAGTTCTCCCTCATGGACATTTGTCTCTTTGATTCATTATAACTTAATTGACCAAAATGGCAGAAATCTTCCCACCAGGAAGACGACACGTGATTCAGTGACTGCATCAGGTTCTCTTGTTGGGAAAACTTTGTTCTCAGGGGCCAAGACTTTTAAACAAATGTTGTAAATAAATTTTAATTATGCCTGGTCCAGCTTCATTGAGCCACAGGAAGCAATTTTTGAGGAACTTATTGAATCGCCCTTGAAAGTTCTGGTTTTAATGTTGGAAGGCTTTTGAGTAGGGCAGCTTGGAGGGAGGTGGGGGGGAGGTAGGGGAGATGTTACAGGCTTTTTGTAAGGCACATAAAAAAGGCCCATCTTTGGGGCACCTGGGTGGCTCAGTTGGTTAAGCATCCAGCTTCAGCTCAGGTCATGATCTCATAGTTTGTGAGTTTGGGGCCCATGTTGGGCTCTGTGCTAACAGTTCAGAGCCTGGAGCCTGCTTTGGATTCTGTGTCTCCATCTTTCTCTGCCTCTCCCCTGTGCTCTCTCTCTCTCAAAAATAAACATTAAAAAAAAATTTTAAAAAGAGGCCCATCTTTATTTCCAAGCAGGGCATCATTAATCTGTAATGGGTAATGCCCTATCTTGCTTCTTGGTTATTGCTCATTAGTTGGAACATTGCATGATACAGAAAAACCTCCATGACTCATGCACATTCAGATATCTCACCACCCCCCCTCAATGTTAATGTTCATGCTAGAAATGGAAAACATCGGATATTCTCATCAGATTTTGTGCAAATGAAAATATCACACTGGGAATGGGTAAATGTTACCTTATCCCCACTCAAACCCTAGACAGCATCCACCAGCAACAAAAACAAATTGGTACCATCACGTTTCATTTTAGATAATTTATTTCATATTTGAATGGCATCAAGTCATATATTCTATTACTTTTACTTAGTTTTCAAGGAGATTTGTTTTTACCTCTTTTACTGACTCTGCTAGGCTTATGTTAAACGCTTCTGTTAACTTCCTATGTGACTAGTCAAGCTGTGTGTACAATGACTTAAGTATTTCCTCCTCTGGAAAGTCCATTTGACATCTCTTTTCTGAGCTTGCCGTTATAGTACACATCAAATCATGTGCCCTGGGAGCGTTTCCACCTTGCCTACTAGACTGTGAACATCTTGAGGGCTAGTTCTTCTGAGGCTTTGCAAACCATGGATGATCAGTAAGGAGTGGGGTTAATTGCATGCATATGAATGAATATTAGGGCAATAGATTAGGCCAGATCATTGGGAAACTCACAAGATGTTGTCCACTCTGAGGGGTGGGTGTGGGTAAATGTGACATTTAAGAAATTGGTTAAGGGGCACCTGGGTGGCTCAGTTGGTTAAGCTCAGGTCGTGATCTCACAGCTCGTGATTTCAAGCCCCGCTCAGCTTAGAGCCTGTTTGGGATGTCCCCCTCCCTCTTTTTATGCCCCTCCCCGGTTTGCTAGCTCTCGCTGTCTCGCTCTCTTTCAAAAAATAAACATAATTTTTTAATTGGTTAAAAGTATAACCAAAACTATCCTGTAATAGGGGTTCATAAAACTGTTATAATTATTAAGTAAAATTATAAGGCAATAAGTGAAGAAAAAGTAGCAAGGAAGGTTTCTTTAGGCATTTAGAATACCACAGTTCTTAGCCGTTCCTCTCTGGGTGCACTGTGAGCCTGGTGACATCAGGGAATGTGTCCGAGTTGTGCACCACTGCCTGGCACATTCCCTGATGTATATATAGTAGGTGCTAAGTAAAAATCTGATGTCTGATGATCAAAAACAGATGGACAGTCAGCCATGAGAGTGCTCTGTGGAAAGGTTCACACAGGTCACAAAATGTGATCACCAGGGCAGTCGATAGAAGCCTCTCTGTATAGAGAGGCTTTAGTGTCAGAAATAAATTCTCATAAGAATTCCATCACTTCCAGGTGCTTCCTGACCAAGGTTAAAAGCAAAAACAGACTAAAGTGGCCAGCCTAGAGCTTGCTAGTCCCCTAGGTCTGGCTTTTGTGCTGGTGGCTGCTTTCTGTTAGGTTTCTGTACAAAGCATCCTAAGAAAGCAGGAAGAGAGCTCTCATGTGCAGATCACCCGGGACCCAGTCAGTGCTGGGAGGGAGAGAAAAGGCTTCTGGGAAATGTTCTCAAGTTACCCAGAGCCAAAGCCTAACTTTGGCATCTGTCTTTCTGGGGTTGTTGATGTCTCTGTGCAAGGGCAGGTGGACAGATTCTGTAAACCAAGCATGCCAGGAAACCTCTCTAGTTCTGAGTAGTTAGCATCTTAAAAAAAAAAAAAAAGACAGGAAGGAAGAAACAAAAGTTTAAAATCACTGCTCTCTCATTCAGAATTGAAATAATTATTTAGATTACATTACCCCACACTTAGTAATTACCCCCATTGAATTACCTGTCTTACCATCATGAGATCATATTTAATGAATACAGATTTCCTTGAGGCTTATATACTGCCTGCTCTTTCATTTTACCTGTGAGCAAATAACTATCTTCTGCTTTATTTGATGTATTAACAAATAAAGCTTTGTGTGTGTTTGAGGGACTAATTCGTGTTTATTCAATATGGTTTCCTTTTTTTTTTTTAAGTTTATTTAGTTTGAGAGAGATTGAGACAGTGTGAGTGGGGGAGGGACAGAGAGAGAGAGGGAGAGAGAGAATCCCAAGTAGGCTCTACCCCGCCAGCACAGAGCCCCATATGGGGCTCGAACCCACAAAACCATGAGATCATGACCTGAGCCGAAACCAAGAGTCGGATGCCCAACCAGCTGAGCCACCCAGGCACCCCACATGTGGTTTCCTTTCTTAATCTCTGCATTAAATAAGTGTGGTAGGTGTTGTTATAACTTGCATTCTACTTAATATTTAAAATTTGTGTGGTGTGTATGTATTTTATATGTAAAAATGAGAATTTAAAATGCAGAAGAAACTGCATTGTGATGACGCTACTTTTCAGCTACCACTAAGGTTTTTTGTTTTTTTTATAAACATTTTATTTATTTTTGAAACAGGGAGAGATAGAGCATGAACAGGGGAGGGTCAGAGAGAGGGAGACACAGAATCTGAAACAGGCTCCAGGCTCTGAGCTGTCAGCACAGAGCCCGACGCGGGGCTTGAACCCACAGACCGCGAGATCATGACCTGAGCCGAAGTCGGCCGCTTAACCGACTGAGCCACCCAGGTGCCCCTACCTCTAAGGTTTTATGAGCGTATTAGTCCTCTTTGGTAGATATAAATGTGTTTGTCTCCTGGAGCCAATTATCGACATGGTTTACGGAAAGTTTTCCCCTCTTAATTTCTGCACAGTCTCCCTACGGGTAAGCACCTCCTAGAAGAGCTTACCTCAAGCACACACAGAACAGGGTGGGGTGAACTTAGAGATGAGGGCTGCCCAAAAAGTTATCCTTCCTACTGGCCAGAGTCCTCTCTAATATAAGAACAGGTACTATGCAGAAGCAAGCAGAGTTGTTTTCGCTATCTGTGAGCAGGCTCAGGTTTCAGGGCTGTCCTTACTACCCTGGATGAAAGCTCACTGAACTTCAGTCCTGATATTTAATAACTAGCTTTTATTAACATATAGTATCTCAAAGGGCCCTCTAGTGCTTTCTAAGACTGTGTACTAAGTACTTTATATGGATTTTCTCATTTAATCCTCAAGAAGACTCTGTGATGTAAACACTGCTATTTTTTTTTAGATACTGCTATTTTCAATTTATATTTTAAGAGACAAGGAAACTGTGCTTCTCAAAGCGTGGTCCATAAGCCACGAGCTTCAGTATCACTTCAGAATTTGTTAGAAATACAATATGCCGTACCTTTCCCCCAAATGACTTAATCAGAGCCTACATTTTAACAGCATTCCCAGGTGGGATGCCTGGGTGGTTCAGTAGGTTAAGCATCCAACTCTTGATTCTGGCTCAGGTCACAATCTCAGGGTTCATGAGATCGAGCCCCTTGTTGGGCTCTGTGCTGACAGTGGAGCCTGCTTGGGATTCTCTTTCTGCCTCTCTCTCTCAAAATAAATAAACTTTAAAAAAAACAACAACATTCTCCTGTGATTTGCATTTGCAGCATTCCCCAAATTCACACAGCTAATACTGTGGCAAGTCCAGGACTCAGAGGCATTATTGGTACCAGCCTTCACATCTAGGTAAAATGACTTGCCCAAGATCACAAGCTGGCAAGTGTCAGATAGGATTTGACCCCCCCCCCCAAAACTCTGCATAGTTCAGTCTCTGTGCTACAGTTGTATTCACTTATGGAGAAATTAAGAGTAAGGAGAGCATGAGTTTTTGTTAATTAAAATGCTTAAAAGCTGTGCGGGAAGTTTTCTTAATAGGAAGGGAGTTAGAATTTTTATTCCCACTCTCACCCCTGGTGTTCCTCCCTCCCTCTGAATCATCACCCTGGAAGAGTGTATATTAAAAGTGCCTCCTTGTGTCTCGTGCTATCTTAAGATCTAAAGAAAGCGAGTGGGACAGTGAGAAGAACATTAAATATAGCTACCTGCTATGCATGCTAGCTGTGTGCTGGCCCAGTGCTTATTACCATTTACATATCATTTCAATTTCAAGAAACCTATAAAGTAGGGAATATTATCTCCTATGATTTGAACCCATGAAATGGTTGCCATGTTTGGCTGACCTTAATTTACAATGGGTCTTAAAGGATGAGTGAGAGGCAGGAAGATAAGGAAGGTATGGGGGTATCCCAGTTGGGGGAAAGTAGGAGATTGAGTTTAGAGAGAGGGAGTGTCACATTCTTGGGACTTTCTGGCTGGAGTGAGGCAATAATTACTAATAACTTGTCACTTCGTTCTGGCATTGAAGTACTGTTGTTAAAGGGCACTGACTCTGGAACCACAGGGCCAGGATCGAATCTTGGATCAGGCACGATCAACTGTGCGACCTTAGGCACTTTATGTAACCTTTCTGGTTTTATCTTTGCAGTGTGGAAGGAAGAGCACTGTGGAGAGTTCATACACACAAGTGCTTAGGCATTGCCTGCCATGAGTGCTTTTTCAGTGTCAGCTCTTCGTATTCAAGCCACTTTGGGAATACAAAGAAGTATTAGACAGAGTCCCTGTAAATACAGCTAGGGAACTATCAATCTACTTGTGGAAGAGTGCAGAAATGTCTAAGTGGGATGTAGTTCGTTGATTGTGTGAGAACAAAAGAAGGAAGACAGGTTTGCCCCAGGCTTAAATAGGTATCTTACTATCTTAGAGTGTTTACACACCATTCAAACCCTCTACTTTGTTGGCTCCTTTGTTCTTTCTGGCCATTATGATAGAGTCCCAGATTTTAATGTGCATCACAATGTTCTGGGGAATGGTTTAAAATGCATATCCTTGAGCCTTGTCTCTAAAAGCCTTGTGTAAAGTCTGGTGTAGGACTCAGACATCTGAGTTCTCAAAAGTCCCTCATTTGGTAATGGTGGTTCTATGATGGCTTTTTCCCTTATAGGAAAACAGAATCCATCTTTGTTTTTCACTGCCCAACAACCTGTCTCAACCCTCAGGTTCCCTCTGTAAATGGAGGAACGACTAGGACAGACATCCCCACATGCCAGAATGATAAAGGAACCATGGTTCTGGACTGGGTACACTTTGATGGTATGAGCTTGCTGAGGGTGATTTGGATCAAATTGGGAACAATGGGTAAGGATGTCAGCAAGTTACAGGAATACTTCGAAGATTTGGGGAAAAAGAAGGATCCCAGTACAACTGAATGTCAGAAGCTACTCTGGTAGGCTGGCTTGAAGAAGTAGAATCGGGTGTTGAAGAAATAACATGGGGGTCTGAGGAGGGGCACGCAGTATTGGAAGCTTGTGATGGAAGGGAAGTTAGCCTTGAGAATCGGGTGTTAAGTTGGGCTAATTTGAGACCAGCTGTAGGATAGGGATGTAGGCCATCCTTATACCATTGGGCGGTTCGTGGTGAGGGTCAGTGTGAATAATAAATTCAAAAATACAAATCCTAAGGGGACAAGAATATGCAATTCCAGTGGGGGAGTAGCTAGCTGCCTGATAGTATAGGACGCAAATGGAACATATCGTTGTTATTACAAAATTAGCCACATATTTGAAATCCTTCAGCTTTACATTAAGAATGGTCTAGGCGGATTTATTTTTAACACTAAGTCTGTTACCCCTTATGACATAGTGTATACAAGTTGGGGAAGAGGTTTTCACAGTGTTGGCTCTGGACCCAGACCTGTCTGTGCTCAAATGCCTGATTTTCTGCTCCCCCATTGGGTGAACGGAACAGGTTATGTAACCTGTCTGTGCTGTTTCCTCAGATCCAGAGGATCATTGAGATAAGTTAATATAGTGAAGTGTTTCAAATAATACTTGACACTGAGAAATTTCTTGATGTTAGATAGTGTCATTATGTTTTTTTAATCAGCTTCAAGTGGTATAAAAAAGGCCTAACTTAGATCATTTAAATTATATGGATGTTTATTATTTGATGCAACATAAGGTATTACTTTAGCAGTTCAGTAAGGATATCAGACAACCAAGTTCTTTTGAACTTTATACTCTGTAATCCCCAGTGAATTGAGGGCAGCCTCAGGCTGGCTCCACCACTGGTAACTAGATCACTATAGTAGTTCTAGCCCTCACATCCAGACACAACATTGTCTAGTAGAAGAAAAAAGGTCCTTTCTTCTTGGGTGTATCTTTTTAAGTCCCAGAGTCCCCCAGCATACTGTGATTCATATCTCAATGGTCAAAATTGCTTCCTGTGCCTATTACTGGCAAAGCAAATGGTTTGGAATTTTCCTGATTGACGTAAGAGATTGCAGGGCATCATTAAGGAGAGGACTAGATAGGCTTTTTCTTCAAAAGGAGGAAGACATTAGTAAGCAGTAGTATCCATTAGAGATACAGGTAGAGTCATTCAGCATCGTAAACAAAGAATCTGAGCTTCAAAAATTTAAATAGTTTGCTGAAGGTCACACAGTTAGAACATGATGAACCAGTTTTTGAACTAGAGTGTTTGACTCTAAAGCTCATGATTTAAAAACTCTTCCTTACAATGTGATTCGTAGATCTATTTGCTTTGAGTCGCACATACATCTTTTTGGAGTCTGAGAGCACCGATGAAGTCATTGCAGGGGATATTATGAAATGGAGTGTTCAGAACAGGGCAGCTGTGTGTCCAGCATGGGCCCGTGACTCTGCAGGCATCTAAGGATTGTGAGTTGGAAGTGACCTGTGAATCCAGAATGGGGCACACATGACTTTGTGGGTCAGGGATCTTGGAAAAGAGTTGTCAGCCATCCAGGACTAAATGAGATGGACCATATTGCCTTAACTGATTTATTTAATGTCATGTTGGCTTTTCAGAGTCATGTTTGACATATTAATTCATACTCTTTTGGAGTGTTTTGGAGGGGTGTTTTGGAGGGGTGTTTTGGAGGTGTTTTGGAGGGGTGAAGTCTTTGGGGGCACATCTCTATCATGGCTTCCCTTCTTATCAGCCCCTGTTGACAGACCCACAGTGTGGGTGAAACACTGTGGCTATTGATTCCATTAAAGGAAGTGTACCCTTCGCTCTGTGTAATTAAGAATGGCTTCATGGCGAAGGTGCTGGAGGACAATGACGATAGAATATGGTAGATGGAGTAATTGTCAGGGGTCCCTGGTTACTGATCAGAGAGGATTCCAGAAAAATCATAGAAACCTTGCTCTTAGAACTGAGTAGGTTGCAAAAGCTCCAGTTTAATGGAACAATGCTGGACACAGAGTCAGAAGCCCTCGCTCTGTCGCTCCCTGGTCCTGATTCAACTCCCAGAGTTCTTCTAAGAAATGAAAGGGTTGAATGCATGTAGGAACAGTTTAAAAGTTAGACACTGCCACCTAGGAACCTCCTGTCATCCGGACACTCTGTCACCTCACTGTTGAGACATCAGTGCATTCTCAGTGCAGTGACTTTGGAGGTTCTTTTGTCTGTTCTATTTAAATTTTCAGATGCAGCTGGGGAGAAAAGTGAAAACTCTGACCTCGGTCTAGATCATTTCAATTTTTTAAATTATCCTCATTTACTGAGGGCCTGACATTTTGACTTTGTCAGAGCACTGGGAATTTTCTAAGGAAAAAAATTGCATTTCTCTCTGGAGACCAGTGGGAAACAAAGACAGGGGTGGTTTGCACCAGGCTGATACATTGGGGTCTCCTCTTTTCATGACAAAATAGGCAAGTCCAGAGTGAGGCCTCCAAAAGGACAAACCTCACCCTCTTTGAAGTACTGCGGGGAAGTAGAGACTGGCTTCACATCTTTCCCAACTTTCTCCTCAGAAAGAGGATTCTAGAGAAGGCACTGACACAGTGGCAGAAAACCAATTTTGACAGAAGGCCAGGTGGCAGGAGGGTAGGGGCTGTGTCTCTCAGAACGCTGTTGAAGCACTAAGCCTCTTAATGACACAGGCTGGTGATAAGCTTACGCAGAGCCGAGAGGGGGAGCACTGGAAAATAAAGATGTAGGGGTTTGTTTGCAATCTAGGAACGAGCTGGAGGTATTTGGCAGAATCCTGTCGCCTTCAGAAAATGGAAGTGAGCACCCTGCTCAGGTGTGATTTCGTGAGCCTGTTTTCAAAACTTAAAATAATCGTTTGAATTTATTATTAATAGCTAATGTCTAATGAAAATGTAAAACTCGTTTATCTTCTTGGAGCACGGCTGCCACTCCTCAAGGCAGATTGTATAAATCGCATCTTAATAGATAAGCCCCTCAGGAGTCAACATGTCTCCTGAGAAGCTGATACTTGGCACATTCAGGTGTGGCTGGTTGCCGGCACATGCTGTCTTCCCATGGTTTCTGCTGTGTCCTAGGATAAAGGTCTGTACTCTGAAATTGGGTAGACACCAGAAGTAGTATGTGGTGGATGGAGTTTGGGGCAGGGGGGAGTAACAGCATCACAGGAGGAGCACCTTGTTTTCTTTCTTGTGGCTCCATCAGGGACAGTGCATGTATTGTCACATCAAGGTAGTAGCAATAAGGGCGAGAGGTCTGGACTCAGCCCTTCCTGGGAGATGCATCAGCTCAGAGAAGGGAGAAGGGAGGTCCAGGAATGGGGACTGATTACTAGGGTCCCTGCAGTCAGGATGGGAACCCAAGGCCCACATAGATCCCATTTAAAGATCTTCAGCTTAGGGGGCACCTGGGTGGCTCAGTCGGTTAAGCGTCCCACTTCCTCTCAGGTCGTGATCTTATGGTTCATGAGTTCAAGCCCCACGTCAGGCTCTGTGCTGACAGCTCAGAGCCTAGAGTCTGCTTCAGATTTGGTGTCTCACTCTCTCTCTGCCCCTACCCCAATTGTTCCCTCTCTCTCTCTCTCTCTCTCTCCTCTCTTTCTCTCAAAAAAAAAAAAAATGTTTAAGAAGAATAAAGATCTTTGGCTTGTTGGGGGTAACTTTTATTGATTGATTGACTGATTGATTGTGGCTTACATAGGTGTCATGAAAGTTCTCCTGATCACCTTCCCTGCTCTGTGCTCTTGTCACCGTGAAGGACTTAACAGGAAAATTGATGTGTGCTAAAGATACTAAAGATGACATGAATAAATCAATGTCTGGTATTTATATAATGTCATACTTAAATTATTAATTCATTCTTGACAGTAACAAATGTACAGTAAAATTTACTAATTTAGACTAATTGAGGGAAAGGCCAATTATGGAGCAAAGCCTCCATTACCTGGAATCCAACTAACAAGACCAAATCAATCAATTCCGGGTCTTGCGGCATTTGTAAGAGAATTCACAACTCTTAGGAAAATCAAGCTTTCAGGGCCTTTCCCCCTCAAAAGAAATTTCTAGATTGTGTCTTAGGGTCAATGCAAGAGTACTGACTCTTTCACTGAAATCCGGTCTTTCCCTCTACTTAGCTACGTGAAATTCTACAAAATCCCAAGAAATGCCAAGAAAATACCCAAATGAAGTCTTGGGTAATTCTGATTAACATGATCTCTAGCTCGCCCTCAGCAGCTCGGGACCAGTGTGCAGAACCAAGTTAATGACAATAATAACAACAATGCAGATTTCAATATAGTTAACTCGATAACCAGCATTTTCTGTGGTTTAAGTCTTAATTTTCACAACTACCCTTGGAAGAAAGTTCTGTGTTTACCCCTCTTTTACCTATAAGAAAATGGAGGTTCAGAGGGTTTGAGTTAATTACTAAAGGTCATACTTGTTATGTGGTAGCAGGGATCTGAATCCATGCTATCTGACCTCAGAGCTGGTTCACTTAGCCACCACCAGAACCTTCTGAGCATCAGGCTATTGGAAAGAGAGATGGTCTTCAGAGGCAGTGATGGACTGCATCATCAGATGTGCTCCAACAGGAGATGGACAGTACGCTGATGAGAGTTCAAACATTTAAAGTATATTGAGATGAGGGGCGCCTGAGTGGCTCAGTTGAGCATCCGACTTCTGCTCAGGTCATGATCTCATGTTTGTGGGTTCGAGCCCGATCAGTCTGTGTGTGCTGACAGCTTGGAGCCTGGAGCCTGCTTGGGATTCTGTGTCTCTTTCTCTGCTCAATCACTCGTGCTGTCGCAAAAATAAGTATTAAAAAATAATAAAGTATATTGAGATGAGATTATATTTAAATCTTATTCCAGCTCTGAGCTACTATAATTCTAACCAGGAAATATACCTGGCCAAACACCTTATCCCCATAGGTGATAATGGGGTTATCAACTAGGGTTGATATCAACTAATGGATATCAACTAGGGTATGACACATTACATATATAAAGTATAAATTAAAAAATTTGGTAAATTTCCCGTTCATATAGCCATGCAGTTAATGAGCTCTCCAACTAGATTACTGAGTGGACATACTTGGACTCCATATGGAATGGAGTCTTCTGGAGTCCTTGAAAAACACAAATCTTGTCACTAGTTTCAAATTTTTTCCTTCCCTGGTCTTATTTACATTTTTAATTGACTTGGTGAACTTAGAGGTGTATCAGGATAAAATATCATCATCCCAATTTTTTTTTTTTTTATGTTTGTTTATTTTTGAGAGAGAGAGTGAGTGAGCACAAGCAGGGGAAGGGTAGAGAGAGAGAGAGACAGAGGATCCAAAGCAGGATCCGCACGATGTGTCAGCACAGAGCCCCACCGCGGGGCTCATACCCATGAACCACAACATGACCTGAGCCAGAAGTCAGATGCTTAACCTACTGAGCCACCCAGGCACCCCAAAAGATGATCGCTTAAAATTAGGGTATAAATTAAGAATACTATAAACTGTTTATAGCCATTAAGTTACTGAACTTGAGACCAGGTTTTGATGTCTTTGTTACACTGTACTGCGATTTAGCGTGCATTCTGAGGTCTATTACCCAAAGACACATACATAGGGGAAAAAAATGAATACGGGAAGGAGGTCTGTCTTCACATATTAAGACACTAAAAGAGCAATCTGGCCTGCAGTTGCCTTCATTAGTTACCTGACTTCATTCTCGTTGGCTCTTAGAAAGTTTTACCATTATCTATAACAAAACTAATTAGGTTTGCTAAGAAGAATTTAAATTACATTTCTTCCCTTGCCAATTATTACATAGAATTCTAATAATCTGACAAAGAGCAATTTCTTGAACTTGGGAGGGTATAACAATCTTGAAGAGAAACACTGGCAAATATTTTAGTTACCTTCTCCCAGAGACTTACTCCAGGTAAGGATTCTCTCTCTCCTTCTGCCCTTTCTCTTCTCCTACCTCATAAAGAAAGGTGATAAATAACTATTCTTTTTAGTACCCACTTGCTCACAATTTTCCCTTTAGTATTCAAGATACAGAAGTTTTTTAAGAGCTGTTCTGAAATCCTTCTTAGCATTTTAAAGACCTACTTGCATCACCCAGAACAACTGACAGGATTCACCGCCTTACTGAGCACCTACTGAGTGCCAGGGACTTGTGGAGCTGCTCGGGATTCATCTGTGGGCCAACTGGATACAAGTCCCCGCCTTGGTATATCAGATATTTCTAGTAGAGGAGACCGGAGTAAACCACATACATTATAAATTAGAAAAAGATCTAAGAAGTTGGAAGGGGTAAAGCATGATGGGATAAGAAGTGAGTATTTTAGAGTATGAAGAATTGAGATTGAAGACCGGCACAGGTTGTTATTAAATAGAGTTGTCGGGGCGCCTGGGTGGCTCAGTCGGTTGAGCATCCGACTTCAGCTCGGGTCATGATCTCACAGCTCGTGGTTTTGAGCCCCGCATTGGGCTCTGTGCTGACAGCTCGGAGCCTGGAGCCTGCTTTGGATTCTGTGTCTTCCTCTCTCTCTGCCCCTAAGCCACTCGCATTCTGTCTCTGTCTCTCTCAAAAATAAATAAACATTAAAAAAAAAAATAAAAAAAAAATAGAGTTGTCAAGGTAGGCCTCAGAGAAAAGGTAATATCTGAACTGATGAGAAGGAAGTGAGATCACGACCTCTCTTGTCAAGAAACTCCAAAGGTTTATCACCTCACTCAGACTCAGATTCCCATGTCCTGTAAGGCCCCATGTGTGTGCTGGGCCTTCTGCCCTTTATTTTCATCTCCTCCTCATCCCATGCACACCTGGCTCCCTATTGCTTCCTTTGGTTCTTCTGGTATTGCAGCCATGCTCCCACCTGAGGACCTTTGCACTTGCTGTTTTGAGTACTTGAAATATACTTGGCTAAATATCTGTATGTTACCTCACCTCCTCTGCTTCCCTAAACCCTCCTTAACTGTGCTATCTTAAGTTGCAATTCCCTCTGACCCAAGAGCTTCAAGCCCTCTTACCTGCTCTCTTTTTCTCTTTAGCACATTACCGTCATCAAATATGCTATACACTTAAAATCAGTAAAAATGTATATATTGTCTATCTCCTCCCAAGAATGTCAACCTGAAGGGGAAGGATTTTGACCTCGTAGATCACTGAGTATTCCACTCATAGCACAGTGTCTGGTACTGAGAAGGCATCACAGATACTGTTTTGGAATGACTGAATCACGTGTACGTGGCAGTTGTTGGCTTGTTAAATAGGTTCTTTCAAAATCTGGGAGAAGAGTTTGCCTTTTAAAACCAAATAATGCATTAAACTGGTCATTTTGTTCACATCCTTTAACATTTTTAAGCTGTTACAAAAATACACTTCCTGAGTGGATTGCATAAAAGTCCCGACTAAGTAAATTGGAATCCATTGGTTATCGTTACAAACACAAGCCACATAAAAAAGCCGTTGATATAAAGTCCAGGGAGGGGAATGTCTTCCAAATAAAAGAAAATAGATTACATTAAGTTGTTCAGTACAGTGTTTTAATAGTAGAATCCTTATTGCCCTCCTGTTATCCAACTGGATCCATTTTATCTCTTAGCAGCCACGTGAACTAACATGCATGAGCCCTACCCAGGGAAGCCTGGTTGAACAGTTCATGCACAAGACTGAAGACACACAGTGCTTGTTTGCAATCCTCTCTCTGTCATTAACTGGCTGCAAACCCGTTTAGCCCCCCCATGCCATCACATACCCGTCTGCCAGGCTCTTCTCTAGTTAGGGAGTGAGCAAATGAGGGCTTTTGAGGGAAATCTTTAAAAGAAACATTATCAGGATGCGTGTGATCTATCTCTGCCTCCCAGAGCAGAAGGAAGTCACTCTAATCAACCAGAAAGAGTCAAAGCCCAACAAAGCAGGCTGGCTTGTGTACAGTGTTCTAATCTGAGGGGATAATCTCACAGTTTCTAGGAATGAGGTGATGGCAGAAAATGGTCTTTTTGTCCTTTGCATCCAGACCTCAGAGATGCCACAAACCCCTTACAGCTTTTAACGTGGCTTTACTTTGTTCGAATTGAGCGTTTCCTTGGCTCTTTATGTCTGGAAATATTCTCTCTTTCCTTAGTGGCAATTCAAACACAAAGAGAAATCAACATTTTAAAAATTCAGATAAGCAGGAGTTAGTTTACAGTTAGAGATTGTGAGCACACTGCTTTTGTGTGATAATATTTGAAATTTATTTCCACAAGTTATTGCACATTCATTTCTGGAGTTTTCATTGCAGAAAATTGCCAGAAGGAATGGATTTTGTCTTCTTCAGCTGGCAGAACAATTTTCCACCTGTCGCCCAAATATTTGATGAGAAGGATTATGTTGCCGGCTCTGAAAGTTTATACTGTGGATCCTTTGGAAGTGAGAGGTCCCTAATGAAACTACTAACCTGATATCAGGGTCCAGCTTGCTAAGGCTTCTGTGGAGCTGTGGAGGGATTTCTGGTGGTTGGGGCAATTTCCAAAAGACTAGTTTCAGGGACAGAAACGTACGTGTGTTTGTGCGCACTTTCTCAACTGGCTGCATGGCAGCAGATGTTTTTCTTCTTTTGCGTTGTATTCTTGTATTCAGCAAAACTCCCGTGGCCTTGCCAAAGATCTGAATTAATTGCCTGAAATTATTGTTATTCATCTTCCTGGTAAATGGAACCAAAGAGAAGCAGTGGTGCATGGGTACAAATGAAATTGTCATTTGATTTCGGGTTCATGTAATTGACTGTGTCCATTGAGTTTTATATTCCTGTGTAGTTTGTTAGGTATATAGCCAGCATAGTCTGTGCAATCAACAAAAACATTTCAAAAATCCATGCATAATGGCAGCAACCTTTTAAACTGTCAGAATAAATATAAAACTGTTTTTCCCTTGTTTCTTCAAACACTTTATGGACATTGTAAGTAATAATAATATCGCTGCTGTCAGAAGAATTTTTCTGAAGCATGGATTTTACCGTGCTGTATCAGGATTGTTCAGTTAACTCAGAGGAAGGGCTCACATTCGTCGGCCGACTGTCCCTGGATAATGAGACCCTGATTTGGATTTTCTATCTTATTTTCCCCTATCCTCTGTATCTTACAAGCCAGTCAAACCCAACAGTTGTTTCCTGCATATTCCTTGCAAATGACCCAAATTGCCATACTTTAGTTGTTGTTTCTCATCCTATTTATCAAATTTAAGTTTTAAATACCCATTATGACTTAAGACAAATTCTGCTCTTTCCAAAAATACTTCTATGAAGCATGCAGCTGGAAAAAATGCCTTACTTTGTGAACTCAGATCACTTCATAGACCTTGTTTATGGAATCTTTCCGCTTCTATTTTTTTATTTCCATCGATTGCGTACAAATCTACAATAAGACAGATTCTATTATTAAGAGCATTTCGTTAGGTTGTTGACATGGACATGATAACCTCGCTTCAAGCTGAGTTGTGTGTATTTTCTTCTGAAAACCTGCTCCCAGTTTGTACAGGATGTTTATGCTTTGCATAGCTCATTAGTGTCACCTGGCTTGTCGTTTGGTGTTGGTCCACCCCTGGCAGAGCCACCCCAGTGTGCTGAGGGCTTCACCAAACTGCTAGAAGCTGGTGCTGATCATAATCTGTCCTTGTGTCATGTTGTCAACTGATGGAAGCACAACAACATTCACACTAGGTGTACCCAAGACACGGAATGGAAGAGCTGACCATACATCCTTAGCTTTCCTTCTCTCTGTGTTCCCTCCCAGATGTACCTTCCCAGACCTTTCCCTCCAGGCTCACCTCTGAGCTCCTCCTTCTTAGGGCACAAATCAGCGAATATCTTTGCTTCCCTACGTTGTGCTTCTCAAGGAGAGCTGTATCATGCTGGGTCCAGACAGTGTGCAAATATACAAGGAATCCACATGCAACATCCTTTTGGAGTGTTAATTTTACTTGTATATATGGGGTCATTTTGTTTTGTTTTGTTTTCATTAACTAGATATATCATAAAATTCAAAATTTACCTGGATGTTAAGATGAAATAGTTGATAGCAAAAAAATGCCTTGTATGTGGTCACATGGTTCGCTCATAAGAGATCTGTGATGCTCATAAGAGATCTATGTTCTTCTCTGCCTTTAGGATTATTTCAATACAATAATTTAAAAACATTAGGATTAGAATGTTTGTAGCTGATAGATTTTGTTCCCTCTCGTTACCTTCTTTTTCAAGACTTTGCCTTCTCTTCTCCCCAAAAACCAACTGTTTCTGCCCTATCTTCGGAAATGTGCCTCTCTTTGATTTCTCTGACCAGGACAGCTGGAAGGTTGATTGAACAACTAGACTGTCGTGCAGTCTTGGTCAAAGAATTTGGGAACCAGATGTATGGGTAGAGAAGAATGGAAAAGTAGGAACTGGTTCCTGCCAGTGGCATGGTGGTTCTTCAACAAAGCAAATCTTAACATGGAGGATTAATTTAAAATAAGTGGTGTTTTTGTTGTTTCATTTTATTTTTATTTTATTTTTTTAATGTTTACGTATTTATTTTGGAAGAAAGCAGGGGAGGGGCAGAGAGAGAGGGAAAGAGTGAATCCCAAGTAGGCTCCATGCTGTCAGTGCTGAGCCTGATGGGCTCAAACTCATGAACCATGAGATCATGACCTGAGCCGAAATCAAGAGTTGAAGGCTTAACCCACTGAGCCATCCCGGTACCCTGTTTGCTTCCATTTGTAAAGGGAGGGAAATGAGATTAGGAAGGTCTGTCTACTCAGACACTCATGCACTCATGTCACTCAGCACACTATACCTGTGCTGTTCTAGAACTATAAGATATTTCAGCAAGCTGTTGCCACCTCCTTGACTTAAACCTGGGATGCCACAGGGTTACAGAGCAGTTGGGGAAAGCCCACTATTTCCAGCATTTCACAATGCCTAATGAAAAAATGTGCATTTATTCATAACACATTTTTCTGATTTGGGCTGGAACTTTTGAAATTCAGTTGGGTTATGTTGGAAATAATGGATTAATCAGAGATTCTGATTATTTGTTGTCTGACAATTTAAAAAAGTACAGTAAAAAAAACACATATACCTATCTTTAACCCTGGTTATTTTTAATTATTATTTATTATGAAGTGATACTCTTTTTCTGTATCTACTTGGTATTTTTTTTTAAGAGAGAATACCTGAGTCAGGGAGGGGGCAGAGAGAGAGAGAGGGGGTGAAACAGAGAGAGAGAGAATCTTAAGCAGACTTCACGCTCAGTGTGGAGCCAGATGGGGGGCTTGATCCTGCAACCCTGTTATCGTGACATAAGCTGAAATCAAGACTCAGATGCTCAGCCAACTGAGCCATCCAGGCACCCCTTCTTGGTATATTTTTAACACAAGAAATAAACAGTATAGATAAAATCAAAGTACTTTTTCTTTCATACCTCTTTCCATAATCTTTCTCTATTTTCCCAGCCACAGCTCCTCTTGATAATTTAATATCCTTATATTTTATTTTTATATCTTAGCATACATTTATGTACTTGTGAGTAATATTTATTACATTGCTTTATGCCTATGCTTTATAAAATTTTATGAACATGGAATCCTACAGATACATTCTGTAATGTGTTCTTTTTCTTATAAGTTGAGATTTATCCATGTTGGTAGATTGATCGATGGTTCCTTCTTATTGCAGTATAGTATTCTATTCCACAAATATGTTTTACTTGATTTATTCTGTTCATAGTATAGAGGGATATTGATTTTACTTTTTGTCTAGAAAACATCTAGAACATACTTATGCATGCTTATTTTGGCTCATGTCCTGGTGGAAATTTCTGTATGTCTCTAATTAAAAAGCAGTGGGTGAAATTATTACTTAAAAAATACTGGTTGGTAAGCAGAATCTTTTAAATGATATACTCCAAAGGAAGGAGTGCTCAAAGGCATCAAAAGTCATTGACATAATGTACCCCTCTCTCTATGAATAGGGTTGAATTTAAGTCATCTCAGAAATTATCTTTTTACCCTTTGAAAAAATACTGGACTAATGATGCTGGATGGGCTAAAGCCCCATGAAGGGAGGCCTCATGCCCCTCACCAAGAGGGTTCTTGGCTTTGCATGAGAAAGAATTTAAAAGGAGGCCATTTGAGAAAAGGTAAAAGATTTAAGTTGAGGAGTAAGAAAGGAGCTAGTTCATAGACAAAGTAGCAGTGTCTCTTCTCAGATGGGGAAGAGGAACCCTCCCTCTTTGCCTCTAATGAAGGATTTTATAAGTTTTTTTTTGTTTGTTTTTGTGGTTGTCTTTTTGTTTGTTTTGGTTGTGTTTTGTTTTGTTTAGCTAACTGTATAGGAATGCCCAATCTATATGGCCTTTACTGCCTGAGGAAGTAAAGTCTTGTTGTTTTCTTTGAGTCAGATCTTGTGACTCCTTTTATGACTTGCTGACCTTCAGGTTAAGGGTCATCCTAAAACCAAAATGACTTTACTTTGGTCAAATTGTCTCTCTTGTGTCTCTTCCCTCCTACATCCGTAGGACCCCACAAATCCCTTGGTTACATATTTTAGTATCTCAGAACACTAGAGTTAGGAAATTTTTCATAACATTTGACCTAAAATCTTACTTATCTAATTAAAGTCCCATTTTCTCTTACTTTTCTTTGGAAGTAATGAAGACCAGCTTTACCTCTGTCCATAAAATAACCATGTGTTCTCATATGCTGACTGACTGGAAGTGTTTTGTTTTTGTTTTTTCCTTCTGCCTGCATAAGTCCAGTCTCTTAAGTTGTTCTCCTAGGATTTCTTGCCTTAGGTCATGTGTGTAGTTCTAATCAAGGCTTTTTCAGATTGATTCATATCTTACTTAGTTTACAGGGCTCAAAACTTAAAAAAACAAAAAACAAAAAAAAAAAAAAAACAAGAAGAAGCAAACAAACCAAAAAAAGTCTTACAATTGCCTTGAACATGGATGACTCTATTCCCTCTTAGGTTTTATGTATGACTTTCTGTATTTATACTTATGTGTAGATATGTATATATCTGTCCCTTTATTTATATATCATGTTCCTTCTTCTTAGCAAGCTTTTAAAATTTTAAAATTTATATATACTCGGCACACATCACACACTGACAGTACTGGGTGGCTGGATTATATTTAGCAGGTAGCCTATTAGGTTGACCAGTTATTCCTTTTGATATGTTACACAGAGGCAGTTTTCACTATTAGACATTTACTTAGTTGATAAAAGGTGGAGGATATGATTTTTTTATCTACAAGAAGCTATGTAAGGAAAGTAACTAGCAGGATTGTTTTCAATAGCAGATCAAAACAACACAAAGTAAAATGGCTGCTGATAAGAGAATGGGTAAGTAAATCATGATATATTCACACAATAGAATACTGCAGTGAAATGCACGAACTCTAACCATGTGACAAGGATGGATTTTAAAAACAATGTTGATAAGAGACTCTTAAAAACTGAGAACAAACTGAGGGTTGATGGAGGGTGGGAAGGAGGGGAGGGTGGGTGATGGGTATTAAAGAGGGCATCTTTTGGGATGAGCACTGGGTGTTGTATGGAAACCAATTTGGCAATAAATTTCATATATTAAAAACAAAACAATGTTGAGTGCAAATAGCAATCAGAAGACCCGAAATGTCCAATAAACATATGAAAAGGTGCTCAACATCAGTAGCCATTAGGGAAATACAAATCAAAGTCATACTGAGATACTACTTCACACTCATACTAGGATGGCTGTAACCAAAAAGAAAGATCGTAAGTTTTGAAGAGGATGTGGAGAAATTTGAACCTTTGAATGTGGTTGGTGGGAATGTGAAATGGTATAGGTAGTATGCAAGAGTTGGCTATTTCTCAAAGAGTTAAGCATAGCTACCATATGACCCATCAGTTTTATTCCTAGGAGTATATACCCAAAAGGAATTGTATATCCACACAAAAAACAGTGCTTGTGAATATCCATAGCAATGTTATTCATAATAGTGAAAGTTTCCCCAATGCCCATGAACTGATGAATGGATAAACAAACCATGGTATGTTATTGGATAATATTACTTGATAATAAAAAGGAAGGAAGCCCTGAGATATGCTACAATATGAACCTTGAAAACATTCTGCTCAGAGAAGCCAATTACAATCCGTGTTATATGATTTCATTTATATGGAACGTCCAGAATAGGCCAATCTGTAGAGACAGAAGTGTATTAATGGTTGCTAGGGCCAGGTGGGGGGGAAGGAAGACTAACTACTAATGGATACAAAATTTCTTTTTGGGGTGATGAAAATGTTCTAAAGTTTGTGGGTGTGCCTGGCTGGCTCAGTCGGTAGAGTATGCGACTCTTAATCTCAGGGTCATGAGTTTGATCCCCAATGTTGGGCCTGAAGCCTGGTTAAAAAAAAATAAGCTTATATTGTAGTGATGATTACATAACTGTGAATATGCTAGAACCATTGAATTAGACACTTGAAGTGGGGAAATTTTATGGTATAGAATTGTATCTCAAAGATCTATATTTTTAAAAGCAATCAGAAAAATCCATGTAGTCTATTGCAATTTTGATGAAGCTCAGAAACAATCAACTAAAGAATATGTTGTCTATAGTTATATACCCATAGGGTGAAACCCTAAACATAAAGAAGGAAGTGATCTTAACAAAAGAAAAGAAGAAGTAAAAATATAGCATAGGGTGGTGGTGGTTAACAGTGGGTTCCAGACAGGACATCCTATCAGGGGGAACTATGGAGCCATGGTGTTGGGAATGTTCTGTTTCCTTAGGATGAGTGGAGAGTTCCTTGGGTTACCATGCTTCATTCCTTATGTATTTACATTATGTATATCGTTTTAACCATTGCTTACTACGAAAATGTTTATATGCGTCAAGGACTTTATAATAAAAATTGGAATGCAGCCTTCTCTACCTTTTGAAGGAGATAGTGCACCTGATATTACTAGAGCTGTAGATGTTTATACCATTTCTAGACCATCAGACAAAGCATGAGACAAAGGGTGATGTCCAGTAGGGGTGGCCCGTTGCATAGCCAGCATGTTAATGAGTTTCCAGTTGTATAAATCTGAATTGTTTTGAATTAGAAAATGGAGGGAATACATTTTTTTCCCTAAAGGAAGGGTTTTTTTTTGTTTGTTTGTTTTACTCTTAGAGAGAGAGTAGCACAGGAGGAATAGGTAAGCGTGAGAGGTAAGGTAGTAGAAAAAGGTTGAAACTACACGGGGAAGTGGAAAAATTCCTTTTATGAAAATGACTATTGGAAACCAATTGTGATTGTTTTCCTGTCACAGAAGAGGAATTGCATCAGTGACATAAAGAGACAGTAGATAAACTGAACTAGCATAGAAAGGGAGAAAAATATAGGAGCTAAGAAATGCTTCGTCTGCCAGACTTCTCCCATTGACTCCTTGCTGAGATTAGGAAGAGTTGATCCTCATGCTGAGATTTCCAACCCCACGAATGGTTTGGTTGGTGAGAATTTCATTTGAAATCCCATTTGAATCTTAAAATAGAAACAAACATATATATGTTTATCCTTGGGTTGTAAGATTATTCTACCCTCTGGACCATCCCTATTGACTTTTTTTTTTCTTTTTTAACCTTTATTTATTGTTGAGAGACAGAGACAGAGCATGAACAAGGGAGGGGCAGAGAGAGGGAGACACAGAATCTGAAGCCGGCTCCAGACTCCAAGCTGTCAGCACAGAGCCTGATGTGGGGTTCGAACTCATTGACTGTGAGATCATGACCTGAGCTGAAATCAGATGCTTAACTGACTAAGCCACCCAGGCGCCCGTTGACTTTTTAAAATGTCTTTCTCCTTGTGTCTATGTCCATTTTTCAAAATTGTAAAAGTAATCTGGTATTTTTTAAGCAGCTGCTCTGAGGTTGTTACACACTTATTTAAATTGGGTTTCATCAGCACCTTAATGAACAAACTCTCTCTAACCCAGCCTTAATCAAAATGTTTTTTAAAATTAAAGCAATGAGCAGCTCTATGTGCCTCCCTTAGATATTAAAACTTGAGATGCCTTGAAGAACCATCCACGTGATTGTTCGAATATCCAAAGTCTGAGGTTTTACGAGCTCATAATACCCAGCTCCACCAACATTGCACACGGCACCCTTTACTAATCCTAATATCCTCGAGTAATACCTGTTAATTCTAAAAGTGAACATTTAAATATGTTTATTTTGCTCTCAGACTATTTTTGGAATGAATTCTGTGACAAGTGGTGTCACACTTGGATGTCTAAAACCAGATTTTAGAAATCATTTTTCTAATCAGTTGTGCACCCACTTGGCAGTAATCTGATCTAAACTCAATTCTCTTAGTCTTTGATGAGCTCTCATGTGGAGCCAAATCTAAATTCCCTCAAAGAGCAATGTTTCACTTGCCCTTTTTCTGATCAGTGGAGCCCTCCCACAACTCCACAAGCTTGCTAAGATTATTGCAATGAGCTCTGCGATTTCAACCAATTCCTGAAATGCCTTGGCATATTTTTACCCTGCAAGATGTTTATGCAAAGAGAGGTGGTTTCATCTAGGAGGAAAGAAAAACTTCAAGGTAACTTTGGGTTTAAATGTCAGATTTTTTTCACTTGAATCTTGGTTTCATGTGGCAGAAAGAACTCTATTAAGAGATGTGTTTCTAGTTCCCTAGTCTGGACTCCATCACTAGCTAGTTGAGTAAACTTGGCCAAGTCACTTAGGTTCTATGATTGGCACTTTTCTTGTCTGTGAAATGAGTTAAATCGTTTGACTTCAATAGTACCTGCTATCATTAGCACACAAAGTTTCCAAAGGTGACTTTGGACAACCTGCCCCTTTCTGCCTTTTGCATAACAAAGACACCCCAAATGTCCATATAAAGTATTTTTTCTTAAGCACATGTCTCCAAAATACAGCATAATGTTGACTTTTGCCCTTGCTCTGAATACTTGCCTCAGAAACCTGATTAACAGTGTTTACCAATTAGTGATTATCTTTGCAATCTACTAACTTTGCTTAAAACAGATCTATAGGAAACAAATTGCATTAAACAGATCTAGAATTGTTTCCTCCTTTAAGTCCTTTGGTGATTTAAGACCTATTTTTACTCCCACTTGCAATGGTATTGTTGTGTAGGCTTATCTAAAATATTACTTTGCGATCAAAAAAGCAAGTATGAAGACATAATGCTATATCAGTAGATAATTTTTGAGAAACTACAGATCTGATTATTCACTTGGACAGACACATGGATAAAATTAGAGTTTCAGAACAACTTAAAATTCCTTTTAGAACCTCTGAAATTAAGAATGCACTCTTTTGACTCTTTAACTTTTTTTTTTGTTTGTTTTAATTGGGCAGAAAAGCAATGTATTACTTCAAAGATATTCAGTCATAGTAAAAATCCAGTGCAGCTATTAAAAAGAAAATCTTCTTTTCTCTCCCTGCCCTAGAGTGTTCATAAAGAGTCTACAGATATGGTCTGTTATTTTGTGTGTGTCCCAAATATAACTGGCATAATTATCTTCATATTTGGCTCATTAAGCATTACATTCTTCTGTGAATCACTGCTGTGTGACAATGGCCCAGGAGTGAAATGGTTTCCTGTGAGACAAAGGGGAAAAAAGCACGATTCTGTTCTTGTAGTTTTACCTTTAAGTCTACTGTTGTCAATTGAGAACATTGCTTTGATGTATAATTAATCTAACTGAAGTCTAGTGTTCTGCACTTACTAATAGAAAACCAGTAATCTGCATTTGCGGCAAGCCCAGACCTTCAACCAAACCGGGAGCCCACATTTATCTTGCAGGTTTGTGTTGTTCCCTGCAGTCATAGGGAGAGAAGCATATTCTTCAGAAAGCAACTCCTTGAGTCCTTGGACACCAGAGTTATAATAAGAGGGGAAGCTTGCCTCATCAATCTCGTCTGGGTCTGTAACACACACGCGGCCTCAGAAGCATGGAGTTTCTTGGAAGCCAAGTGGATTCCCATATCTCCTCCATTTTTGTGGTTTTCCTGGTGGTTTCTTCTGGGATTCGTGTGAGGTGGGGACTACAGATGTAGGCTAAAATGGAAGACAAGTGAATTGTTTTGTTCTTTGCAGTGTCAGCATTTTGATCTCTACGGGATTGTGTCCAAGAACTTTAAATGTTGAGAGATGAAGGCTTATTTATTTTATTTTTTCCCATATGAAGGAAATCGTGTTTCTGCCATCGAAGAAAAGGGAAGTATCCAAGAGGAATAAATGTTTTTGTCACCTGTACTGGTTTCCTCTGAGTATTCAATGGCCCCCAATTTCCAATAATTTCTAACGACCTGTGAATGCCCGTTTTGCTCTATTAAGTGCCTATTGGCATATCTGATCTTTCAGTACCCTCCATAATGACATTTGTTCAGGCCCCAGAGCCAGGCACACTGCCCGTGTATGAGCAAATGATTACTGGTATTTATTATGGGTCAAAACTTTGTGTGCCCTCACTTCTGTTTTTATCACATTTTATTGTGGGCAGGTAAGGAAAAGTCACTTGGACAAAAAAAAATTAAATGAAAACACTTTGTAAGTTGCACTCAGACATTAATGAGTAAACAATTATAGGATCCTTTGTTGCTTTTTTTCCCTCTTTGTTCTGAATTGAGACTTTCAGGATCTTCCCTTATTCTTTTGCCCAAAGGACCCTTGTCTTGCTAGTGGCATTACCTATAGCAGGTAAACAAGAGGTGTTGTTTTGATTGGAATCCCTTATATGTGGTGGTTAATCATTGTGTTCCAGAGGCCCCTTCCCGAAAGATGGGCAATGTCCAGTCAGATTTACTGTGACTTCTAAAATCAACTGGTCATTTTTATAGACAATGTAATATATTACGATCCAGTGGGAAAATGCATTTTTAAGTCCTCAGTTTACTTTTATAATTTGCATCCTAGGGATTATATAATAGGGATGGAAGGGTAATATAGCATGCATCTAGGGAGTTTTTTAGTGAGCAGATTCTACTGCCATTCTCGTTAGCTCTCTCCAGGACTTTTGTGCTGCCATATTAAACCTCATACTGTCAACTTCAAGTACCGTCGTACGCTGATTTTTAATGCCTTGACTTTGTTTTCTTCTGATAAAAGTATTTAGTGTGTTTTCTGTCCACTTTGCAGTGAATGTGTTAAATTTTAATTCTAACCAACTATAACCTCCGGTGTTGACCTCCTGTTTGAGGGCCCTTAGGTTGATGATTCTAGAGTTACCTAAAGATAAATTCCAAACAAGTGTTAAGTTAAACCATTTAGATGAAATTGTACTTGAAGAGGATACAGTTCTGTTTTGAAAGTAAGGATACCAGAAAATATTTCCTTCCCCAGATTTTCCAGTGCCATTGCTTCTGTAAATTAATATTGGAAATGGTCACAGAAACCGTTATTTGACTAGGTGAGTATTGTAGTCCAGCTTGCTTTAATGTGTATTTCGGCTTCCAAACAGACTCTGAGACAGGAGAAGTAGAAGATTGATAATGTAGTGATATCAGCATCCATTCTTTCTTTTCCCCTCTTAACCTAATAAGAAAATTTTGATCGTTTCCTGGACTCCCCACATCTTTGCCCTGGAATTTACCTCTAAATGTTAGGAAGTGTTTCATTCCTTCTAGGACACATAGATCCTTTTGATTGATGGTTTAATATCTCCCCCCAAAGTACCAACTAGTATTGGTTGTTTCTTTAAATTTCAAAACCTGTTCAGTAGTAACACAGGTCATTACTGATCTCCTGACCCAGACCCTAGGTGCCAAAAAATGAAATGCTTGCTCTAAGCCGTGGATCGCTCCAAGGTTTCAACCTAGTGATGACAGGTAGCAACTGGAATGGTGATATGGACGTGTTGTCTGATTCATATTCATTTATATATAGAGGTGGAGTGCTGAGATAGCTAAATAATTAAATCACATCATGTAATTAAACTTACTCTGTTAGAGTGCTCTCTTTCCTTCCATTGTTCTTGTTGACAGCATGCATACCAGGTTTCACCCCAGTGCAATTAAGCTGATTAGGTAATACTAAGCTGCTCAAGTATGTAGTAGGCTTTTCTATTGTTGCTTTTTTTTTTCCCCCTTTCCCCTTAAGCTCCGTAAGTCAAATGCCAGATTCTCGATGTACAACTTCGGGTTTTCAGATGATGTACATAAAGCTCTTTACTAAACACATTAAAACAAAGGCTGGTGGCCTTAATCCTCAGAGAATATTCATGTTCCCAGAATTGGTCACTGGGTTGTGATCTTAGACATTGTTTTCTTTTTTTTTCTTTCTTTTTTTTTTTTTTTTTTAATTTATTTTGAGAGAGAGACAGCAGGGAAAGGGCAGGGAGAGAGGGAGAGAGGGAGAGAGAGAGAGAGAAAATCCCAAGCAGGCTCCATGAGGTCAGCACAGAGCCCGATGCGGGGCTCCAACTCACGAACCGTGAGATCATGACCTGAGCCGAAATCAAGAGTCAGATGCGTAACTGAATGAGCCACCCAAGTGACCCAATACTGTTTTCTTAGGGAAGAAAAACGTTTACTTTTCCCTTCTAGGTTCTTTGGCTGGTATAATAATTAAACTGACACAAGGCAGGGTTACAGGAGGAAAAAAAACAAACAAAAACATAGAAATTTAATTGTATACATATGGGAACCCCAAAGGTCTGGGGTTACCAGGCAGGTAGAATATTGAGGTTTATATGTCATTCTGAGCTAAGGAGAAGAAGGGTTTGGGGTCTGGAACTTCAAGGCAGGGGGAGATAATTCATAAGATGGGAGGAACAGCGTTTGGTTAAAAAAATTGTATCTAACTATATGATAGAGATATCTATATATAGATACGATTTTTTTAACATATTTTTTTTTCCACAGGAATAAGTGTTTCTGGTATAAAAAGTTATCTATGGTATTAGTTCTCTTCATGGTATAGGCTCTCTATCCAAATTCTTTTAGGCAGTTCAGAGAGAGGTGTAAAAAAACAAAAACCTCTCACTGAGTATTTTAGGTCTTGATTGCCTTGAGTTTACAATAATCCACATGTCAAAGGGTCATATTTTGGGGTCATGTATTCTCCTCCCTATGAATCCCACCTTTGAAACTTCCCCAAGAAATTTCACAGTCCAGAAGTTGAGTTGGTAGATTGCTGTCTTTGAACCAGTCTCTTTGTCCTGATACTAGGTCAGTCCAATTAAAATCCTTTCAAGCAAGCAGTCAAGTATTTATTAAAAGGCAGATCTATAGAAACAGAAGAAAAACAGGAATTGATGATTGGAGCAGACTCTAGTCCTGGTTTCCGAGTTCTGAGGAGAGCCAGTCAAGAAGATTTCTAACTGTCACCCTCGAGCCATCTTCAGATAGAAGGAAGGTGGGCATTGGCAATCGTACACATTTTCCTGGTTTGCAGTTTGAATGTCTCAGGTGATCTGAGTGACCTACACAGCTGTAGGCGCAAAGATTGTCTATACATACATAACCTGTTGTGATTTCTTTGAAGTATATATCACGTCTAACTTTAGCTTGCATTGCCTCAGTAAAAGGGCAGTGTCATTTCTCAAGGATTTCAAATCAGAAGGTTGGAGAATAATTGGAGGGGTTAATTTGCAGAGTTATAGCCAAAAATTGGAGAAAACTACAATAATCTAGGGTACAACCCTGCTTACAGGTGGAAATAAAACCTCAAAGACAATTAAAAGAATGATAATCTGATTTCCATAAGTGTGTATTCTACTGAAACGTAATTTTTCTCTCCATGATCCACCCCCATTTCTATCGAAGATAACCATAGTAAGACTGATTTGTTTACCAGTTCAGTCTAGTTTCAGTGAAGTTGGCTTGATTACTTACATAAGGGAAGCAAGAATAGTGATTGACCATAGAGAATCTTTTAATCTGTTTTGCTGGAACTTTTTATAAGGAATCTCAGATTAGACTTAAAAGCTTTTCAAGGCTTTCAGATACCCTGAGCATCTTGTACCCATTGCCTGTCAGGACATGACCTTCCTTACCCTGTAAGGCTGCTGGGAACCCTATAAACAAAGTGGCAGGCCAAGGTTCCAAGGGACCTTATTGGCTCCATAAAGTCAACCGAAGTTCCTTCAAGTTGTCTGGCTTGTATCCGACTCTGTGCATGATTCTCCCAAACATTGCATTCTAACCAAAGCGTTGGTACTATGACTAATGTTTTCACTTGTGTCCTGTTACAAGGAAAATAGATTCTTAAGGAACATATGCAAATAATTACATTACCATGAAAATAAGAATACAAAGAGTTTCTGAATTCTGGAGGTGAATTCTGAAGGGATCAGGTCCAGGAGAAAAAGACATTTCAGTCCTGCTTATATTACAAAGGTATATTTTACCAAACTGCTGTCATTGTTCACTTAAGAGGAAAGGTTTCCTTATATCTGGAAAACAAAATACTAACCAGCAGTGTTTCAAACAAAAAGTCGTAATAATAATTATCCTCATCACCTTTTTCAACCCCTTGTAATTCTTGTTGATCATGATATTTGGTTAGCAATTTTATGAAGCCATCAGTGTTTTTTTTTTCCCCGTTAAAGTTCTGTAATTTCATATCCAGTTCAGTGATAGAACCTGAAAGTCATTAGAAAGCTCTGTCATAGAGTACTTGTCACAATCCTTTCCATGAATGTCTCCAAAAATGAAAGCGAATCAGGCAGGAGCAGTGTTGCAGAAGCATCTGGGTAAAACAGCTAACTTCCTGTGAATGACAAACTTAAAAATCATAGTCATTGAAGATCAGGGAATCGTTCATCATTGCTAAGAAAATTTGGTTATTTCTGTGGTGCACAGCATAACGTTATACCATGACATAGACATACCAGATTTGTAGAAATTTCATGCAATTTGTAGGACATTCATATTAATAATATTTACCTATATAATCTAAGAAGCTTTTTTTTTAAGTTTTAATTTATTTAAGTAATTTCTTCCCCCAATGTGGGACTTGAACTCATGACCCTAAGATCAAGAGTCAGATGCTCTTCAGACGAAGCCAGCCAGACACCCCAAATATGACCTAAGAAGATTTATTACCATTTGTTTGACAATATTTCCCATGGAATTGATAGACCAAATAAGCCTAATTAGTGTAACTTACCTCTTTCTCTTTTTCCCTCCCCCCCTTTTTAATATGCAGGGAGAACAAATCTTTTGAGACATTTCACGGGTTCCTAAAAGTTAGTTTGAGGCCAAAAAGACTTCATTTAGAAACTGAATTTTGGGAATTTTGTCTGAAATACCAAAAAGCTTTAGACATTTTACTAGGATTACAGATAACTATGAAAAATACTGAATTCTCCGTTTAACCAAACTGACAAAAAGATTTCAGAGACAAGTATAGAAGGGTACTTAGTCTAAGCCAGACTCCACTCTTTTAGTATCAGAATATTTGGGTTTACTTAAGTAATCAAAGAACCTGATGATAAAGATAATATGAAGCACAGGTAATTAATTTGATAAAACATTAAATATTTGTTTCTAAGTGAATTACTTAAAAGGTAAAAACCTTTCACAAATCTTATCAAGAGCCGACTGATAGTCCAAGAAACTTTGTCCTTCCAGCAGATTTAGATTTATATGAGCACACTATTGGTATTAAAGCTTAATTTTAAAACTCATAATAATTCAATTTGTAGCCAACTCTATCATTCAATATTACTTTTTTTTTTTTTTTTCCTAACTTCCTGGTCAACTTTCTTTGCCCATAGTTGGTGCTTCGTTTTCCTCCTTCCCATTCTGAAATAACCATTTAGGCAAAATCACCTTCCTGCCCTCCCCTCCCTTTCATGTTTATTTTTGAGAGAGAGAGAGAAACAGGCAGAACACTAGCAGGGGAGGCACAGAGAGAGGGAAACAGAATCTGAAGCAACTGAACTGTCAGCACAGAGCCCGATGCAGGGATTGAACCCATGAACCGCAAGATCATGGCCTGAGCCAAAGTTGAAAGCTTAATTGACTGAGCCACTCAAGTGCCCCTCACTTTCATTTTCTTCCACAAAAATGCATCTCTGTACCTTGTACCTTTTCTAACAACGACAATTTTACTTACATGTAGAATTTTCCTTACATACAGAATTTTTTGCCCCATTATTTTTAGTAGCTTTAATTGTACATTAGAATTCTTAACCCTTAGAAACTTCAATTTCTAGTTAAAACCAAGCGCTTGCGAACTGTCATACCAAAATTCTTTAAATTGGCAAATTTGTGGGACACCTGGCTGGCTCAGTTGGTTAAGCATCTATCTGACTTGGGCTCAGGTCATGATTTTGCATTTGGTGGGTTCGAGCCTTGTGTCAGGGTCTGTGCTGACAGCTCAGAGCCTGGAGCCTGCTGGGGATTCTGTGTCTCTCCCTCTCCCCTTCCCTCAGTCTCTCTCTCTCTCTCTCTCTCAAAAATATTAAAATAAATTGGCAAATTTGTGAATTTATTTCAAAATTTCTTTGAAGCATACAGTTTCTCATAGTACAGTTTATTTTGTATGTGGCACCAGACATTTTTAGTGATAGATTCTATATATCTTTAGTTTGTCTGTAATAAGAAGCCCAAAGTGGAAAAACTTGCATTCAGTAACCATTGTTCCTGTGTTTTATTTGCAAATGATCTAGATAGTCCACGAAATGCCATTTTTTAAACCTAGGACAACTTTTACCAGTGGAAGTCAAAGAAATTTAGCTATTTTTAAGTAAACATGGCATAAAACAATCATTGTTGAAAAGTTTCCCGAAAAATTCTCATCCTACTTATATCTATTTAACACACCTTTTTAACTTTTTTTTCAATATATGAAGTTTATTGTCAAATTGGTTTCCATACAACACCCAGTGCTCATCCCAAAAGGTGCCCTCCTCAATACCCATCACCCACCCTCCCCTCCCTCCCACCCCCCATCAACCCTCAGTTTGTTCTCAGTTTTTAACAGTCTCTTATGCTTTGGCTCTCTCCCACTCTTTTTAACAACAATTTTTAGATTCCTTTTGAAGATCACATGAGACACTAAAGCAGTTAGCCATCATCTTATCTTTCTTAAGTTATTTTAAGTTACCTTGACAAGTTTTGTAACAGAGATAGCTTGAGTTTGACTTTTAGTAAACACAGAATATAAATAATTGTACTTAATGCTGATAACTCTAAAAGATATGTCTGTATTTAATAAACCAAGATAATCAGGGGGCACCTGGGTGGCTCAGTCGGTTGAGAATCAGACTTCAGCTCAGGTCATGATCTCGTGGTTCATGATTTCAAGCCCCACGTTGGGCTCTGTGATGACAGCTCAGAACCTGGAGCCTGCTTCGGATTCTGTGTCTCCCTCTCTCTCTGCCCCTTCCCCACTCATGTTCTGTCTCTCTCTGTCTCTCAAAAATAAATAAGTAAATAAAATAAAAATAAATAAATAAAACATTTTAAAAATAAACCAAAAAATTAAACTAGCTTTTATTTACCAGAAAACTCATATGAGATCTTGTGAACTTAACATTTGAGTTAATTTCCATTATATTTGTGAGATTTAGAATTATTGAATATGATAAGCATTTATTTGTCTTTCAGCCAATTAAATAGAGCTCTTCACAAATTAATTTTGGCAATAACATCTGGAGGTAGAAAATGTCATGTATATATAACATATGTCCACCAACAAATATAAAAAGGCAGACACAGAGACTCCATAACTTCCATTATAAAATTCTAGCTATAAATCAGGTGCAATACAAAACTCACTGGTTTATGAATCCTGGTGTCTGTGGCAGGTGGAACAAGATAAAGTTACCCACTTAAGTGGTTCAAGGTTTTTACTAATATTCGTGGAGAAGTCTTTTCTTTTTTTAATGTTTGTTTATTTTTGAGAGAGAGAGAAAGTGTTGGGGAGGGGGTGGGCAGAGAGAGGATCCAAAGTGGACGCTGTGCTGATAGCAGGGAGCCCCAAGCGCAGCTCCAACTCAAGAGCCATGAGATCATGACCTGAGCCAAAGTCCGATGTTTAACCAACTGAGCCATCCAGGCATCCCTGTGGAGAAGTCTTTTAAGATTTGTATTTGCCCTTGACAGGTGGTCTTATGAAGGCTGTGGGCCAGATTTGGGCAAAGGAGCTTTTGTAGCAATCTCTCCTCCCTTTTTAAGTCTTAGGGTATAGTTTTAATTCCTCCTGGGGTGTTTACACTTCAGAGACATGGTTAGATTTACATCTTCGAAGGACAGATAAGAAAGAATGCATGTTTTCTCCTAGGATGTTTGGAGTGTGTTTGCCTCTGAAATCTAGGGTAATTTTTCCTTTTTTCTTAAGTGCATGACTTGTGCTTCCAGTGTCCTGATTTTTACAGTATCTTCACATGTATGAAGGCAAACAGGAAAGGGTGGGTGGACTTGGAGTTGCTCTTTGAATTAGCATTTTGTGTCTCTCAAGATTCGAGTTGTAACTCAGAAATTGTTGATTCTAACTCTTGTTTGCTTGTTTCTTTTGGTTTTCTTTCGTTTGGCTTACATTCCTGCAAGCTATGTTGAAAGAATTGAGTGGCCTTTTCCGTTGTAAAAATCCATTATTTATAGAGTTTGCTAGCCCACCCAAGCACACGATTTTGAATTTGCCCTTTTATATCAGGGAGAGTAGTGTCTATTAATACATAAATTCCAAGGTTTTTGTGTTCTGAAGCTGCTGGGTTTAGAGCAGTGTGCCTTTGAAAGATCTGTGTAAGGCATCCAGCAAAGGCCTTTGGATGTTCTCCTGCTTTTTGAGTGCCAAATTTAACCTTAGATCAATTCACCTTAGGGGATAAAGCCTCTCCTTATGTTTGGTTTAGCCCTTGAATATCAGCCTCTAGCTGGACCATTTCCTGGTCACGTGCAGGAGGGCCCAGGGGATTTCTGTCCATCTGTTGCCACTTTGAGGGAGGTTTCATATGAGGGGGTTGGGGTGCTGGCTTGTGTGGTAACTACAGTATTATCCTGGTTGGAAAGAGCAACCGTTAGTAGCCAAACAAGTTCCCTGTGAGTGGGGTTGTGAATGACTTTTTTTTTTTTTTTTTTTAATATTTTGGGCAATCTTTTTTTAAATTTTTTTGAATTTATTTATTTTCAGAGAGAGAGAGTGCTTGCACAAGCAGGGGAGGGGCAGAAAGGAGAGACAGAATCCCAAGCAGGACTCTGATGCAGGGCTCAGAGTCACAAACCGTGGGATCATGACCTGAGCTGAGACCAAGTGTCGGATGCCCAACCAACTGAGCCAGCCGGGCACCCCTGACCATTAATCTTTTTAATTCCCCTTTAAAACTGGTAGATTCTTCTAAAAGTAGGGATAAAGGGCTCTATAAATGACATCTGCTGCTGTTCAGGGAACTTGAGTTCTTTGAGTGGAAGACCATGATATGTGTATAAAAGCCATTGCTTAGGAAGCACTGAAGCTGGTAGAGGCTGATTATGGAGCCCAGCAGGCTGGGCTCAGAGGCTGATATGGAGGCTTATTGTTTATCTGAGATAAACTTCTGGGATAAATTTACCCCGGATATACTTCTGATAAATATGCTCCCTGGCCTTCTGCATTTACGTGAGCAACGTCTACATTTTGGGCCTACAGATAAGGCTGGAGTGCTCTGTAAATCTTGGAGGAAAAGGGAAGCTAAAGCAGGCAGCTGAGCGTTTAACCCATTTTCTGGGGAAGGTGGAGGTGTTTGGGAGGTAAGGGAATTTGGGGGAGGCAGTAGTGCCAGGTCTCAAAGGGAAATATATGTTGGCTGTGGACTTTAGTTTTTTTCTAAGTCTAATTTCTGTTCTTTCATCTTATTAAGGGAGTCACTAAGGCTAGCCATTACATTTCTTTGTATCTCCTTTTTTAATTTGGTCTTTCACTAGGAAGCAATAAGACAATTTCTTTAGGATGAAAGCTCTCCAATTTTTTTTTTTTTTTTTTTTTTTTTTTTTTTTTTTTACCAAATGCAGTTTTCTTAATTCAAAGAATCTCGCTATTGACGAGTAAGATCTCTTATTCTTCATAGCTACTCAAACCAATAAACATTTTTATGGCTTAACCAAAGATGCAAGAGGCATCCTAAAGAAGCCCTTATCCAGGGCGTTCACTACAGAGTTAGCCTAAGAAAACAGAGACCTTAGGGTCATGGGTGGTGAGAATGGTGTAGTGGAAATGGTGTCTGTGATCTCTCACAGGATCATGGAAAACCTCTAGTCACAGACCCACCAATTTGTGACACCAGGAAGGCACTACTGGAATGAGACTTTTCCAGCACTAACAAGGCAGTGGAGATTGAGATGACAAAGGCCCTTATTAGACTGGGACCCATATGAAAAAATTTCTCTGGGGGCTGGCATTGCTGGACAACAAGAGTGCTCTTGTGAACCTCGGTCTTAGAATGTCAGTCTACTCAATGGGCCACACAACACACACCTGCACTTGCCCCATTCTGCTGGCAGAAACCTGAGAGAATATTCTCACTGGTCACAAAACCAGGCTCTCAGGACATAAAACAAGATGAAAGGAAAACCTATCTGGTTTTTACATAGCAGGCCCACAGCAAAGTTTAAACAGTTTAAACATGGGTCCAGGAACTCACCAGTCTGTGAGGCCATCTGGAAATGTCGCCTAATAGAACCTATGCCTGTGTTCTACCCTGTGGTTTTCTCTCTTAGGACAATGACATAAAAGACTAAAACAGTGGCCATCGCTTGGAGGAAAGGGATCTATAGTAAACAAGGGTACTCTTAAGAGATTTTTACCAGCGTTGCTATACCAAAGGAACTAGTTCACACAAATATTTTCTCCTACTAGTCTGAATTTGGAAAAAAATAAAAGGACTTTCACCACTTTCACTTCCACCAGATCCTATAGGCAGAGATCCTGGTGACTGTCGTGGGAAAAATTCTTATCTTCTCCTGGCCCCTGTCAGAGGTCCCAGGATGTCTCAGCTGTAGCAGTTCTGGGGTGAGCAGTGCCTAGTAAGTGGAGGGCTCCATGTTGGTGCATGAGATCTGCAGGGGAGGAACACTTTTCCCTTCTCCATTCTAGGTTCTTTGGCTGGACTCATAATTAAATTGGTATAAGACAGGTTAACAGGAGAAAAAATGGTTAATTTCCTGCAACCCCAGAGAATTGAGGCTCCCAGATAGGCAGTTGGGGCTTATATGCCATCCTGAGCTGAGGAGAAGAGGTGAGGCTATGAGACTTCAAAGGGGAGGGCAATAATTCATAGGAAGGTGGGAGAAGCAAATGCTCCATCAACAAATGTTTGCCTTGTCATGTGAATCAGCCTTTGTGGTGTAAAAAGTTATCTCTGGTATTAGCTCTGCTCCTGGTCCACACTCTCTAAATTCTTTTAGACAGTTAAGGGAGAAGTAAAAAGCTCTTCTTGAGGCTGTTGGCCTGATTGTCTTCATCTTAAAATAATCCACATGTCAACGTGGTATATTTTTGGGTCACGTATTCTTCTCCCTCTCACTTTGTAAGGAAAAAATACACAAAATTCTTACGCATTTTTTGTAGTGCTGAGTACTCAGGGTTCTTGCTGTGGCAATTTTTTTTCCCTCACAAACAAAATAATCTATTGGATGGAAGTCCACATTAGTCTTTTTCCTATCCTTCCATCTCTGAATTTTCATTTAATAATTAATAATACGCTAATTATTCTACTATATATTGAGTGCTTATTATATGCCATATAATAACTTGGTAAACTTAACCTTCTTGAATATATACAATGTTTGCAGTACTATAGTATTCTTTTTCTATGTGGAAGGATTTGGAGGATAAAGTAGGTTAGATATCTTGCCTAAGATCTTATAACTAATTGTAAGAGAGACTTAATTTGACTCAAGCTCTAACTCCAAACCCACTGTTGTTCCCTTGTCTCAAGCTGCCTCTTGATAAAAAAAAATACTAGAAGGAACAGTATTTGGGGTTTCTAAAACAACTTGGTATAAATCTGTTTCTGACAGTGTCTGACATCCTCTCTAAGGAGAATAAGGAAACTAAGCCCCCTCTCTTGTACATATTCCACCTCCCAATCAGATGACTGTCACATCAAATCAGGACGCACTCTGTTGCTGGTCACTAGTGGCGCATTGTCAGTCCTTACCAAATACCACATCTCGGCAGGCTCAGCTAAATCTGTGTATTAGGAAAAATAACAAAGGAATTAAAGGATTTCATCTGAGCATCAAAACTTCATCCTCATATCAACATCTTCTGTGATTTCCAGAAGAAAGATTTTGTTGTGCAAAGAAGTTCATCTCATTAAGAAATGGAAGACAAATCTTGTGCCTTTTACTTTTCTTTATGAATCCTCCTCATAAAATATTGATTTTTTTAAAGATGTAAGTTCTTCCCTGCATAAGACCCTTTTTGTCTAGGGCTAACCTTTTTAGTCAAAATTCTGTTGCTTGTGGAATAGCATACCTGATCTTTTGATATCTGTAACTCAAAATTGGTGATAAATGAAGGAGTTAATGGATTGGAAGAAATAACGTGTAAGTAAGGTGTAATTAGCATGATTAGGCACTTGATACTGAAACAATGGAATCTATGCATTTAAATTACCTTGTACTTATTTTTAGAGATCTGTAGCTACATTTTTCTTGAAACTGTAGAACAGTTAAAATGGTACAAATGTGAATAGGCAGTTTATAAAAGGGTAAATGAAAACAGTTGATAAACATGCTTTAATATTTAGCTTGGCTGGCAACCAAGAAGTATATGTTAATTAATATTCATTTTACCCATCAATGAACAAATACCACAGAATGTTTAGTGCTGGTCAGCATGAGGAAAATTGGTAAAGTTCTACAATGTTGGTGGTGATGTCGATTTGCAAAGTCTTTTTGAAAATAAATGTAGCCACACATCATATGCATTTAATACATATTTGGTACAAAGAGAATGGTGACAGAGTTTCATCAGGGCTTGATTTATCTGTTTATTTAGATTTTCTTGTTCTTTACCTTCATGGAACCGACAGTCTAAAGGAAGGTACATTGGTAGGCATGAATGATGATAGAGTAGTACAAAGTATCATGGAAGGATGCAGAAGAGGAATGTATCCCAGAATTTTTGTTATTCCAGCAGGACTTCACATATGACGTATTAACTGAACAGAGCCTGAGGGATGAGAACAGGCTCTAAGAAAACAGGGAGAAATTAATAATGTAGGCAGAAGGAAAGTCATGGTGCAGATAGATCCCATGTGAAGAGCATTGAATCCCTGGAAGAATTGACCATCCCTGTGGTCAGCCTCCTGGTGGTGACGTGATTAGGTGTGAAGGGAAACAAGCAGATGAAGTCTGGATCAATGGTAGTAATTCAGATAACAGTGGTAATGATTAGATGCAGGGCATTAAGAATAGGGATGAGAAGCAGTTAGTGAATTAGGAAGATATTTAGGAGACAGAACTAGAAGGGCTTAGTGATAAATTGGATGTGGGTGCTGAGCAGGAGAAAAGTAGGTGATGTGCAGCCCTGAGAAACTTGGGGAACCCAGTGACTGCTAAGGTCACCTTTCATATAAAGAACTTAGACCAAAGAACAAATCTGAGGGGCCAAGTATTAAGCTGTGTTTTAGGCATAAGAACTTTGAGGGGTTTGTGGGGACATTTATGTGAATATATCCGTAGGTGTTTTCTTGTACATATTTGAATGTCCAGAGAGAGAAATGGACTGAAGTTACACATTTGAGTCTAATTGGAATATAGATGAGTGGAGCATTATAATATCAATGTAAAATTAAAGTTTGGAAATAACGCTTATATAGTAAGGAAATGGCAAGATCAAAACTGATGTATTTACTCTCAATCATTAAAAATCTGGTTAAAAAATCAGGTTAATGAAAAATGATACCATGACAAAATGAAATAACATCTCACGAATATGCATAGAAAGCCCAAATATTCAATAGACGTCTGATAAAGAAAGATACGGGAATGAAATATACCAAACTATGAATACTGATAGTCTTTGGGAATTGGGTGACAATGGATAACAATGTTTTGGGGAATATATATATTTAGTGATTTTTTTTCTGTAATTTTACATCTCATAATAAGACATACTTTGCAATAGAAAACATACCATAAAATGTTAAAAGACTATGCTTTTTGTGTTTGATTTTACTAGAACATTGTCAAGTTACAGGGTCATCATGAAAGAGGTTTTACAAGATTATATTCTGGGTAAAATTTCTCAGTAGATGATAACACAAGACTTAGTTGTAAATGTTGTCTTTTGTATCCTGTCCAAATGAAAGCAGCATAGCATAATGGGGAGAATATTATTGTAGATGTCAACAGAGAGATTTCAACTTAAGTTTGCTCCTTGTAGCTCTTTGACAAGTTGTTTCACCTCTGTGGGCCTGAGATAAGATTGGCCCAGATTTTATCTAAGATGAACTACCACTCTGTTTTGCCTGAGTCCAGTTTACATACAAAAAAAAAAGTATCAAACCATGTTGCAGTCAAATTGGCCCATATTAAAATTTTGAGATCTGTGATTTATGAATCACCATCTGAGTTTTTCAAATGTGACCTGACATGTAAATGGAAGTGTGTTTATTTCAAAGGGAATTTAGTGTTTGTTCCTTATGCTTTTGTTTCCCACCTTTTGTTTCTTCTTTTTGTCATAAAAAGATTGAAAGTCTCTGCCGTATTCGTGTGCAGAACATAAAACACGAAGCTCTTCCTGAAAGGCAATTTTCCAAGAATGAAAAATATGAGAATAGTGTTTGATTGTTTGGTTTTCTGTCATTCAACGTTGCATTAAAACAACCATTTTTCCATAACTATGAATGGCCTCACTCTTGAAAACTGTCAGTTACAAATGAAAAGCGATAACACTTTGAAAAGCAAAGCCTTTCCCAAATCCCGCTAGGTTTTCGGAAGAATTTGAAAACTAGTCAGTGATACACATTCATACACAAATGTATCCATTGTTGGGGGGAAAAATTAAGAAACAATTTCTAAGCTTCATCTTATCTACTATTCTCAGCGAAATATTACTACATTTTATAATGAATAAGTTTTAGAAATCTTATAATCTAACCCTTTACATTTTTTCCTAGGGACAGATTTGTTAGTTTTTCCCTGATTTATGAATTTCAATACAATACAAGTTAGACACTATGAAGTAAAATCTGGAAGTTGCCATAGTTTACGGAGCCTTTTATATTCCTTCACAGGAACAAAGAATTGTTTATGTATATATTCACACACCTACAACATATGTGTTTACATATTTATATAGGTATATAATTCTATTTGTGTGTATATATATATATATATATATAATTTTCTTTTTTTAATGTTTATTTTAGAGCTCGTTTAAATAGTGTAGTGAAAGCAAACAAAAATTTAAATCCCACTAATCTCATCACACATATAGAACCACTGGACCACATTTGGCCTCTTATTTCAGAGTCCCTTTGGAAAAACTCTTATCACGGGAACAAGTGTCTCATGCTGAATCTGATTGTACACTGAGTGTTTCTATTAAGGAATAAGACCTGCCATCAGGCATACTACAAAACCTCTTGACTTAGATGCAATGTCAGAAGTCTGTTTTTCGTATAGGTCAAGTGAGAACCCAAGTGGTGGTCACTTTAAAAACAGAAACAAAACCTTTCCCCGTGGCCTTGGGAGATAGACTACTTTTGTTGGTGTGGCTGAAAGAATAACTCCATCCCATGGATCAGAGCAAATGTGGTTTCTCCCTCATTCATAGTGTACACAAAGAATTAGTTTAACCTGGCTTCGGGGCCCATGTTGTTAAACCAAGAATGTTCTCTTTCTGTAATTTGGAGGCTACTCTGTGTCTACATCACAGAAAGCTCTTAGTCAAAGACACATAGAAACAGAGATGTTAGAGCCGATTAGGGCCACTGATTTAGCACAGGTATCAAAGCAAACTCTTCAAAATGTGAGTTCTTTTCTTTTTTAGTTTTTTTTTAATGTTTATTTATTTTTATTTTTTTAAAGGTTTATTTTATTTATTTTGAGAGAGAGAGTGAGAAGGGGAAGGGCAAAGAGAGAGGGAGAGAATCCCAAGCAGTCTCCATATTGTCAGCACGGAGCCCAACATGGGGCTCAAACTCACGAGCTGTGAGGTGAGCTGAAGCTGAGCTGAAGTCAGACACATAACTGACTGAGCCATCCAGGTGCCCCCAAAATGTGAGTTCTAATGAAGATATATTTAATTGTCCCTGAGTTTCTAACTTGCATTCCATGGTACATGCCATGACCTCAGTTGGAATGCCTTCTCCCATTTGTTTCCCTGTTTAATTCCTGTGTCCCAACTGTGCTGAAATGTTTTCTTCCTCGCGATGTTTGCCACAAACCCTCCCAAGGCAAGTTGGGCTGCCTTTCCACAGTGCTCCTCTCACATTGTGTGTATACTTCCAATATACTGTTTGCATGTTTGTTGTTGCTCTCTAATTTTTTGTGTCTAATTTAGTGTGTGAGCTCCTTGAGTAAATTAACTGTGTCCTATTCATCTTGGGATCTCCAGAGAACATTGGCTGACCTTAGTAGGCATGGACACATATGTCAACTTAAAAGAAATTAATATATTAAGGTAAACTATGAAAATTTAGGGAGCAGTGAATGTGCTTTTCTAAGCTCTCCAGAAATCTAAAGTTTCTCGTTTGAGGGACCAAGAACAGAGAAACTCTCCATGTTTCTTTGTGTTGTAAAGATCATGTACGATCTTCTACTCTGCAAAATTTAAGATCTGCTCAATGCAATAATATCTTAGACTGACAGTATAGAAGAGTGACACAGGTAAGGTGAACCATGCAAATGCAGGGAAATATAAAACATTGCAATTTTATTAAATGTTGGGAAGAAGGTGGAATAGTCTGAGTTTGAAAAAGAAATCTCTTATTGAGGCCTAGGGAAAGAGTCTTTGTTTCATAAATCGCATTAAATATTTGGTGTGTAAAATTCTGGCTTTGCTCTTTCACTCTGTGGGTGCCATGCATCCCCAATCTAATTAAATAACCATATGGAGACAAGCCACATTTCTGTAAATGAAAGCAAAGAACCCCGGCTCCATTTTGTTGTCTTAGATTATGTAACTTGGTTTCCCTCGTCTGGCTTTCTGCTCCGACTCGCACATTGTGGACCAGTATGTTCACAGACATTGAGTGGAATTTAAAGAGCGATTTCGAAGGTGCCTTCGTTTACATATTGCAGTGACAGGGGCTCTGGAATGCTATGACATCTCCTGTGGTTAATAAGTGCTGCCTATTAAAAGGAAATGGTTTGGGGATCTGGCCAGCAGAAGATCCATTGTGTTGTCACACTGCTTTGCATGGCAACCAAGTGCCTGGTGTATGGTATACACATTTGCTACATGTTTATTGAATAAATGCTTCGCAGCATGTTTTCATGGGTTTTGACCTAACAGAGTTATGCTAACATACATGTGGGTACCAAATAGTAAAAACAGGTTACAACCAGCAGTTCCTATCATGAGGGCTCCAGATGAAAATAATAGTCATCATCACGAAGCTGAAATATGAATATTAGTACAAATATTAGGATACTAAGCTTGGGAATGGAAATCATAGAGATCATAATTATAAATATGTTTCTTCTTTGTAAAAGTTTACTTATTAGAGAGAGGGAGAGAGAGCACTTGGGGGGAGAGGCAGAGAGAGAGAGAGGGAGAGAGAGAATCCCAAGCAGGCTCTGGCTGTCAGTGCAGAGCCAGACACAGTGCTTGATCTCATGAACTGTGAGATCATGACCTGAGCCGAAATCAAGAGTTGGACACTTAACCAACTGAGCCAGCCAGGTACCCCATAAATGTCTTCCTTTTGTTTTCTGTTCTTTATTGAGACAATGATGTTAATGGTGGTGGTAGTGGTGGCATATTTTATTTATATAACATTTAGCCATTTACTGTGTACTTTTTATCTATGTTATCTCACTTTTAACATCACAAAACACTAATAAACTTTTTTCACTAATGAATTTTAATCACTCATTTTTTGTTTTTGAGAGAGAGAGGGAGGGTATAGGGGAGGGTCAGAGAGAGAATCTTAAGCAGCCTCCACACTCGGTGTGAAGCCTGATTCTGGGCTGGATCCCACTACCTTGAGATCATGACCTGAGCCAAAATCAAGAGTCAGATGCTTAATTCACTGAGCTGTCCAGGTGCCTCTAATCACTCATTTTTAATTTTTTTTAATGTTTGTTTATTTTTGGGAGAGAGAAAGAGACAGTGCGCACAGGGGAGGAGCAGAGAGAGGGAGACACAGAATCTGAAGCAGGCTCCAGGCTCTGAGCTGTCAGCACAGAGCCTGACATAGGGCTCGAACCCATGGACTGCAACATCATGACCTGAGCTGAAGTCAGACGCTTAACTGACTGAGCCATCCAGGTGCCCCATCAGTCATTTTTATGAATGAGACAAATAGAACCTCATAATTAAGTTCTTCAAGGTCACAGAGGTACCTCAAAGTCAGATTATTTGGTTCTAAACTTCCTCGCTTTTGCCAGATGTAGTCTTTGTTTTATGGTAGGTTTATTGGGTGGACATTGAAACAAATATGAATGTTTTGTACCAGGGAGAATATAGGCATACTTTGAAGCTAGAAGAGAGAAAAAAAAAATGAAGTGCATTGCAAATTACTCTTGGAAAAAAAATGAAAATAATTTAGAATTTCTCAAGGCCCATTAAAGCTCAGCTTCATTTATACTCTAACGCCGTGCAATGCCATGCTGATAGTCCAGGGTCTTATGAATCCCACTTTGGAATGACTCTGGCCTCCAGTATGCCCAGTCCTGTTACAGATTGAAAGATCAACCAGTGGACTGTTGGCCGTTTTGTAGGGTTAAACATGATAGAATGGCAATCCCCTGACCCCAGTCTCTTTTTCTTTCTGAGGTTCACTGTCTCCTTTTATACTCCTTGTTATTTTGAGTTTTAGTGGTTAAATATTCCTGCTTAGAGATGAAACTTTTTCCAGATGACACATTGAAAAAGCTTTCTCATTACTTTATTCTCTAGCACTTACTCTTTGCCTTCTTTGTTTTCTGAGCTTAGTGAGGATGGCTAGTCATTTGATTTTAATTAGTTAAGCACTCACTGTGCTGTCCTCTCAAAAATATTTTTCTTGGGGCACCTGGGTGGCTCAGTTGGTTAAGTGTCCAGCTTCGGCTCAGGTCATGATCTCATGGTTCATGAGTTCAAGCCCCACATCAGGCTCTGTGCTGGTCATGTAGAGCCTGCTTCTCATTCTCTTTCTCTGTTCCTACCCTGTTCATGCTCTCTGTCTCTCTCTCTCTCTCTCTCTCTCTCTCTCTCTCTCAAAAATATATAAAAATTAAATAAAAATATTTCTTTTCTCAAGACCCCCTCTAGACTGTGTCCATAATATACCCTTTCTGACCTGGAATCACAGTCCTGCTAACAGGATAACTGTGAGTGATCTTTAAGATGTATATTATACTTAATGCAAGCTGTGAGTTAACACACAGATAATATTTTATATCTACTCTTGGTTTTACCAACTGCATGCTACTGCCATAAGGCACTCACTCAACGTATCAGACTAGAATGAAGTTGTGAGGTGATTGGAGTACAAGAACTGAGTTAAAATGTGGAGCCCCATTTACCAGCTGTATGACCTTAGATGAGGCACATAATTGAAGGATTTTTGCAAATGCAAAACCAGATACTTACCATCCCACCACAGAGTTTGTATGAAGCTTAAGTGACCTAATCCATGAAGAAGGCATATCACAATTATCTGCAATCATTCAGTAAATGGCAGCTCTTACTTTTGCTCTCTGCTATCCTAGTTCCCATGTTTTTTAGCTCTCCAAAATTCTTTTTAAGTTTATGTATTTATTTTGAGAGAGAGAACAAGCAGGGAAGGGGCAGAGAGAGAGCAAAAGAGAGAATCCCAAGCAGGCTCCAAGCTGTCTGTGCAGAGCCTGATGAGGGGTTCAATGTCACAAACGCAGAGATTGTGACATGAGCCTAAATCAGGGGTTGGAACTTAACCCATTGAGCCATGCAGACGCTCCTGTCCCAAATTCTTTAACACTGAGAGTGTTGGATTTCAATAAAGTGAAGCTTGGAGCTCTGGCTTTGTTTAAAAAGGAAGATCTTGGGGCACCTGGGTGGCTCAGTTGGTTAAGCGACCGACTTCGGCTCAGGTCATGATCTCACAGTTTGTGAGTTCGAGCCCCGCGTTGGGTTCTGTGCTGACAGCTCAGAGCCTGGAGCCTACTTCAGATTCTATGTCTCCCCCTCTTTCTCCCCCTCCCCTGCTCATGCTCTGTGTCTCTCTGTCTCTGAATAATAATTGTTAAAAAAATAATTAAAAAATAATTAAAAATAAGTAAATTTTAAAAAGGAAGATCTCATTGTAGCAATGAAGATTATTTTCTGCAAAAACAAGAAAATCTTACTATTAGTAGCTTAAATAAGTAAATATTTTAAAAAATTTTTCTGGAGGTGGATGCCTCATGGTGTTATTTCCGCCTGTATGTTGTCGGAGCTGGTGGTAGCTCTGTGCTCCTCTGGGATTTTTTTTCCTCTTGATCTTCCCTAGTTAAGGCAGGGACAAAAGGGAGAAGGGACAGTACCCACCATACCCATTTCTTTTATTAGGAAAATAAAAGCTTTCTCAGATATTTTTCTGTTTATGACTCATTTGCTAGATGGTTGTTACATTACCATTCCTACCTGCAAAGAAGTAAACTGAGTTTATGATTTCTCTAACCTCTACTGTAAAAGCAGTATGGGAAAAGGCAGTTAACTGGGTCATATGGTCACCAGCATTTGTCACACCAGGTTTGAAACATTTCTCTGAATTAGAAAGCAGTGGCAGATGTATTGAGATTATAAGAACATTTACCCTGGAGCCCAAAAGTATTCATGCAGTCTTCTGTAAAACCATTTATTAAAATAAGTTGCTGCCTCCCACCCCCTTCAAAGAACAGGTGCTGTCAGCAACTTCCAAGCGCCTGAAAAGTGCCCACTTCACCTCCTTTTTTCCCCATCACATCCCTTTGGCTTGATGAATCCCCTGAGAATTTCCTGAGCAATTTAGTTCTAAGCCACTAGGTGGGGTTGAGCATGGCAGGTCTCTCCAGTGCAAGAAGGAGGTAGATGACCCTCAGCCTTGTGGGGTAAGGAAGTGGTATCTTCCTGGAGGTAAGCCTGCTGGGAAAATCCAGCTTTCTAGCATCACAGAAGCCATCTGAAGAGCAGGAATTTGATCCTGAGCCCAGTGAGGAACTTGGAGGAAGGAAGTGGAGCTTGGGAACAGTGTTAGGTAAACACCACTCCCAACACTTCACTATAGAAAACTAAATCAATCAATCACACATTTCATTTCTTTGTTGGAAGGATACAAATAAATGGTGATACATATGCAAATATACCTGTGATCTCACCTTCCCACTGCCACCCCTTTTCTCTTTGTTTCTTGTTTTCATGGATCCTGGCCCTTTTCCTATGCATACATGACTTTGACATGGCTTCAATAATAATTAAGATGTAATGTTATAGTCTGCCTTTTTTGTTTTTTTCCCCTTGTCTGAACATTAAGATTGATTGATTCTTAATGGAGATAGCCAGGACACTTACCTACCTACTTTTCTATTCCACTCTTCTGCTTTGTTTCACATAAAAGCCGAACTTGTTACTTTATTTAAAGGGTATTTATTAAAATAGCGGGAGGGTAGCCTAATTGCACTCAGATCTCTGTTTTGTGAATTGGATGGTGTGAGCTTGATGTATTTTGTGATCTAGTGCCTTTGTCATTTTATTTATTCTGAATAAAGGTGGCCTTTCTATTTATTTAGAGACAGTTATTTATGATGCTCCCTGCCCCCGTTTTAGGAGTTACTTTGGAAATTCGTGCATTGTTACTAGTTAAGTTAAAACGCATCATTCAAAATGTATGCCGGTGGCTATTCTTTCAGGCTCCCACCACAAGGTTTGGGTATTCCTTATCAGGTGACCCTTTTCTGCAGCAATGAATTACTTTGGACAGAACGCAAGGCCCTGGTGGGAGTGGAACCTGTTTGATGTCCATATAAAATCTCTTAATATCTTTGTCATTTCCTCTAATGCATGGATTTACAAAAGCCTGAGGGGACTTAGTATTTATTGAAGATGGAAATTGGCATGAGCAGTCAGTAACGAAATGAATTAATATATGATCTATTTTATGAAGCCTATTGAAAATATAATTTAAAACTTTAAGAAGAAAAAAAATATATACCTCTCAGATTCTGTCCTGACCCTTCTTATTCCATATGGCCTAGACACATTTTATTTTCTGAGTGAGTTCATTGTATTTTTAAGACATAAACTGTTTGTTCTCTTGCTATCTAGGGTACATGCTTTATGATGAATTTTTGAGACTTCCACTTACTTACACATGAGCTGGCTTTTCTATTGCAAATACATTTGGAAGGTCATAGTATCCGAAACTCTTTGGTATGTGAGGTTTTTTGCCCTTAAGTTGATGTATTTAGTGGGAAAAAATAATTTGGAGAATCAAACTCTTGTTTTCATTCATCATGGTGGCGCACATGGTGTTTGTTCCCCCTGGCAAGACATATTTTTCACAACTTGGTGTCTTTTGTTTTCTTCTTCACACAGAAATATAATTATAGGCAGTAACACCTCTTATGTCCTAGCCCCTTACCCTTTATTTGCATTTGAGAATGCCCTCTAAAACTTAAAGTCTTACCCCCCTAATATTGTGGCTTCTGTTTACCTTTGACAGTGCATACTGATGTAGGTTGTTGACTTGAGTGCAAATAGTAAGAGGGCTGTTTGTTGTCCTGAATTACACTGAAGGTGCACAGAGAGCCAGGTTAGGTCCCTGGACGCACCCTACCTCCTAGGCTCCCTCCTGATGAACTGGATTATTCTCCCAGTGCTTTTTCTAGGTCCCTTTTTCCAGCTTCATCCTGGAGACTGGTTTGCTTTGAATGTGAATAACCCTTTCCAGGGCACAGTTGATCTGGGTACTGAAATTCTTGCTTTCTTCATCCTTTCCTTGGAATGGCCATTGAAGGCACACTTGTTCCCCCTGGTCATTTCCACAGTGCTCACTGTTCAGATCTTGCTTTCGTTGACTTTGTGCTAGTTTCCTGGGACTTAAGTCCTTGAGAAGTGTAGTGAAGAGGGAGTGAATCAAAATCTTGACTTCTGTTTTTTTTTCCTTTTTATTTTGCTTCTCTCATCAGTTCCCTAAATTTAGGGGAGAGTCATGTCCATTTTTTATCTTTGAAAAAATGTAATTATGGGTCCAAAAGTAAAAGCTTATGGCTGTTTTAGTGATTTGTTTAGTTCATAGCCTTGAAAGTGAGATTCACAGTATATGGAGGGGGGTGTTGAGGGCAGAGAATTTTTTAGCCATGGGCAAGCAGGACAAAAGTACATTCCTTTTAGAATGTTCAGTAAATTGGTGAGGTTTTGGAGAAAACCCTAAGATAGAATGCCAGCCAATCTCCAGTTTTATACGTAGAGAAAGCATTTGTTTTTTGTTTGTTTGTTTTTAACATGTCTTATGACTGAGTACCCTCCAACAACATCGTCATTATCCACACTCATTTATAGGAGAACAAAAGCTATTTCCACCATCATTTCGAAGTTTTGAGGCAGCTTGGGGCCGGTGTTGAGGTAACCACTCACCAGACTGGATGTTCAGAATCAGTCTCTCACCCCACAGATACTTGACTCTGTTCTTTCAGCAAAGACCTGCAGACTCACAACTGTGGTTTGAGGGAGTCTCCTATTCCTTATTTTCATTTGTCCCGTGACCCTGAGGGTGTGTCCGGATAATGGTACCATGTTATATAGTTCAGCCTCTAGATGAGAAGTCATCTGCACGGGCCTTACGAGCATATTGTATTCATATGATGCAGTGTTTTTCTGGACAGATTCTTAGAGCCGGTGTGGGCTGTGCTTTGCATCCTGATGTGTGTGCTGTCAGTATGGGCAGCGTTCTAACGGCCTCTTCAATTTCGCAGGAGCTGACAACGGCGAAACCCTCCCCGAGTCCATCCCCTCAGCTCCTGGGACACTGCCTCATTTCATAGAGGAGCCAGATGATGCTTATATCATCAAGAGCAACCCCATTGCACTGAGGTGCAAAGCGAGACCAGCCATGCAAATATTCTTCAAATGCAATGGCGAGTGGGTCCATCAAAATGAGCACGTCTCTGAGGAGAGTCTGGATGAGAGTTCAGGTAAGAATGGGAAGCAATGGGAGCAGATCCTCACGTTGTTACATTGCTGGGGAAAAGTGTGAAAGGCACCCACCAGTTCTTTATTTGAATGAGGTCATATTAACATCATCCAGGAATATAAGATAAAGTGCAATCGTGTGTTTAAATGACTCCACAGCTCCTTGGCTAGTCTACTCCTCTGTGGTACATGGGCATCTTTTTATCCTGCTCTATATAACTTTAACACCCAGTTTGGGACGGAAGTGAATATTCTCACTGGAAATAAAGCCAACCAGTCACTGCTTTCATTGTCTTAATTCTAAATATTTTTGGAGGCAGATCTACTGAACACGTTTTTAAACAGCGTAATTTTAGTTGCTCTGATCTTCCCCCCTAGATATTATTCTTGGGTACTTCATTCTCCATGGTTGGTGGTTTCTGGGCCTTCTTTAGGTTCTTTTGGTAACTGGTAGAGCCCACATTTGATTACCAGATTTGAATGGGATCTCCAGTATGAGAGAACTTAGGGACCTTCTTTATTAATTTGGCTAATATGGCTGATGAGTGGTGATAAGAATAATGATTACCAGCTGGTGTTTACTGAGCACTTACTGTGTACCAGGCCTCATGTAAACATTTGACACACATTATCTCACTGTCATCACAACAGCTATCAGGGGTAAATCACACCATCATTACCTTCTTATAGATAAGGAAACTGAGACTCAAAGACATTAGGTAAACTACTGTAGGCTTGTGCTAGAACTGAAAGCAAAATCATTGGACTTAAAAGTTCCAAAATTTGTAAATTGTTAAATTTTAGTGTATAACAGAAACTGTATATGCTTTTGAATTTTGGCTGCTCGGACTACCTGAAAATGTAGCCTCACCCTAAATTCAAACTGCTCTCACCCTAAGTTACTGACTTTGTTAATCCTGAGTCACTCTCTAGATGACAGATTTTGAATAAGTCAAATAACCTGAGTATAATTAGGAAGTTGCAAGTCAGCTTAATTTATTAACTATATACCACTGCTCTTCTATATGCTAATGGCCTTTCAGAGTGTTCAAAGAAGGCTAAGATACAAACACTAATCTCTGAGGCTTGATTCCTGCTGATAAGTGGAAGTCCATTATGCCCATAAGTGCACTTATCCTATGGAGGATTAAAAAAAAGATTATGCCTAATTAGGATTATCAGGAAAGGTGTGGAAGCATTCACATTTGAAAGGGACATCGATGACTAGGTAACTTAATTAGGTGTAATAGATGCTACACTAAATGGGAGAGAGAAGGGTCTCAGTAGCCTGGAGGTCAACATTAGTAAATGAAAGAAAGCTTAGTATCTCTTCAGCTGGAAGTTTGATCTGGTTGAGATAGAATATTGGTGTGGAATAGCAGCTGATGGCTGGCAAACTTCATTCATTAGAGGGCTCAAAAGACCTCAAATATGAAGTGAAGAGTACCTTACTTTTATGAGTATCTTGGTGGTGGTGGGGATTGATTATATTGACGTTTGAGAACGCGATGGCTGGAGCTCTGCTTTGTGAAATGAGCCTGCACAGGTGTTTGGAATGGTAAGAAGCAAGAATGGATGAGTCAGGAGACTTGGATATTTCAGTTGGGGGAAAGAAAGGTCTGCTTCGAGTGGTGGCCACAGAACTAAGAACTGGACTTCTGATGTGAGAAGCACTTTAACAAATCAGACTTAATAGCTGACTGATGGGGGTGTCTGGGTAGCTGGCTCAGTTTGTTAAGTGTCGGATTCTGGGTTCTAGGTCAGGTCATGATCTCTTGGTTTGTGGGTTCGAGCCCCTGAGAGCATGGAGCCTGCCTGGGATTTTCTCTTCTCTATCTCTCTCTGTTTCTCTCTCTCTCTCTCTCTCTCTCTCTGTTTCTCTCTCTCTCTCTCTCTCTCTCTCTCTCTCTCTAACTCCTCTCTCCCCCTGCTGCCCCACGTCTCTCTCTCTCAAAACAAATAAATAAATTTAAAAAAATAGCTAACTGATGGAATCAATGAAGAAGATGGAATATTAATCTCAAAAGCAGAAGGGGGGTGGGTGCTATTGCTGTGAGTGATTACATTAGCAAGGAGAAAAGGCTGAGATCATTGGACAGGCTGAATTTGAAATACTTAGGAGAGATCATTAAGAGCTGTAGATCTGGAGCTTGTAGAGTTCAGAGCTAGAACAGTAGACGTGGTGGTCATCCAGAAATAACGAAGCCATGGAAATGAGTTGTCCACAGGCAGTAAGGAATATGAAAACGAAATGGATCCAGAGAGTGACTTCCTTAGGAGTCAGGAAGAGGAGTATCAACAGGTAACAAACAAGCAACAAGATTACACTCTGTTCCAAAACAAGAAGTGAAACTTAGTTCCAAAAGATCTTCAGGTAATACTCTGTTGCTGCCTGGGGATCAATAAAGAAGACAGAGAACTAAACGTGTGTGTGTGTGTGTGTGTGTGTGTGTGTGTGTGTACACACACACACAGACGCACATGTATATATACACACACACGTATATATACACACATATATATACACATATACACACACATACGTATATATATGTTAAACCTTATAGAATTCTGAACTCATTTGGGACTGCAGTATAAATGCATAACTTCAAAAGGTAGAGAAACACCTAACACTTTATCACAATTTCCTCTTGTAGTTTGCAACCAATATGAGGAAGGAAAAAAAAAAATGGGTCTGCTTTAGAGATGTTGTTCTTCTGACCAAAAGCATGCTTGGAATTCTGGAATCTAGATCTGAGAGCTGGAAGGGACCTTAGTAATAACCTAGCAGCCCTGTTTTACAAAATACAAATCTTTAGTTCCAAGAGCTACAACCAGTTGATGGCATAGCTGTTTCTAGAACCCAGATCTCCTGGTTTCTACTTCAGATATATTTCCTCCACACTATAAGCCATCTTTACATACAGATTCCTGTGCTTTCCTTCCTAATAAGAATTTTCACAAATTCCCTTACTGACATAAGGATGGCTTTTAGCCCATGGCTCATCATTTTCCATCGTGAAGCTTTTTCATATTTCCATTTCCCAAGTTTATAATCCCATAGTTATTCCTTTGGGATTTCTTTATCCTTCATCATTTCTGCCATCTCTGTGAGAACCAATCCTTTTTCCTATGTCATGTTTCTGGTAGACAAGAGTTTATAGCATCTGGAGATACAGAGAAATTTCTAGGATTGCAAATATATAGTATCTTTCTTCAAATGATTTAACATAATTCAGGCAAAAGAGGAAGACAGAGCCAACCTCAGTGTCAGCAAAATGTCTGCATTTGTGCCCCCAGGATTGGGATCTTAGATACTCCATGCATTGGGAGAGACTGAGTCATGAGCAGAGCAGCCCCATTTATCTTGGTGTGTACACTTGAAAGGAAGATTCTGAAATCTGGGAGAGGGCAACAAAGGGAAGAGCATTTGCCATGTGAGCAAAAGCCTGTAAAACAATGGGAGAATGTGAAAGGCTTATATATCTTATATTCAATTAGTCCAACTGGAAAGGACTCAAATACCAGTGGCTCAATGAGGCTGTGTTTTATTGTCCGATGTTTCTGGCCTAGATTCTGTCCAGTAATGAACTCACAATAGCAGAATCCCATTGGGTAAACTGCTCCAAATGAAAGATGGGAAGAACATTGAAAATGGCCAGGTATTTTTTTTATACCAGTCCTAGAAAATCCTATATCCATTCTCATTGGAAGACCTCTTGGTAAGTATTGCAAGCCAATTTAACACTGCACCCTCTTGTAATTTCACAACATTCTGTTTTGTTATTGCTTCCCCCTTTTAATTCCCCTAGCATTGCTAGGCAACTCCATGTCTTGCAAATAGCAGCGTTGATTACATTCTCTGTTTCCATGTAAAAGTCTCTTCTCTCCACTTAAAGAAAAAAAGAAAAAAAAAAGACCAATAAAAAGTCACGAATTTCAAAGGAACTGAGAAGAACAAAAAAAAAAATCATAAATGACAAAACCTGAAGAGATTATATACCAATTTTTTGTTGAGAAAGAATTTAAATTTTAACAGCTACCTTTTTGGAAAGAATTTAATAAGTACAACCTTTTCTTCCAAGTCATTTTGATTGAATCAATAGGAAAAAAAAAAATGTCTCTCCCTAAACAGTTTTCTTCTGTGTAGTTAATGAAAATCACTGTCTACTGCACACTGCAATTATGTTTCCTAAGCTCTGTATTAATAGAAGAATAGTGGAAATCGGAGAAAGATGAGTGCAGATGGTGTATGCCGAGCCAATACATAAGTGCAATTAAGGTTGGAAGCAAAATGGCCTCAGGTATTGAAAAATAGATGCATTACTTCCCTTGGGTTCTTCAGTGTGGAGCTCTAGCACAGGGCTTGACTACCTTTACAGACTTAATGGCTTTTGATTGGGTCTGTAAGACAATTCCTGCTGGTCCAGGAGGAGGGAAGGACGCCAAGAGGACAAGGAAGTAGGACCACATTTGAGCAGAGGTAGAGAATTGTTCATGTTCTTTTAAGAAGTCAGAAGTAACTGCTTATCTATCGTTGGCCAACATAGTCTCCATCTGAACGCTCCCAGAGAACCTTGATATTCTCTACTTAACATTTTCTTTCTTCAAAGTCCTACTGGGAAATGCATAAGACCGGGAGTGTTTGGAGTAGACACAGAATCTTTTGTATTTTCCAAATTGGAAGCAATAAGTCCTTTCAGTTGTTAAAGGCTGCAAAGTGCCTTTGGTCTTTCTGGTAATTTGGCCCCGTCATCTAAGAGTTCAAATAAGAAGAAAAAGGATTGTGTGTTTTCACACAATTTAGCTCAGAAAACCCAGAGCTAGAGTTCTTTCCTGCAAAAGGCACAATTTATTTGACATGAGTTACTGTGTTTGCACAGACATGGCCATACCTCTCAGTAATGTACACTTTCAGTTCTCTGCACAAGCCAAGGGGTCCTCTTTTGTTTTGCCTCATTTCATTTGGAAATATGAGAACTCTTCTTCCTTGTGATTTTCCTCTGTTAACATCTGGAGTTGAGAGGTAATCCCTACCTAGGAATCACGCCCCTGAGAAATGGCGAGAGTGCTCAGTAACAGAGAAATTAAGAGATTTAATGTAGTAAACAGGCAGACACACACACGCACGCACACACACACACGCACACACACACATACACACACACAGAAAAGAAACAACAAGAACCAGGAAAACCCATCCCTGGCAATGAAGGTAATGTAGCCTGTGGGAAGCTTGAGTTATCAATAAGCTAAACCACTTCTTTATTGTTCAATAAAAACAGAAGTTCCCTTAACAATGCTCCGTGGCTCTTATCTTATTCTGCCTTGGAGATATTGAACTCTAATGAGTGAAATAATGTGTATTCCAATGTGTTATGGGAAAAGTCTCAACTCCGGTAAACTAATATTTTTCTTCTTAAAGAATATCATTTCAGGGCTTTCATTGTGTGTGATTTCCTTTTTAAACAACTGGAGTCCCTCTCTGGGGATAAAAGGTTAATGGATTGTGTTGAGAAAAGGGAGAAGAGTAGAAATAAAAATGTATTAAATCTTTAAAGTTTGTATCTAAGAACTTTGCTGTGCTGGTGATGGGGATTTGAATATAGTTTCTTCCAGAAAACCATTAATTTGAAGTTGCCTTCAATGATTCACAAATCACCAAGGTACATTTGGGAAGCATATATTTTAGTCCACATAACACAGAAATAATCAATCTCTCAAGTGTTCCATTGACAGTTTGTGGGTTTAAAACTCACTTTTATAGAAATGTTCTCCCATCCCACCCTGGATTTCATCTTGCTCATCCCTGTGCTTTTCAGAGAGGACTGACATATTCTTAAAAGGTTTTCACGAAAATGCTATGCATTCTTTCCATAACCTTGTGACAGAGTATAGAAGACCTTGTCTCTCGTGTCCAGTTGACCCATACCTACAAAAAAATTGGCAGCCACTTACACTCACTCCATCCTTAGCAGAGAGAGACAGCAGCTCACCATTTATGTAATTTAATAACAATTCCTGACAGGGACCAGAGATTTGTTGTACATACTAAATTCTTTACCAGTGCCTTTGGACATTTTCAGTTTTTTCTGTTCATACGACACTCAGAAGTATATTTATTTGAAGTAGGAATTACAAGAATCGAAAAGAAACCCTGAAGACCATGTAGCGGTTAAGAGCATGGGTATCAGTGTTAGACGATACCAGGTTTGTTTGGAATCTGGCCCTCACTTTACAAGCTTTGAGGTACATATGTTACCTAGCTTCCTTCAACCTCCGTTTCCCCAGATGTAAAATAGCTATAATTATATCTATCACATAGAACTGCTGTGAGGAATGCAGAGTCCCAGGGCCCAGTGTATATACAGCAAGTGCTCAATCAAGGGTAGCCTTGAAAGGGATAAATCTGAAATTTCTCATTATTATTATTTTTTTTTAATGGGGCAAGCGGCTGTTGATTACTCTTCCAAAAACAAACAGAAAGTTGCGAACTTTTATAATTTCAAATAGACAAAAGGGCCAGTATTATTCACATGCAAGTAACTGTCTTGCATAGAATAACCTCTCACTTGGCTGGTGATTCATTCCTTCAGTTTACATTCACGCTGTATGTAATTCTCCCAGCCATTGGTAGCGCTGTGAGAGGTAGAAGCTGTATGATATATGCCTTGCCCTCAGGGCATGATCTACTCCCCGGAGGTAATTTGAGTGACCTCAGGAAACAGAAGTCACTTATTGAGGCAGCTGGGTTGGAAGTCACAATTGTTGCCCACCAAGCTATGAGTGTGATGTCCCAGTGAGTCATCTGCAGGGTGATGTCCTCTAAATAACCCTACTTTGTCTACTCCTGGCTCTAGAGTTTCCCTCTCTCTGCTATCAGACAACACTATCCAGTTAATTTGCTTTCCTCTGCCAGACACCTCTGTGCTGATTAATTCTAATCTCTGGTGTGGAAGAAACTGGAGAGCTTGAGTGTATTCTTGGTTTCTGTACTTAACTCTGAACTTGTGCTTCTGAGGAATACGTGTAGTGGTTATTATCTAGGGGAAACTAAAGAGTATTCATTAGGCATTGCACACATTCAAAGGATGACTATTTTTTTTTATCAAAATACATTTTAATCTTGTTGCTAGGATGGAGTGGCAAAAGACATTTAGCCCTAATTAAGCATCTGCCAGGAAAATGAAATACAGTTCTACCTTTTAATTATCTACATTTAACTTACTATTTTCAATAGCATGTTGGCCTGAAGATATCTAAGGTCCCCAAAGTAATGGAGGCACGCTTCCGTGAAAATGCTTCCCTAATATGTCAGACTTCTGAAACTTTAAATATGTGTCCCATCTGTGTGTCCTTCCCAGAGCCTTGCTTGAGACGTCAAGCTGACTGGGTAAGGAGACAGCCTTCATGTCCCCGGTAGAATGGCATCCACCCCCAGAAGCTCTTGCTGCATGGAGGGGTGAGCAGCCCCTCTTGTGTGGTCCCATAGCGCTTCTCCTGTCATGGCAGTTCCCATGCCGCCTTGTCGGGGTAGGTTGAAATGTCTCCCCCCTTTAACCTGTAAGCTCCTTGAGGGCAAGAATCTTGCTCATCTGCTTTGTCACAGTATCCTCAGCACCTGGTGTAGTGGCAGGCACAGTATGATGACTCACTTATTTTGTTCAAATAATGTACATTACAAACTGTATAACATCTCTGATGTATTGCCTATGATAGGGGACCTGCAACAAGGTACGCATAGAGACAATAATAACATGATGTTAAGATGAAATCAGATACTACATGTGGTTACCTTAATAATAAAAGTAAAGGGCTATAAAAGGGTACAATAATCAGCAATGATAATAATGCTATTCAAAATATGGGGAAGCTTCTCATTTTTCAAACATCTTTTTTTTTTTTTAATTTTTTTTTAACGTTTATTTATTTTTCAGATAGAGAGAGAGACACAGCATGAACGGGGTAGGGGCAGAGAGAGAGGGAAACACAGAATCGGAAGCAGGCTCTGAGCCATCAGCCCAGAGCCCGACACGGGGCACGAACCCGCGGACCGCGAGATCGTGACCTGAGCCAAAGTCGGACGCTTAACCGACTGAGCCACCCAGGCGCCCCTCAAACATCTTTTTTTAAATGTTTACTTATTTTGAGAGAGAGACAGAAAGCACAAGTGAGGGAAGGGCAAAGAGAGAGGGAAAGAGAGAATCCCAAGCAGGCTTCATGCTCAGCACAGACCCTGATGCAGGGTTCAATCCCAGGACCATGAGATCATGACCTGAGCCAAAATCAAGAGTCAGACTCTCGAGCGACTGAGCCACCCAGGTGCCCTGAAGCATGTTTTCTAGGCTCTAGCCCTGGACTAGTAAGAGGCACATGAAAAATATTCCCTTGTGGAAGTGGTGGGCTTTCTGCCTCCTGATGTGTGAGTTGTTTTCTGTCTTCTCCAGGGACCATGGGTAAGGAAGGACGATCTCACAGCCGAATGCAGGCATCGGAGGGGACTGAGAAACCTAAGTAGGCAATGGTTCATTGGAGAAGGCTCTTGAATATGAGACTGTTGCTTTTCAAGAAGAGTTTCATTTTTCCTTTTTCTTTCCCAAAGAATTGAGGGAGGAGGGCCCTGTGCTACTCATGAAGTTGTATTGGAAATAGTTGTTTGGAGCTTTGTCTCTGGAGAGCAGTTTACTCATTCTCTCGGTTAATCCCCAATTGTGAGCCATTACAATGTGGAAAATAAAGCACAGAGTTGGTGAAATGCAGAGCTAAGCTGGCCCAAGGAGAGGGTACAGAGCATCAGTTGAGAAAACAATTCGCCAAAACCCAGTTTGCTGGTTTTTTACTTCTTCTGTGTGGTTTTGGGATATGAAAGATACGCCAAGGAGGAAGAGGGATCCTTGACTTCCCTTCTTGAAACTTAGTTATTCAGTTTAGTAAAGCTAAGCATCCTGCTACAGAGAACTTCCAAAAGATTGAGGGACATGAAGCTAGGAGGGGTGGGAAGCATCAGGGAATGATGTCAAATTCCTCCCCAGGTGCCCATCACCAGGTGTATCTGAGAGCAGGCTGGCAACAATAACCATGGCAGGATGTTCCCTTTGGGATTTGTGGAAGTACGATAATGAGCAGTAGATAAAAGGTGTGGGACAGCTATTAGGCCATGGGCTGCAGTGGGTGTGGTGCTGAATGTGAAATACTATTCCAGAATTCTTTCTTTGCTAGGGAACAAGTCAAGACTAAGACTCAAAGCCCTTTTCATAAACGGTAGCCAGGAATAAATGATTTGCCTTCTTTTTCTCTCACCGTTGCCTTCCTGCTGTCTTCTGTATTTCTCTTCTTGGAACACTAACACGTATACCTTCAATTAGTTTGAAAATTCTGTAACTTTCAGTCTCCCACCAGGATTAGACCTGCTAAGAGTAACTAGTGTTTTCTATCTGATAAATAAGGGGATTACAGCAATAACTGCTGTCAGCATTTTTCTCATTTAAACAAATAAAGCTGACAAATGATGAAGGTCTGTGCTGTTCTGTTATGTTTAGAACATGCAGAGCAATTATTCATCTGCTGCCAACATTAGTCTCCGTACAACCGAAACATCCAACAGCGTCGAAAGCTTATTAGCATATCAGTCCCATAGTCATATTTTTATATATTCTGTAAGACGCCAGTCCATTACAAAGGCTGATGGTTATAATTTACACAGTAATTTAAAGGGTTGGACTTTTCTGTGCTTATTAGAGTTACACAAGTCATCAGGTGCAGTGCTGCTCTTATTTATGAGATGTCACCTTCTGTGTGCCTGGGATTTTTGCTCCTCTGTAGTATTTCCCGTGAACAAGTTAGCTGCCATCTCTCGAGGTGGGGAAGTAGATGGCCATCCCTGCAATGCTGTTGGATGAACTTCAGCGGAGGGGTGTGGGCAGTGGTTTCCTTAAATAGAGCTGCTTTCCCTGGATGTTTGGTCATGCTCACACGTGTGTGTGTGTGTGTGTGTGTGTGTGTGTGTGTATCACTAGACAGCGCTATAATGGAGATTTGAGAGAGAATATACTATTTAGAACTTTTTTTATTCAGTAGAATTATTTCTTGTTACGGTAGAGATAAGCATAATAGATCCACAATGGTCATGATTTTCCAAGAGGTCTCCTAGAGGGAATGATGTGACAAGACTGAAGACTTCATGTTAGAAGAAAGGTCTAATCCAGACAGTGTATTTGGCCAGACGGGGGTGGAGGTCATGTCACTTGTGGCCTTTTATTTTTATTTTTTTTAATCTATTTATCTATTTTGAGAGAGAGAGAGAGAGAGAGAAACAGCATGCACGTGTAGGTGCAAGTGGAAGAGGGACAGAGAGAGAGAGAGAGGTAGAGAGAGAATCCCAAGCAGGCTCCACGCTATCAGTGCTGAGCCTGATGTGGCGCTTGATCTCACGGACCTTAAGATCATGACCTGAACCAAAATCAAAAGTCAGATGCTTAACCTACTGAGCCACCCAGGCGCCCCACTTGTGGCCTTTGCAAGGAGCCTGCCACCCTGATGCAGCCTGCAGGAAAAATACACTGTGTTTGCAAATAGTTGGTTTATATTCGTTTGGCTGCTTCAATCTGATGGGAAAGCCCCGGTGAAGAACTTGTAAATGAGCTGTCCCAGTGTTGCAATTGTGACTTTAGCATTAGTCTGAAGGAAGGGTTGCAGACTTCTGGACATGGGGTAAGGTAAGGTCGGACCTTCATGGTGATGGTCCCCGGTCTATGGTTTATGCTTCCCCAAAACAAATATGCAGCTGTCTGTTCATGTGTCCACGTTTAGTTTCTGTATGGGATGCACTGACATGTTGGGGTCTTACTCACCCTGGAGGGATGTCCTGCCAGAGGGTGCTGCCTGATTCCTGGAGAGAGCAGATAGCTTGCCTGTAAGAGTGCCTTTTATATGCAAACAAACTGTCCAGAGCCCAGACCCTGAGCTACTACTTTTATTAAGCTCTTACACTTCAGGGCAATATTCACTTATGCTCATTTCAGGACCAGCTACCTGACAACTGGGGACAGCCATTATGTTCCTGAGCCCACTGAAATGATTCAAACTCGACAATTTTACACCTGTTTACCAGGTCCCGTGTCTTCCCATGGAAACCACAATAAAGGCTCTTGCCCCCATTTTCCTGTGCCCCTTCTGCCTCCTAGCTTCCCCAGGTGGCCCTGCATGGTGTAATTTGCCTCTTGTTTCTGGGGATTTGTGAGAGTAAATTGTTCCCCATCAGCTTGAACCCATTCTGACCTCTCAAGCCTATAGAATGCTTCTCTGATGAAACCCCTGATTCCTAAATGGTAGGCATATTCTGTCTCCGCATGTCTCTGCACTGTGACAGAGTATCTCTGACCTCTGGGTGCATTGATTTGATGTTCTGTCTCATCCCTTTCACTATTCAAAGTAGGGTCATCCACCGTTTGCCTCAAATAAAAGAGAAAAATATAACACAAGCCCTCATCCCTGCAGTCTCGTTCCTTAGTTTTGTTTATTTCACATTATTTTCGAATCCCCGGCATGGGCGGCCACACTCCGCTCTGCTTTCTGTCCTAACCATCCTGTTTTGTTCTCTGCTTCGTTTTTATTCTCCTTTTCTCTTCACCTCCCAACTCTGCCTCCTCCTCGCCCTCATCCTTCCACTTACACTTTTTGTTTCTTTAAGTGCGAAGACAAAAACACCACCATCAATAAAAACACCTGTAGGGCTTTTTTTCCTATTCCCTGTGGAACTCAGCTTTTGAGACCCTTACATCTCTGTGGGGGGGGGGGGGGGAGAGTGTACTTTTGCACTTGGCACAAACAGGGAAACATAGATTATCAACTGTCATGAAGGTGATTTTCTATGTGTGATACCTTCTAAAATGTGAGGAAGTGTAACTCCAATTGTACGTGGTGATTTATGTGGTCATAAAACTCTCTCCATCACACGCCGTCAATAACATGTTATTGATTGGGTAGAAAGGAATGTCTCCCAAGCCTTGACTGATGGCACACCTCCGTTCTTGTTCTTTAAATCCTACCACCACCCAAGATAAAATCACATTCCACCTCCTCCATCAAGAGCCCCTGGTTCATTGGATTGTACTGATGATTCTGTCCCATGAATTCCTTTTGAATTTAAAGGAAAAAGCATAATTATGCACTTCTTGTTTCTTTAAATGTTCCCTGTGTTAGTCTTATTTCCATAATTAAGTATAAGTACCTAAAATACAGGGACAGAATTTTAATTTTTGAGAAGGATGTGCACGTGGTGCTGGTTTTGCTGTAAGACAGATCTAGGTTCAGACCCCAGATCTTCCATTAAGAGACTGTGTAACTGCAGACAAATGACTTCGTCTCTCTTAAGACGGTACTTTTGTCTGCATAGTGGGGATGCCATAGTTCCTACCGCGTTAGTCTGTTGTGAAAATGTAGTGAGTGAGTAGGTTGAAGGCTTATATGATGCTAGTATATAAGTGCAATTCAATAGGCATGGTCTCTTTTTCTCCCACACTGCCTGTCCCAGAGAAAGGCACAGCCTCAGCATGTCCGGTGAACGGAGAGAGCTTGCTGACTGTCAGGGCTGCTGTCCTGCCTGTGATGATTGAACTGATAGGGCTAGTGATGCGTGTCCCCTTTCATCCTTGGCACTCTATGCAAGGTGACTGTTCTTCCCAAAGAAAGAAAGGCCGATTGTCCTTGGTCAGAGGTTTGGAAGAAACTCACGCTCCCCAGTAAGAAGTACCAAGCACATTTTCTAACCCTTGGGAGGATGCAAAGCAATTAATGATAATAAATATTGAGAGGTGGCTGTCTCAGTTTTATCTTATTTTGCAGGGGTAGCCTTAGCTCCTCTTTCAATAATAGCCTCTCCTTCCTTTACCTCCTCACACCATTGCTACAGTGGCCTTGCTGGGCTCTCTCCTCAGGGCTTTGAGACTCACATAGTTCAAATTGTCTGCATTGTATTTGTTGTCTGAAGCCTTTGAAGCTGAGGCAGGGCCCTTCCCTGGTTTCCCGGCCTGTTCACACACATTCACTGTTCCCTCTTTCTCCTGAGCCACATTGCTAGATCCTTGCCCACTGCCATACCCAGGGATAGGGCCATTTAGAACCACCTGGAACTACATCTCTGTGGTCTGTGTGCTGAGGCCTCGTTAGCCTCTAGAATCCCAGCAGTTAATTGTGGTACTGCATTCCTCACCGTAGGCTTTACACCAAGCAAGACAAAGAAAAAGCATCAAGTCGAGTTACTGTGAAAATTATTGCATGGTATTGGAGCCACATTGGTTGGTAATACTTTGCACTCATTCTTTCTAGCTTACTCAGCTGTTGGAATTTAATTAGCAGCAATATATTATTGTCAGAGTAATTAAAACCTCGCCTTGATTAAAAACAGAATTGTTTAATTAACAAGAGAAGGTTTGGCTATCCTTAACTTTTGGTTTGAAAAATACAGCGGCCTCAGTTGATTTGCTCTGTCTCCTCATCAGGCTTGAAGGTCCGGGAGGTGTTTATCAACGTCACCAGGCAGCAGGTAGAGGACTTCCACGGGCCAGAGGACTACTGGTGCCAGTGTGTGGCATGGAGCCACCTGGGGACCTCCAAAAGCAGGAAGGCCTCCGTGCGCATAGCTTGTGAGTACATTCTGGGTGATGTTCTTGTCTGGTGTGAACACGGGCCAGAGTTCATCGGAGCTGAAGAGGGGGCTTTGGAGGTGCCAGGTGCTTCTGCAGAATATCGATCAGAGGACATCCAGGAGGCATCACAACTGTCTCTGTCTCTACCAAATTTACTCTTTAAAGTTGTGTTTTAAATGTTGAAAATTGCCTCTGGAGTACAATCCGCAAATCAGGTTGGCTCCGAGATTCTGCCGAGATTGTCAGATCGCAGGTGTCTTGACAATGCCGGGGGTGGGGAGGGGAACAGTTTCTGCGAGAAAGAAACCCGTGTAAATGGGTTCTACTATTCGTTATCAATGACAAAGTTCAAGGGGGCATTGATGGGAAAAGGTGAGCAGTGACTATTTACTGCACTTTCCAGCAGATCTGCAAAAATAAGACATTAGAGATTAAGGGATTTGTAATAGCCTGCTGTTCAGCCTCTTGCTTCTGTATCTTAAAACATGGAAATGGGCTTTAAAACTGCATTTGTTTGACCCACGTAGAACTCCAAAAAAGAAAAAGGGGGGTGGGGGAAGAAGAAGAAAATTGCTTTTCAGGAGAGTCCAAGATGTTTTTATCATATTTCAGCATCAATGTTTTCATCATCTCAAACAGACTTAGAAGGACAGAAACTTCCTTCCTCCTCCCTTAAAATGTCTTCATTCCCCTACCACCATTATCCAGCCGTGATGGGTCCCCATAAAATCTCTTTTGTGAGCCCAGGAGTGTAAAAGCTCCTCCAGAAAGAAATTGAGAGAAGGAGGACAGACTTGGTTATTGTTGTTTTATTCAAATGCTGCCTTTTGAGAGTGCCATAAAGAATACGGGACAAGGGGGATTTATTTGAGGACTCAAGGAATTCATAGCAGATGTCGATGGTTTTAGGGATTGAGAATAGGAATGAATTGCTATTTGCAGAGACATTTATGTTTCTTGGGAAATGAAATCTTCTTCTCAAAATACGCATTTCACCTTCACTCTCCTGGCAATTTGAGAGGCCCTCTCCTGCATGTTGACTGGGCCCTAGTAGGCCAAGGAGAAGAGGTCATTTTGTAAGCTGTGCTCTTTGATGTAAGAGCCACAGGAAACCGTTGTCCTGTAGTTATTTAGTTAATTTTAGCCAACAAATACTTTTTGACTCTAAAGTAGCAGGTCAGCTGACAGAGGGGATATGTTTGGTTTTACCTTAACACAACCAGCTCTGTGATCCCTGCATGGCTTCGGCCAGGCTAGTTGGCGCATTTGACCCTTGTCAGGGTCAAATTTCCCAGTCTCTCTCTGGGAAAAAAAGAGAGAACAAACAGCACAGGGATTTCAACATGGCCTTCCTCAATTTGTGGCTTTTCCATATCACTTTTCCTCCTCTTCCTCTATGTCTCTGAGGTCCAGGTGACCTATTCTGTGATTTATTATAAATAACATCACACTGATCTGTCACCTCCAGTCTCTCTCACCTCCATACTTGCTCATTTAATTTCTGATTGTCACCTGCTTGCTAGAAAGCTCCGGGTTTTCCCCTGGCTTACAAAGTTTAGCAAAGAATGGCTCCCAGCTCACCTTTGTTCATTTCCCATAACCTTCGATCATGTGCGCTATATCCTTCCAAGCAGTTGGCTGTTCTGCAAATCACCGTCGCTTCTCTGACATGTGCCTTTGCTCCTGCAGTTTCCTCTTTGACCATGTGGACCATGGTGGTTAAGACCCCAGGAGACATGGCAGCCTTGCTGGTTACTGGTTCCAGCTCTACTCCTTAGTTTTGTGATGGCGGACAGTTTACGCATCTCTCTGTGTCTTCATGTCTCCAGTGATGAAAGGGTGCCTACTTCATAGAATTATCGCAAGACTTACAGGGACTGATAACTAGAAAGTATTTCAGATTGTACCTGGCACAGAGGTAGGCTTATCAGTCATGAGCTATTTGAGCCTCCATAGAACCAGCATCACTCTTTAGGAGGCGTGTTAATACTTACTAAAACTAATTGCACTGAATTAAAATTGTAGCGCCTCAGTCAATTTTATGCAGATTATGGCTAATACAGTCTCTTAAAAATACATGCTAGGGCAGCCTTAGGATCTAACTCTTCCAAGCATGATAGGATCAAAGGATGTTACAAATGGAGAAACCTTTTCCATCATTTCTTGACTTTTTTAGAGGCATCTGATACTTTTGTGGTAACAATTACACCAATCTCTTCAGGGTTCAAAACATCGTTTTGACATTCTTGCATATGATATGCACATATGAATGTGATGAAGATGTGATTTTTAAGTAAAAAAATTACCATTAAACCCTATGTTATGCAATTAATGGTATCTCCTATATTTGTAACATATTTTTAGTTTCCTCCTATGTCGCAAGTGACAGATTTTTTAATTGATTTAAAATTATTTATGCAAGTCAAGACATGGTTCGTCATTAAATATTGCATTTGACTTGGGGACCAGTGTACATTAAAATGTAAATTGAAATTTAACTATGTTTAATGCCATTAAGCATCAAAAGTGGAGGGAAAAAAACTGCCTTTAGGACCTTGCTTGAAATTCTTTTCATTTGCTTGTAGGAAAAAAAAAAAAAAAGCACTTTTTTTTTTTTTTAATAACTTTCATGTTTTGTTGAAATAAGATTTCTGGCTGCTATTTGCAAGTACTTCCCAGCAAATAACACATTGCACATGAGGATAGTCTTTATTCCCAATAAATGAAAAGCCAAATTGGATATAATTGTCACTATGTTTCTCCTTTTTGAGATTGGTTTTTGAAGTACTAAAGACATCTTAATGTGCTAAATAAGGATTTTGATAGATGAATGTAGCTTATGAATCTGATGACAATTGTCTTGAGGGGACTTTGCAAAATTAGTATCATTTTTATATTATTCATTAAATTATTGTAGTTCAACATCAGAGCTCCTTATGCTTCCTACATTTAGCCAGTGATGCATTAAGAATTTAACAATTTTGAAACCACAGCCAGCAGACCTTCCCTGGCAGCTGGCGCCTCCCACCAAGGGGTGTATGTATCGACTGCGGTGACTTGACATGATTGCACTAGGTAATCACTGGCATGATATCACCTCGACATCGTTCAACTTTAAAGGGAAATGGGATAAATACAAGTACTTTATTTATTTAACTCGTATTTTTTTTGACACGGCCCCACCCGCGTTTTCGGTTAGATATGCAGATGCCTGGCTTCCACCCCAGGCCTGTTGGGTCAGATTCTGACCCATGACTCAGTAAGTCCGGTGCAAGGTCTGAGGTTCTATTATTTTCAAGAGCTCCTAGATGATGCTGATGTTGCCAGCCGGTCTGTGGGCCATACATGGAGTAGCAAGACCATAAAAACAAACAAATGAACAGAACCTTTATGACACACGATTTGGGAAATACTGATTTAACCCGTTCATCCATTTAATAGCTGAATATATTGATAAGGCGTCATCATTTAATAGCTGAATAAATGATGTTCAGAAGGGTTAGGTGGCTTGACCAAAGGTCACCCAGCAGATGGTGCTTTGCTACTAAACCTTGTTGACTCCTTTCTATCAACTGGAATTTGAGAACCATCCTAGCAAGAAAGGTTCACGTGCACGTAAGTTGTTTCCTTGAGGGAAGCAGTGATTGCTTTTCCATTCCGTTGCTGAGGAAATTCCTCCTCATGGTGAAGTTCCTGCATATGTTGAATATATTTTAGTGCATATAAGTTACACGCGTTGTACGTGTACATGAAATCAAATGCATCACTGCCTTCGTGTCCCAAAACCAGTACAGGCTTTGTTTTAGTAACCAGAGTGCCTGTCATCTTAAACTATTGTCTTCTCCTTAATAATTCCACAGTGTGTCAGAGAGATGTTGGCTGCCTTCCAAATGCCCGGGGCTGGAAATAGCCGAGGCCCCGTCTCAAAAACGATTTTCTAAAGGTAAAAATAAATAAATAAAGCCAACCCACATGTACCCCCACCAGGTTGGCAGAAGCCCGTCTCCAGGGAGGGACTCCCACAGGCCTTCTCTCGTTTGTCTGATTCTAGCCAGCTGGAGGTGGTCGGGCCGCTGTAGCATCTGTTGGTTCTGCTGCTGGACGGTTGTCAAAACCAGGAATATTCAATTATTCGGGGTTGTTTATTTTCATGTGTGAACATTTGGCTGCTTAGCTATTGCTTTTCTTTCCCGCTTTTCTCCCTCTTCTTCATCTGCTTACACAATGTTTTGCCTGTATCATTAACCCTTGATCGATCACTCGCTTCTTGAGACTTGGGCCTTTTTTCCCAGTAGAAGAGCTGGGGCTGGAGAGATGGGAGCCTGTGCTTGTTAGAGTCACATAGCAAGTTGGCCGCTTAGAATGAAACACAGCAGTAAACCACTGTTTGCTCGATTTATTTTACTTCAGTTTTTCATTTTTTTTTTTATGTTTATTTTTGAGGGAGAGCAAGAGAGAGAGCATGAGAGACAGATAGAGGGAGACACAAAGGAGGCTCCAGGCTCTGAGCTGTCAGCACAGAGCCTGACATAGGGCTCGAACTCCTGGACCATGAGATCATGCGTGACCTGAGCTGAAGTCGGACGCTCAACCCACTGAGCCACCCAGGCGCACCTTTGTTGATTTTTTTTTTTAAAGAAAAGATCTATAAAGTATACAGCCTGAATATCGTTTAAATAGGCTGCTTTTTTGAGGCACGCCTAAAATACCTATGCAGTTGTGCCAAGAATGAGTGAAGAGTTTAAAGGAGAACCTCATTTAAAAGCTATGAAATTCTCTACCTCATTTTCCAGGCACACATTAAAACAGTATTATTTTTATTTGTTTCTTTTTGGAGGGTAGTGGTATCTTTTTGAAAACTATAGAAGAGAGACATCCAATTAAGCCTCCATTATGGATCTCAGCTTCATGGCTCTGATAAATAACTTCACCTGCTAAAAACTGCCGATGACCCCCTCCTGACAGCAAATTAAATAATAAGAATAAATGTAGGCACATCTGCCTGATATTCAAATGCAGCCTTAACCTACTTTTGTAGCTTTGTCTCCCACTACATCCCTGCAAGCGTGCTGAGATCCCACTACGGTAGCACAGCTTAGACTCTGGGACATGAGACTCACTTTTCCCCTCTGTGATGTGCTCATATTCTTTCTCTTCCCTGGAGCATATTCTCAGCCCCACTGTGCACCATCCTGCAGCTTCCCACCTAATTCCTACATCCGAGGCCCGTCTCGTATGCTGTCTCCTTTATGAAACCTAGTTGAACAAATCCCTTAATACTAATTGACCTCAGCTGACACACCAACTGAGCCATCGACAAGATACCTCCCTGTGGTATCTCCAGCTTCAAAACTGAAAAATCTAAATACCCACCTCTCTGAGTTCTCATAGCATTCATTTAGCACTTATCCCATGGTATTTATTATAATTTGCATAGAGTCACAGGTACTGTGAACTTGCTGGTGGATTTGTTCCCTTTCTTAGAATGTAATCTGATGTGAGATTCGACTGCATTACCCTCATTGTCTTGACCCCTGAGCCTACTGCAGAGACTTCTATATGACCCTTGTATTAGGAATGTTTGGTTTGAAAAGGCAACCTTATCAATGCCAGATATGATTCTCTGAAAGGGCATTTGTTAGTTATCTTGATTGGGCCACGGTGCCAACATGGTGTCTGGCTTCTTAGCGAATCTGTGGCTTACCGGGATGTTATTATAAGGATCATATTTGTCCTCCCTGCCTTGTGCACTACTCCTAATAATCTTCACTGCCATAAAGAGAGGGCCAAAAGGGATTTGGGAGCAGGTGAATCATTACAACCATACAACTCTGTGATACGCAGTATACGCTCTGAAGGAGACCTTGGCTGCCAGCTCCACCTGCTCTGTTCCCTTCCTCCCTTTCCAGAACATGGAATTTACTCACAGGTTATGGGGAAAACTTGTCAAGACCTCTCTGTACTTGGTGGCGATTGCACAAAACCTTGAAACCCTCCTTCCTTCCCCTCTTCGTGGAAGAATGTGGCCAAAGTGAAGAAAAGATATGATTTTACTCTGTCAACGGTCAGTCCTTTCCTTTAGACTGAAATTAATTTGCAGTTGACCCTTGAACAACATGGGAGTTAGGAGCGCTGACCTCCTCCCATGCAGTCAGAAATCCACCTTTGTAACTTTTGACTCCCAGTGACTTAACTGCTAATACCCTATTGTTGACTGGAAGCCTTACCTATAACACTATCGATTAACAAATATTTTGTATGCTATGTATATTAAATACTGCATTCTCAAATAAAGCAAGCTAGAAAAAAGGAAATTCTATTAAGAAAATCATAAGGAAGATGGGGCGCCTGGGTGGCTCAGTCGATTAAATGTCTTTACTCTTGGTTTCCGCTCAGGTCATGATCTTACAGTTTGTGAGTTCAAGTCCCGCATCTGGCTCTGCACTGACAACATGGAGCCTGCTTGGGGTTTTCTCTCTCCCCCTCCCATGCTCTCTCTCTTTCTCAAAATAAATTAATTTAAAAATCCAAAATCATAAGGAAGAGAAAATACATGTTCATTACTGTCCAGTACGTGTAGAAAAAAATCCACACAGACGTGTACCTACACAGTTCAAACCTGTGTTGTCCAAGTATCAACTGTATGTGAAAATTACTGAAGGATATGAGAGTCTGGGCCTCTAGATGAAGCTGTGCACTGTGTAAGGGCATCTAGCCATGGAAGGGAATGGGGAGGCTGAGAAGCATCCCACACGCCAGCAGCCAGGATGTGTACCTGACACATGGTTGCAACCGCCTGAGGGAAGGGTCTGGTTTTCCTATGCACAGAGGTGGTATTTTCAAGCCTCTGTTTGCGTGTGTCTGATTTACACAAAGGTGTCACATTGGCCTGTAGCCACAGGACTAGGTACATAATTTGTGGTACCGAGTGCAAAATAACAACGTGGGGTCGCTTGTTCAAAAATTAAGAATTTGAGGCCATCGAGCAGTCAAGCATGGGGCCCCGGGGAAGCCCACTGGTCCCATGCCCGTGAAGCTGGATGTCAGTGGCAGTGATGCGATGGTTCAGGAAATCACCTCCTACGAGGTAACATCGTAGGGTCTGAGTTTTAAAATGCATGTTTGGGGTCAAGCTGGTAACTAGATATGCCCATTGGCACATTATTCTTTTGGCCACGTTCTCCTGTAAACTGTGCCTAGCTAGGCAAGCAAGGGGTGCATGCCTGTTGGCGATTCTCTAGAAGTAATAACTGCATGACATGAGCAGGTGAAATACACACTAATAGAGGTTTTAATTTTTTTTTAATTTTGACATAATTTCAGACTTCAGAAAAGTTGCAGTGTGTAGTACAAAGAATTCCCCAAAGTCTTCTGAGAATCATCAAATGTTGCTTTGGAGTTCTCTTTCTGTGTTGATAATATGCTTTCGTATATAGACTATTGTGGTTTGTTTTCTGACACGTTTAAGATTAAACTGCAGACAGGATGCCCCCTTTCCCTTAAATACTTAATCATGTATGCTTTTTAAAGAACAAGGATATTTTTTGACATAACTAGTAGTATAATTATGAAGAAATTAACACTGATACAATACTATTATCTAGTCCTGAGACCTTATTCATATTTCACCCATGGTTCAGTAATCTCCTTTGTTACAATAACAAAAAAAAATTCTAGATCATGGGTTACATTCAGCTGAGAGGTCACTTTAGTTTTCTTTAATCCGGGTAATTTCTCAGTCCTCTTTTGTCATTCATGACATTGAGTTTTTGAAGTGTAAATGTCACTTATTTTGTACAATGTCCTTTAATTTGAACATGTAAAAGGAAACAGCAGCCACCGAAAAAGGACTCTCATTGGTCATATCTGGGACAATTTGAGTATCAAAATGATTGAGAGAGATGGATTATAACTCAGTAAATAAGAACCCAGAAATCCATACTGGTATTTTGAAAAACATGACTGAATGAACATATGAATAATGGAGGGCAAAGGGAGAGCCCTCCCTCATGGTAGCGTAAATGGAAAAGTGTGAAAGGAATGATGGAAATGGAAAATCATAATGGCACCATTAGAATATTAGAATATTAATTGATTCAGACAAGTATCACGGATGCTTAAACTAGAGGGTAAAAGTTTCAGGAGTAACAGGATGTTTGTATATCCTCAAAGTATCTCTCCACAAGATACTTCTTAATAATTACCAACGGGAAATGAGTAGCTTTTCAGTGGAAAATCCAGCTCTATACCATCTTAATCAAGTGATCAGTGTTGACGACAGCAATGGGACCTGTCGGCAGTGTATGTCTCCAAATGTGATGGACAGAGCGGACTGAATCACTTAGTGATGTTTCTTCCAAAAATGTCTGATCTATATTTAACTGGAGGGAAACGTTGGACAAACCTAAATTGAGGAACGTTTTACATAATAGGTCATTTTTAACTTCACATGTCTCTCAAAGTGCCAGCCCTGTGTGTAAAACCGTAGGGATGTTCTGGGGATACAAGAAACTTCAAGATAGACATGCTACATCTTTCTGTAGCATCAGTTATCATTCCCCTTTTAGGTCATTCAAGTATAAACATGGATACAAGGGGTAGAAGGCAATATGTCCTTAAATTGTGAAAATGCAACTTCATTCTTCAAAGCCACTTTGTGTGGGATGCCTGAGTGGCTTAGTTGGTTAAATGTCTGACTCTTGATTTCGGCTCAGATCATGATCTCATGGGTTTGTGGGTATGAGCTCCTCATCGGGCTCTACACTGACAGAGAGGAGCCTGCTTGGCTGGGATTCTCCCTCTCTCTCTCTGCCCCTCCCCACCTCTTCTCTTTCAAAAACAAAACAAAACAAAACAAATTTGTTCATGTCAGGTCTTCTTAGGCTCCACCCATAAATGCAGTGGAGATAGGAATTTGTTCTCTTCTGCCAGCAGGGGGCACTTCAGTAGAAAGTGTGAGAAATACTGTACAATAAGAGATTGTGATTCTATGAACAGAGTAGAATGATTTGTATGGAATTGATATAAATTGTGCTACTTTTGCTTCACGTGTGCACAATTGAAAACACCCACCTTAAAAATGGGTATTCCCAGTTAGCAGCACTTTGCTTTACAACATACCCCACTGTGGATGATGGGGCGGGGGGAACCCTCCCCAAATAATGTTCCTTCATGCTGCTTATTGCCAACCATTATTTGACCAAGAAGAATTTGCAAAAAAAAACAGCCTCCACCTTTTTGGGAAATAAAGGCTTGATTCAGTCTGCTGCTCTTGTGGTAATTAATAAACCTTACACTTCCAAGAAAATGGCCGTGTCTATAAACACTTCAGTAAAAGTTTATCAGGGAAGAGGATATAGGTTTCATTTCATCCCTTATTTTCTCTACTAAAGAAACCTTCTGACGGAGAAGCAAAACAGAAATAAAACTTTGTTAAATCTTTGAGGACTCTGAACCTAGTGACAGTATTCTTAAATTAGTTTTGCATCTGTCTACCAGAATAAGAACATTCCAGAAATTTGATAAGTAGCGAAGGAATGCTAACTTAGATGAGGCAGTGTTAGCTATCTATGCGTAATTAAGTATCTACCATGTTCTAGATAGCACAACCATAAATAAAATTCCATCCCTTCCCTTGAAGAGTTTATAGTCTAGCGATGAGCCATACTTAAAAACAAGTATTTTCAGTGGTTCGTGGCCCGTGGTAAACTCCACATGTTTTAGGAGCCCATAGGAGGGACAATTTGCTGCTTGTCAAGATCTATGATATACTTCCTCCGTTAATATCTGAGCTAATTCCCAAGGAAGAAGGAGCATTAATAATTAAAAAAAAAAAAAAAACAGATCTTCAGGCTAAAGACAGAGCTTGGGTAAAGGCACAGAAGGTGGAACAGTAGGAACTACCACATGGGAAACAAGGAGATGCAGCTACCAGCTAGAAGTAGAGAGATCACATTATGGAGGGTGTTTGAATTCTCTGGTGGGTTTACATTCATACAGGATGTGGTCTGGTGCCATCGCAGTGTCATAAGAAGGACAATGATGTGGCCTTATTTTCTAAATCCCCTGCCATCCCATTCACTAGAGACAGAGTTAAGGGGAACAAGATCCGAGCAGCAGTCCAGGAGTGAAATTATGTAAATGGTTAAGGGATGAACAGAGGAAGAACCATGAAGAAGACTGAAGATGGGAAAGAAAAGTTGAAGAGGCCCTGGAATGTGCAAGAGGGGGTGCAGACTTGTATGAAGGAGTAAATGGTCCTCAGTGTCCATGCCATCCAAAGATCAAGTGAGCGGGGTCAGTGACATTTGAGAACATAAAGGTTTCCGTGGATCTGGGCAAAGCAGTGTAATGAGAGGAGGGGTTAGAAGATCATAGTAGATCTAAGAATCCATAGGAGCTGAGAAAGCAGAGGCAGTATGAACATCCCATTCCAAAAATTTGACCGAAGAGAAAAGCTAGAGAAAGAGCTAGAGTTAACCATTTGAAGAATAGACTGCAATTTAATACAAGCATGAATATTAGAAGAGCTCATATTCTAAAAGCTCATGGGAATGGGAGCAGCAGAACACATGAAGAAGGAGTTGCCAGAAGAGCTGGGTTTGTGTTCTGGACTCAACTGACTGGCTTTGCGCTCTTGCATAGAGTCCCCCAAACCTGCTGCGTGTGAGATTCACGGGAGAAGCACTTTAGGATTAAGATGACTGGACCTCACTCAAGATGCATGGAATCAGAATCTCTGGGAGGGGGGCCCACGCTTATTTCTTGTAACTTTTGCTGTCTTCTCCTTCTCCCTGTCCACAACTCAGTTTCTCCTGCAGGTTTCTCCTTCTCTTCCCACCTCTAAATATTGTAGTGTTTTAGCTCTCCCTCTTGAAATCTCTCCTTAAGCCACAGACTCTCCCCAGGTGAAGTCTTACATTCCATGGCTTCAGGTCCTGTCTGTTGACTGCTGATGACTCTCAGCCCTGACCTTGCACCTCATCTCCTGACTTCTCTATTCACTCCTGATAGATCACTGGATCTATCTAGTAGGCATTTTAAACATATGCCAAAGAAAATTCTCTTCGTTTTTATTCCATCAACACTGCTGCAAATCTGTGTTTATTCTCTGGTTGTTCCTGGTTCAGAATTGGTCCTTCAGGTGCTCCTGACGAGGCCTGGGAGTCATCTTTGTCTCCTCTGTTTCTTTCAGCCACATCCCATCCAGTAGCAGCTTTATCTCCAGAACATACCCTGAATCTATCCACTCCTCTCCATTGGTACTAACAATTGTTATTTCTTTACCGTGATAATCGCCTCCCTCCTTCTAGTCTTAACATCTTAAAACCCATTCTCCACACTGAAGCCAGAATGGTTATTTAAAAAAAAAAAAAAAATACAAGGGTGCCTGGATGGCTCAGTGGTTTAAAGTGTCTGACTCTTGGTTTCAGCTCAGGTCGTGATCTCACTGCTCGTGAGTTCAAGCCCCAAGTCAGGCTCTGTACTGGCAGTACTGAGCCTGCTTAGGATTTGCTCTTTCTGTCTCTCTGTCCCTCCCCTGCTTGCACTGTCTCTGTCTCTCTCAAAATAATTAAATAAACTTTAAAAAAAAAAAAAAAGTACAACCCAGATCATGTCGTTCCCTTGGCCATACTTCTCCCTCTGGCTCCATGGGAATTAACCGGCTCTTCTTACTTACCCTTATACCACAATGCTTTCTTTCACTGTCCCAAACACTGGGACTATGTTTCTTCTTCAAATATCCATGATTGTCCCTATTTCATAGCCTTTTGCCATTCGCTTTCCCTGGAAAACTCCCCCAGACCTCCAGGGGGCCAGCTCTTTCATGTCAACTTTAGTCCCTCCACATTTTTTGTTAGGTCTCTTTATAAAACTTAGTCTAAAACATGGATTTTGCGGGGTGCCTGGGTGGCTCAGTCGGTTAAGCGGCTGACTTTGGCTCAGGTCATGATCTCGCACTCTGTGAGTTCGAGTCCCGCGTCCGGCTCTGTGCTGACAGCTCAGAGCCTGGAGCCTGTTTCAGATTCTGTGTCTCCCTCTCTCTGACCCTCCCCCATTCATGCTCTGTCTCTCTCTGTCTCAAAAATAAATAAACATTAAAAAAAAAAAAAAAAAAAAAACATGGATTTTGCTACCAAAAAAGTGAACAATTTGTGCTGACGTGGTGTCTTAGATCCTTCCTGTTCTGGCAAGATTGATTTAAGGGAAAGCAAAATACAGTGTTCCTTTCTTCCACTCAGTTGCTATATGGGGCCAAGCAGAAGACAGGGATGCTAGATGTTTGTGGTATATTCCAGTGTTTATGTGCTCCAGACACTGGCCACATCCTGTCCTGATCGACCTTCCCAGCCTCTGGGAGACCTGGAGTGGGAGAAGAATCGAAAAAGCTAACATTGCAGGTTAAAAAAATGTATTCTCTCACTGGTAGGTTGGCTTTTTCTTTTTGACTCTCTTCCCCCTCCTTTTATTCCCCACCCCCATCTCAGCAGTACTAGTACTGAATTGTAATGAGATGGTGAGTATTGAAAGCTTAAGGTTACTTTTGGGTCATTTCTTTTTAACCTCATTGCTCATTCACATCCTTCTAATCTGTGGAGGGCTGCAGGGCACTGAGAAAGTCAGGAATGATTCTTCATGTCTTTGTTGTTCTTAAAACTCTGTCTGATCAGCCATGGAGTTCGTTTTGCATTAACTATAAGTGAACACTGGTGCGGCTTTGTGGGGCGGAGCGGCGTGGGGGTGTGTGGCTAAGCGACATCGTGGACAGGGAATCCGGACAGTAGAAAGATGAGCAGTGGGACCTTTCGTTACACTTCTTCAGAGCTGGGCATCCTAGTCTTCTCAATGATTCCTGGGACTGCACTATTTTTTTTTCCTCCATCAAAAGGACTTTGATTCAGTGTCTCTCTCTGTGTTCATCTAAGACTCAGTGTCCCCATTCGCAGAGCAAGTAGACCAGTCATACTCTCAAACCCATAAGATATGGAGCTTTATAGGTATGTTGTCCCTAGAGCATTCAGTGGAACATGATATAAAGATATAATGTGTGATTTATTAGCTTTAATTTAGTGTTTTAAAAACAAGGGAGCACCGAGTGTCTATATTTTCACCTAATAACTTTTCCCTATTGAAGATTGTTAAGATCTGCTATTTAGGTCAAACTTCAGCCATCCTTTACATACTGATACAGCCAAATCAATATAATTGATACACAGAAGGTGCCTTTACCGGAACTTGGAGTCAAAGCCAACCTCAGAAAGCCTTCTATAGGCATGGTCCCTTGTATGGAGTCCTACCCATAGTCCTTTGCTGTGGGAAGCAGTGTTGGTCAGCCTGGGTGGCCATGCTGTGTACCTGTCATGTCCATGGGACCAAGAATGTACACCTGAGTTTGCTGCATAGGAGTAAATCCAGTCTGAGAGACCCTCTCAAGAAGGATTAAAGTGATTATGTACTTCTAGATTCTTGCTTTTCTGTGTATGACTTGATCCTGAAGAAGAATCAGTTGTTGGCAGAGGCAACAGAAGAGGGCAAAGAAGCATGTTGTGTGGCCCTGAGACATGAGAAGGCATGAGTAAGTGCAAGCAACAGATAAGTAGGGGCCATTAAGACAATAGACAGGAGGCAATTGATTAGGAGGGGCAGAAGTGACAGGCTGTCTGTGTGCTAGGAGGATTATGCAGTCACCCATTTAGTAGAATAACACTGGATCTCCATGTCCTCTTGCTGGGCCTTGTTAGGGTCTCTTTAAGACCTACTTGTCTGTGATGCTTACTCTTTCTCTCAAGCCTAGTCTATGGTCTTTCTTGGTTTCCAGTCAGCCCTGGACTCAAAATTAACATTCTTGTCCTTCTAATTTTCAGTAAATACTCAATTTTTGATGGAATCTGAATGAATTTTGCTTCCTTGTAAACAAAAGAGGCCAAATGCAATGGAATGTATTGCATTGGGAATAGCTCAATAGAGAGCAAGTTAAATTAGTGCTCAAAGCATTTTGTAAAATCACAGCTGCTTCGCTCCACCATAATGTGTCTCTGTTGCCGAACGCTGCCTTCACAACACCACTGTTTGCCTGACAGACTGTGCCACTTGTTGTGCAAGGGGTCGTGACACACAGTACTACTTATAAAGTGATTTATGGATAAAAGCAATTGGACATCAGAGGGATTGCAGAGCACAGGGGATCTAGCAAAGCCCCAGAGTTCTTCCGTGGCCCTGAAAAACAGCCTTGAGGAGTCTCTGCATGACAGGATCCCTGGCATCAGTCAAATGCCTTACTGTCCCAATCAAGAGAGCCTGCTCATTGCTTGGCACCGGGATGGGATCAGGGACAATGCAGAGAGGCCCATGGGACTCAACTATGGCCAGAGGGGTCACCCCTTTGCTATTGCTGCAAGCTTTCACTTGGCAGGAGGTAAGCCTACAGTATTCAACAATTTTAGGAAAGAGAAACGCACATGTGGAATTGGGCTTTGGTGCCAGTTGTCCCGCAAGGAGACACGGCGAAATCAGAACTAAAAGATCCACAGCAAAGACAAGAAGTGAAAGATAGGAACAGCCTGGCATCAGTATGGATCAGTGGTCAAGAAATGTGCAGAGTTCATTGATCTCAGTAAGGCAGAGGGCTTAAGACAGGCTGGCAAGGAAAGCCCATACAGAGGAAGGAATTGGCCTGACAGGAAGCCTTTTATATACTTCCTCTGGGAACTAGAGTTGGTAGCTGACTTCTCAGGCCATAAGCATCTAGGGCTGGAGGACTGAGGCAGAACCAAATGGGGGCACCGGGCCTTGACTTTCATTTTGCTGGCATCCATCTGTTCTGCACTTGGACCAGCTTTTTTATTCCAACAAATGATCTGTATTTGGCTAAGTTACAAATTCCTTTTATGTGTGACAAACAGGATTTGCTGTTCCTTCAGAAAAGTATGGGTGGGAAAGATTGAGAGCTGATTTGCATATTGGTGTTGCTGGACACTAATGGGACATCGTACTGTCCTCCTGAAATCTTAACAAATGACTAGGATTATGACTATTAAAAAAATGACTATGATTTTTCACTGCCTGATTTGGTTGGAATGAGTAAATTATTTTTATTTCATTGCATTAACTGCCAGAACATTGAATGAGCCGATAACTCCCTGGTGTTGCTGAGCCGCAAAGAACTATTATTCGGAATTGAATTTTTATTGATTTTCTTGTGCTACAATGACTTTTCTAACATAGTAGCATGAAAGGAAAATGAGAAAAAGGCCAAGTAGGGCATAGGGTGAGGAAGGGGAGGCTGCTGCTTCCCATGGCCTCACCCCGATGGACTACTTATTGGCAGGCACCGCTGACTCGGGGTGATCTTGTTGCCGATGAGATGATTTACAGGTTAGCCAAGCACCTGGCGTCATCACCTTGCCCTCCTCTTCCCTTCTGCTGTCTTTGTTTCCAGTCGCTTTGGGCCTTGTTGGCATTCTGCTGTAGACACGAACAGGGCAGTGGGGTGAAGGAGGAGCAGAAGTAGAGAGGGTAATGTTCCACACCGGTCAGTGCTGATGTTTGTTAGCACCTTAACGCGTGCACACATGGGCGCACACACGGGCAGCATGAGTCAGTGTTACTTTAGCATCATTATAGTACCTTCATCTCTTCGTGGTTTTGCTTTTTCTAGTTATCTTGACTCCTGGAGACCTAGTTGTATATTAAGTTTATAATAGTCATTCACGTGAGTTGAAATGGAAATGCGTTCACTCATTCAACAAATATTTATTGATGGCTCCTGTGTAGTCCAGACACTAGAGGCAAGGCGGTGAACAAAACAAATGAAAAATGTTGTCCTTGTGCACAGATTCCTATGAGTAAAATTAATATTTTAGAATTCACAAAAGATTGAAAAATAACAGTCCTTTTGGTCTCCTTTAAAAAAAAAAAAAGCTTATTTTGAGAGAGACAGAGTGCAAGTGGGGGAGGGGCACAGAGAGAGAGGGAGAGGGAGAATCCTGAGCTGATTCTGCACTGCCAGAGCAGAGTCTGATGCGGGGCTCGAACCCACGAAGCCATGAGATCATGACCTGAGCTGAAACCAAGAGTCGGTTGCTTAACCGACTAAGCCACCCAGGTGCCCCACTTCCTTCTTTAACAGACCTGAGAGGAGTGAAACTTGCTACAATAAATGGAAACAAAATGGACTTCTTCCCTGGTTTCTGATCTAGTTTAGAGAATCTTGACAACTCCTAGGAAAGAGTGGCTTTTTTTGGACATTATTTTTTCTGGCTATAAAAATAATCCATGCTCATTGTGGAAAGTTTAGAAAATGCAGAAACAAATGAAGTAGAGAGTTAGTATACCCATATTCACCCTGTAGCAAGTCTTTGAAATGTTGAGTTTCTCCTCTGTAGGGCTTTTCCTATAGCATATATAGTAATCCCACACCAGTTGCTATTTTAGAATTTTAAAACCTTCAGTCTTGATGTGTATGTATGCAGTTTGGTTCAGTTCCCTTATACAAAGTAATGTGAAAATTATTATTTCTCTTCTTCCCAGAGACCCATGTGAGCATGATTGTAAGTGAGATCAGAAGGTGGAAATCTATTTATATTCCACCCTCTCAATATATATGAATAGAAGACCAAGTCTAATAAAAGAGTGTCCTTATGTGATGTGATAACTTCTGGAAAGAGAGGTAGCTAGGCAGGCACTTTGCAAGAGATTTGCAAGAAAGAAACAAGAGCATATGTATGCAAGAAGAATGTTCTAAGCCAGCAAAGCCCGATTGAAATTGTAAAAGTGGTACAGTGTGTATTATGTAGGCTGTGTGAGGCTCTACCTCTGTTTAGACCTATAACTTTTCTGAGGAACTTTCCTGGAATCACTCGATTAAGTTGGGTCCCACTGTGATAGATTTTTACTGAACTTACTACTTCTCTATCTCATCACTCATGAATACACATTTTTAATGTTTGTTTATTCATTTGGAGAGAGAGCACATAAGCACGGGAGGGGCAGAGAGAGAGGGAGAGAGAAAGATTCGAAGGAGGCTCCACGCTGCTGGCACAGAGCCTGGCGTGGAGCTCAAACTCAGGAATGGTGAGGTCATGACCTGAGCCAAAATCAAGAGTCGGATGCTCAACTGACTTAACCATCCAGGCGCCCCCATTAATCTTAATCTCTTGTTTAATGTCTGTTCTTCTTGTTAGCATGTATGCTGTGGGAGTATTGGGACGGTCTGTGTGAGGTTGACTAATGCACTCCACTGCCCATGGTCAACAGCATGAGTGAATGAAGGAAGCTGTTGCACATATACTGAAAACCTGAAGGCAAAGTAGGAGAAGGCCTGCTGACCAAAGCAGGTTTTTAATGCAGTTGTACCTACTTTTATTTGGAAGTAGATGCATTCTATAAGAAATGTATTACATTTTGAGGAGGCCAGTTCTCACATATTAGAAAATACATATAAACGATAGACACCGTTCACTCCATGCTCTTTTATCTTATGTAGCAATTTATTCAAACATTTACTTGCAATGTAAATATTCTTTGAGCTTTATAACGTCTGTGTAGTATTCCATTGTAGGAACGCACCAAAAGATATTAGCCATTCTTATATTATTGGACATTTAGATTGTTAGCAACTGTTCAGCATTATAAGTGGAGAATTGAGCAATGTCACCCTTCCACATTTTTCTAGGTAGCTGTGTAATCGTTTTCCTAGAAAATTTTAGAAATAGGTTGCTTGAATTATACAAATGAATCCTTTTAAATAATAACTTTATTGAGATATAATCCATAATACCCTGCAGCCAATGCATCTACTTAAAGTATACAATTTAATAGGTCTTTTAAAATTGTATTTATTTATTTATTTATTTACTTACTTACTTATTTATTTTTAGAGATAGGGAGCATAAGCAGGGGGAGAGGGGCAGGGTGAGCGAGAGAGAGAATCTTAAGCAGGTTCCATGCTCAGCGTGGAGCCCAACGCAGGGCTTGATTCCACCACCGTGGGATCGTGACTTGAGCCGAAATCAATATTCAGATGCTCAACCGAGTCACACAGGCGCCCCTACAATTTGATAGTTTTTGGTACATTCTCAGAGTTGTGCAACCATGTTCAGAGTCTATTTTAGGACACTTCCATCACGCCGAAAAGTAAAACCGTTCCCATTAGCCGTAACATTCCCCTCGCCCCTTGCCCTGACACCTGCAGTGCTTGGCCATCACGAATCTTTCTGGCTGTATGGATTTGCCTCTTCAGGACATTTCATATATGTGGGATCATACGATATGTAGTCTTTTGTGTCTGGCCTCTTTTACCGAGCATATTCCTTTCAAAATTCATCTGTGTTGCAGAAAGTACTCCAGTATTTTATTTCTTTGTATTGTCAAATAATATCCCACGGTATGGGATTATTGTCAAATAATATCCCACATGTTGTGCATTTATTCATTAGAAAGTGAACATATAAATGAACTGTTAAAGTAATTTTGACACATCCTCTAGCTTGCCCTTCATGTTGACCCGTTTTCACACTATCTAGCAGTGTTTAAGACTATCTAGTTTTCCATCCTCTTTCCAACACTGGGAATTAGTACTTAAAGAAACTAATAAAACCAAGCCTCTTTGGAAAAGTTAAAGAGACATATTGATGCTTTTTAAATGGGCATTTCTTTCATGATTAGGGATATTGGCCTTATGATTGTCTCTATTAGTTGTTTCTCTCTTATGAATGTTGCCTAAATGCCCCTTTGCCATTTTGTTTTAGGGTATTTATCTTTTTTGTTTGTTGTAATAATGCCGTTTGTGTAATAAGGCTGTCCAGCCTCTGCCCATAATGTTGCTTGTAATGTTTGAGATTGAGGCCATTTTTTTTTTCCTTCCAGGATTTTATTTAAATTCAAGTTTGTTAGCATATAGTGTAGTATTGGTTTTAGGAGTAGAATTCGGTGATTCATCATTTCCATATAACACCCCGTGTTCATCACAAGTGCCCTCCTTAATGCCCATCACTCATTTAGCCCCATTCCCTGCCCCCCTCCCCTCCAGCAACCCTCAGTTTGTTCTCTGTGGTTAATAGTCTCTTATGGTTTGCCTCCCTCTCTGTTTTTATCTTATTTGATTTTCCTTTCCTTCTCCTATGTTCATCTGTTTTGTTTCTTAAATTCCATATGAGTGAAATCGTGTGATATTTGTGTGTCTCTGTTACTTCACGTAGCATGATACCGTCTATCCATCCACATCTTTGCAGGTGGAAAGATTTCATTCTTTTCGATGGCTGAGTAATATTCAATTGTGTGTGTCTGTGTGTGTGTGCATATGTATGTATACATACCACACCTTCTTTGTCCATTCGTCAGTCGATGGACATTTGGGTTCTTTCCATTATTTGGCTATGTTGTTAGGGCTGCTATAAACTTTGGGGTGCACGTGCCCCTTCAAGATTGAAAGTTTTTAGTTTGACATGTCTACCAAACATTATCTACCAATCATTTCCTTAAGGATTCTTCTTTTAATTTTCTTTAGAAGGGCTTTCCCTATCCTAAGATCCAAATAAGTATCTTGTGACTGCTATGGTTTTATCATATATTAATTTATACTTTTCATTTGAGAGTCTTTGAAAAATTTTCCAGTTTATAATTAATATGTATATCTGATTTATGAAAAAGCCTCCTCCTTTTAATCATTGCAGCCTTATAATAGGATTTAGTAATTGTGACCTTTATTAAGCTGTGTTATGTACCCAGTGCTCTTAAGACGATTTTACACGTATTAGCATTTAATGCCCACAAAAACTATATGTGATGAAAATTATTATCCGCATTTGGCACATGAGGAACCTGAGGCAAAGAGAGATAAAAATACTTACCAAGTCAAGGTTCTAGTAGGTGGCAGACCCAGAATTCAAATGGATGCTCAGTCTCAGCCCCACCTTCTTCAAAAGTGTGCAGTCTTACTAGTCGAGTTCTAGAACAAATGACCTAGGAGTTTAAATCCTTATCATTACTTAACATGCATGCTTATGAGGTGTTATGCATTTCTTTTTCCAGAGTTTTTGGATAATTACACGAATATTCCTTGCTATATCATAAAAAAGTTAGATTTGAACATTTTCAAGTGTGTTTTATTGCCCACTGCCAAATGTTTTGAAACCACAACTTCCAAATACTTACTAATTCATTACTTTGAGCCTCATTTTTAAAAAAGGTAATTGTTTTTTCAGGAAGGGGGTGCAGCTGATTAAAATCTCTCTTGTCTCTGCCGTGTCTGAGACTGTATTGTTGTTAGTTTGCTCATGTATAATAACTTGTTTGGGAAGAAAAATATAGTACCTGTGCTCTTTTGTTTTTTTTCTTTTCCTCAAAAATAAAAACATAGGGGTGCCTGGGTGGCTCAGTTGGTTAAGCATCCGACTTTGGCTCAGGTCATGATCTCATGGTTTGTGGGTTTGAGCCCCACATCCGGCTCTGTGGTGACAGCTCAGAGCCTGGATCCTGCTTCAGATTCTGTGTCTCCCTCTTTCTCTGCCCCTCTCCGACTCATGCTCTGTCTTTGTCTCTCTCTCTCTCTCTCAAAAATAAATAATAAACATTAAAAAAAAATAAATAGGTATGATTAATTATACCCTGGTATATGCTAATATAGGAAAAAGTTCTAATCCTAGCCTGATTTTTGTTTCATTGTCAATCACTTCTTTTTTTAAAAAAATATTTATGTAGCTTTATTGAGATATACCTAACTAATAACCTTGTGTAACTTACAATTTGCCATGATTTGGTATCCGTTTTTGTTGTGGAATGATTATCACAGTAAGGTTAGTCAACACATCCATCACCTCACATAGCTACATATTTTCTTTTTTTTTAAATTTACTCTCTCAGTAACTTTTAGGTAAACAGCACAATATTGTCAACTATATTCACCATGCTGTATGTTAGGTCCGCAGAACTTACTCATGTTTTCACTGGAAGTTGTACCCTTTGACCTCCATCCTTTCCCTCACTTGCCAGCTCCTGGCAACCACTAGTCTTCTCCTTGTTTGTGAGTTCAGCTTTTTTGTATTCTATATATAAGTGAGATCATACAGTATTTGTCTGACTTACTTCATTTAGCGTAATGCCCTCAAAGTCCTATCTGTGTTGTCTCAAACGGCAGGATTTGGTTCTTTATTCTTATTTTATTTTTTAAATGTTTGTTTGAGAGAGAGAGGGAGAAAGAGAGCATGAGCAGGGGAGGGGCAGAGAGAGGGAGAGAGAGAGACAGTCCCCAGCAGGCTCCATGCTGTGAGCACAGAGCCCAATGCAGGGCTTGATCTCATGGTTGGTGAGAACTTGAGCTGAACCAAAATCAACAGTCAGATGCTTAACTGACTGAGCTACCTGGGTGCCCCTGTTTTTTTGTTTTTGTTTTTTAAGCTGAATAACACTCCATTTTGTGTGTGTGTATGTGTGTGCACATACACGTCTATGTAAACACACATGCACACACACACACCCCACTCCATCCATTCATGCGTTGATGTACACTTAGGTTGTTTTCATGTTTTTCTGAATAATGTTGCAGTGAGCGTAGGATATAGATATCTTTTCGAGATGGTGATTTTATTTCTTTTGAAATGGGTTTGCTGCATCTTATGGTTGTTCTATATTTAATCTGGGGTGGGGGGAGGAGTCTTCATATTGTTTTTCATAGTGGCTCCTCCAATTCACTGCCCCTCCACCAGTGCACAATGCTTCCCTTTTCTCCACATTGTCATCCACACTTACCTCTTGTCTTTTTGACGATAGCAATTCTAACAGGAGCAAGGTGGTATCTCCCTGTGGGTTGGATTTGCATTTATCTGATGATTAATGATGTTGAGCACCTTTTCAAGTACATGGTGGACATTTGTGCGTTGTCTTTGGAATAACGTTTATCTGGGTCCTTTCCCCATTTTTTTTTTAATGGATTGTTTGTTCTTTTGCTGTTGAGTTGAATGAATTCTTTGGATATTTTGAAGATTAGCCCCTTATTAGAAATATGGTTTGCAAATATTTCCTCCCATTCCATAAGTTGCCTTTCACTTTGTTGATCATTTCTTCTGCTGCACAAGAACTTTTTGACATAGTCCTAATTGTTTATTTTTGCTTTTGTTACTTGTGTTTTTTGTTGTCATGTCCAAAAAGTTGTTGTCAAGGCCAGTGTCAAGAAGCTTTTTCCCTAGAGTTTCTTTTAGTCGTTTTATGGTTTCAGGTCATACAATTAGGTCTTTAATACATCTTGAGTTAATTTTTGTGTTACAAGTTAGGGGTCCAAGGTAATTCTTTTGCATGTGGTTTTCCAGTTTTCCCACCACCATTTATTGAAGAGATACCCTTTCCTCATTTAGAATAATTGTAAACCTGTCAAATATTAGATATCTGTATATGTGAGGTTTTATTTCTGGGGTCTCCATTCTGCCCCACTGATCCATGTGTCTGTTTCTATGCTGATAATGTATTGTTTTGGTTACTGTAGCTGTGTAGTGTAGTTTGAAATCAGGAAGTATGATGCCTCTAGCTTTGTTCTTTTTTTTTTTATTATTTCAAGGTTGCTTTGGGCCTTCAATGTCTTTTGTGGTTCCCTGTGAATTATAGGATTGTGTTTTCTATTTCATTAAATAATGCCACTGGAATTTGTATAGAGATTGCATTGAATCCATTGATGACTTTGGATAGTGTAGAAATGTTGACAATATTAATTATTCTAGTCCATGAAATTGTTAGTTACATCAGTTTGTTTACTCCTGAGATACTTATAAAATTATTATGTTTCTAATTTTCTTAATTTTGTTAAAATTCAAAATTTTTAACTATGACATATTTAGGATCTTTTTTTTTCCTTTCTAATACTATTTTGCCTTTTATCCAGTGAGCTCTTTTGCAAACTCAAGTCCTTTTTCACCTCAGAGAAGAATTATTATCATTCTTAAATAGGTTATCATTTATTTTCTTTCTTGTTTCTTTCTAAAATTCCTATTCTATTTAATACTACATTTCTCTATCTCAACATTATCTTTTGTTATTTATTTTGTTCTTTTGCTGGAAAATTTATTATCATTTTATAATTTTCCTCTTAGCACATGCATTCAACATATATTTGTTAAGGACATGCTCTATATCGGGTGTTCAGTAGCCCTGAGAGTATGAGGGCAACCATCTCAGATATAAAGCCCCCCCTTTATAGAAATGAGGAGAACAGTGAGGAGTAAGAAATTTTAAGAGCCCTACTAGAGGAAGCCTCATAAACTGGGTTTTGTTGGTTACATAGCTGTTGTCTCTTGCCTCTAAGACCACTGGTATATAGTTTGTAAAGCTGGAGCAGGTACCTCTTTGCCAGATCCTGGCTCCCTGTAAGGCTCCACCGGTAGGGGGCGGGGGAGGAGACTAAACAGTAGAAGAGGGAGGAAGTCTACTTGTTAATTTTCTGTCCCTGTCAGCATCACCCTAGTAGAGTTTCTTCATCCTGGAAGTGGCAGTTGCTTCTTGTTTCCAGCTTATTATTTTGTTTCAAGTACTAACAGAACCAGCTTTGTTAGGACCCACAGAGATTCCAGCACCAGATTGATGGACAGTCTTTCTTCAGAGGTCTTGGTCTTGATTTCTTAAATCCCTCTTCCACGTTCCTGAGGTGCCAGCACCCATGCCCAGTGCTTCACAGCTCTGTAACCCCAACCTCTTCTTTTGGTCCCCTCCAACCCCTCTGCTTTTTTCCTTTTCCTGCCTGGATCCTGACTGGATCCTCACTAGTTTAGTTTTCTGCAATATTCAGGATGCTGTTTACGGTCTCCATGGTATGTATATTTCTAATTCAGCACTTATGTTGTTTTTTTCTTCCCCCTGCATAGTGGCAGTTTTCTTGATCTCAGATGTTATCCTATTTATAACTCCCTACTCTAGATTCTCAGTTGCTATTTCGTTTTGACTTTAAAAAGCTCAAATTAGAAGTTCTATAAAAATGTCTCTTGTTTCTTGTCTTAGAGGAAGCCATTGAATCTCATTTCTATGGTTTGCCTCCTTTATTTGTAGAATTCTTTTTATATGGCTGGGGATATTTTCTCTACTACTGGAAGTTGCATTGGTTCCTATCTAAATCTTTCAAGCCTCAGAACTAACATAGGTGATCAAAGTATGTAACTTTGCCAATTAAGAAACTAATCAGGTTAGATGACCTGTGGTGGGAATCAGAGGTAGAGCTGGAAGCACGTACCTCTGTGTCTAAGGGTTTATTTCCATGATTTTTAGTATATTTCATAGCCAGCTGGAATTTGGTCTGTTTTCTCTCCTTAGGAGTCAGAAATACCAAAGTTCTACCATTAGCCTCAGGTATGGGGCAGGACTCGGTGATGCTTGTGTTTCTTACTTGGTGTGCTATCTGGTGTGTGGCTGGCTGCTTGTTATGAGCTGGATCCTGATACATGACATCATACTTTTCCCCTGACCCCCTACTCCATCGCTGATTTGCCTTTCATCTTTGTCTCTCCTTACTGAGGAGTATTAATATGCTTCTGGCTGGAACCCTGCCAGTGAGTCCCAATGTCACTTGGGGAGAAGCAAGAGGTTGGGTAGGTCCCTCCTGTAGTTTGATCCTGGCTGGATGAGACCCACTAGGTGTTTCTTCTTTATAGACATTACCCTTTCCTACATCCCAGTGGGAATGCAGGGCTTCCTTTTTTAGCTGCATGTTTACCTATTTTATGGAGCTGTTGGGAATGGGGAAGTATATTGGATGTTTTCATCCCAACTTTCCTTTCACCTGCCAGTGTATTAGAGTAGTGGAGTGAGGAGCTAACCATAAACTATGCGTTTGGTTACCATTTCCATTTCTCCTGAGCAAAGAAAGGAAATAGAGCTGGAAGACAAAACAGAAAGTCCCACTCTCTGTTTTATGTGCTTCATCTGGTTGAATACAGATTATGTGGTGTTGTCAAAGCAGCAACCATTATTCAGCAGCACCAAGGGAGCCTTCATTTGGAAAACAAAGCAATCAAGAAAAACAAAATGGCAAACAAACCAAACAAAAATAGCCACAAAAACTCAACCCTTTCCTTTAGCAAACTGAGTGTTCACAAAACTCCTGTTGAAGTCATGCTCACACTCTGTGCTACACTGGTTTCAGTCCAGTCCTGATGAGTGAATGAATCAGAAGGAGGAAGGATTTTTGACTCACAGCTCCCCTGGGGGAAAACAAAGGAAACTTTGTGGTCAAATCGTGCAGGAAACTGGAGATTTTTCACTCTAGGGTTTATTCACAGTTCTTCACTCATGGTTTTATCAGCAGTCAGGTGACCCTTATCACACTTGCAGTCAGAAATTCTGAATCAGACTCTTAAATACAGTAAACAAACTGAGGGTGAATTAAAAAAAAAAAAAGAAAGAAAAATAATAATAAAAAAAAAAAGAAATTCTGAATCATAAGTGCTATGGCAGTTTATGGATCTGGAATAGAAGGAATCTGGCTTCATGATTTGGGGGGCAGGAGAGAAATGAGAAGAAGGATGTGCCCCCTGCCTGCAATGCAAGTCCTTTTAAGATCTGTTGCCTCGTATATACTCATGAAGATCCCTGAATATATAGCACTACTGACAAAAGGCGTCAGTTGCCTCTGGGAGGGAAAACATTAAGACTAGAATTGGGAAGAAAGTGAATACATGGATGGTTCTGCTTGTTATTCATCCAGTGTTTCTGACTTGCTAAAAGCAAGTTTAATGTATTTATACAATTTGTAAAGATGTAACTGATTCTGGAGCTCTGCTCTTTACAGGGAACATATTTCATGTTAGTGTAAGCACTAAAGAAAATTAAATCAATAAATCCACAGCCTGTAATTTGAGATACTCAATTGAAGAAAAATACATTGTCTGGGAGGGAGGGGGAACCGTTCACATCGAGAAAGACTTGTAAAAGCCGCCTTTGTTTTACTAGTGCAGGATTTCAGGTGATGGCAAGAGTTAAGCCTGTGCTGTAAAATCATCAGTGCTTTGTGACACCTCGCAACAAGCGGAGACCCGCTCACACTTTGGTTCTTGAAGCAAGCGCTCAACTGGAAAGCCACTCAAGCCATGCTTTCTCTCTGAACTCTCTGGGTCCTTCTCCCTAAGAAAGTTTTTGCTGGCTATAGCAGGCAGAGACCGGATGTCAGGAAGCTCTGTGCAGTTTTTCCCCCTCGCTGGCATCGATGTTCTCCATGACCACTGGCAAGCCAATTAACCTCCCCGGGCATCACCCTTCCATGTGTAAAAGGTTAATAGTGCAGCTTGTTTGCAAAGTGCCTCGAGCCTTCCATGAAGGGCACTACCCAGATACGCAGCATTGCTGTTTGACTGGAGGGCGTTGTATTTTTTAATTTTATGTTTGGTTGGATGGGTTATAGATTTCGTGGTGGTTGAATGTTGCCCCATTCTCCCTGGTTACACATAAAGACTAATAGGTAATCTCACTCTATTACCATCTTCTAGAGCCCCCTAGAGGGTTAAGGAAAAGGCAGAGGTTACAGATTAATAATGCATTCTTTAGTTAATAAAAAAAAAAATCATGTGCATCTCAACTGCACAATTATGGCTGTGGATGGCAACTTATTAGGTCAAGTGTGTCATCAGATGCTAAGCAGATTATGTTGGCAAAGACTCAGGAAATGAGTTGTTTTTTGTTTGTTTTCTCTCTGCGCCCCAGTAAACCTTTCCTCCTTCATGGCAGCATGGAGCATAGGAAGTTCTGTTATGGTTTATTTCAAATATTTGGGAAAACGATTTTCTTATGTCTGGAACTCCTAAAAACGGTGACTCTCTGTGTCGACCCAGTTTGCGACATTAAGCTCACTATTTTATTGTATTTGGACCACATGTGAAGAATATTGGCCCTAGAGCAAATTGTCCTATACCTCACACTTTTGTTGTTGTTGTTGTTTGTTTGTTTGTTTTGCAGATTTAAGGAAAAACTTCGAACAAGATCCACAGGGAAGGGAGGTGCCCATTGAAGGCATGATAGTGCTGCATTGCCGGCCACCCGAGGGAGTCCCTGCTGCTGAGGTAAGACACCAGCCCTGGTCCCAGGAGGGAGAGCAGAGTCCTATGTGGTCATAAGTGAAGTGAAAGAGTCTGTGTCTGGCATTCTTGCTCTCTGGACCCAGTTGCTAAAGGTGAAGATACTGCGAAGGAAGTAAGTTGGAAGAGGAGGTTGTCTCTCGCCTACTTTGTTGTTGACACAAAGCTCTTGTGAGGTAGCCTGAGTAGGATTTTGGTCTGTGTTCTTGATTTCAGTGACCTTGGATCTCACAGGTGGCATCCTCTGTGTCCTCAGTCAGTCGCCTGGAACACTCTGACATGCACCTTGGGTCATGGCTCAACCTGTCACGTGAAAAAGTGCCCAGGGAAGGACATGACCCTAGTGCCACAAGTTTCACTAATGTTTGTACTCAGTCTCCGTTTACTTACGGAACAAACATCCACTGAGTGTTTATTATGCTGTAGGCACTGTGCTGGGCATGGGGAATATAAAAAGTGATGAAGCCACAGGTCTCCTTCACGGTGGGAGTCTAGAGTCCAGAGTCACTCTTGGTTTTTGCCCTTTCATGTTTTCTAGGACTTCTCCTATACTATTAGAATCTAATTGTCAATGATGACACATTGTGGTCATGGCAAAGGCTTCCTAAACCTTTCAGGCCCTCTTAAAAGATGTTCTCATAGATGAGTAATACAGTCATGAAGCTAATACTGAGGGTGAAGGGGGGAAGTACAAGGAAAGCTTAATAGAATGATAAGTTTATAAATGAAGGCCCGAGTTGAGCAGTAGATAGTTCAGTCGTGGATCTTCTGTGGGAAGCTAGGAAAATGTCTTTAGAGCCGTGGTTTGTTTATTCACTGAGAGGTAGAGATTTAACAAAAAAGAAGAAGCCTTTACCTCACATTTTCGCTAAAATTGCTGTGGGATTTTGTAATTGGAAGGACAAAGGAATCGAGAAGATAAAAGGGAGCGGAAAAACACACACACTTGCATGTTTAGACAGAAAGCATGCTGGGTGGGCACTATTGAAAGCTCAAGTGGTTCACAGAAATGAAGCAAACGGACTTGAAAATTAAAGTGAACATTCCATGCATGATAGGAAATGATTAGAAAGGAAAATGCTTATTTTTAGATTGTTATTTAATGTGAAACAGGAAGGTTTTTGGTCCTTCTCTTGCTACCTTTCCGTTTCTTGCAGAGTGTGGTGTAGTTTCCAGAGCAGGGTGAGAGGCCGCAGGGCGTTCAGTGCACAGGGGAACGCATCACTCTCATTCAGGACACCCTACTGCTCCCAGGAGTCTAGCGTGGGCGTCAGCAGTTTGCTATAAGCACCACCTACCTCTCAAAATCCTGATTTACAAATGTCCATGTGGGGGGTGCCTGGGTGGCTCAGTCAGTTAAGTCAGTCAACTCGGGTCATGATCTCAAGGTTTGTGAGTTTGAGCCCCATGTCAGTCTCTGTGCTAACAGCTTGGAGCCTGGAGCCTGCTTGGATTCTCTCTGCACCTCCGCTGCTCTCACCCTCTCCTTCCTCTCAAAAATAAATAAACCTTAAAAACAAACAAACAGCCAACCAGCCAAACAAAAAAAAAACAAATGTCTGTGTGGACAGGAAATTTGGGGGGGGGGGGGTGGAGGGGGTGATCCCTGTTCAGCTCCCTACACCTTCCTATTCTCCCTTTGACAACAAATGACACTTTATTTTAATCATGTTTATGTTATTAGGAATAAATCTCAGAGCCAGGCTGGCTGATATTAAATGAGGGCCATCCCAAGGAGTAAGCCAGGGCTACAGGATGGTTGAAAACAGACATTCTGAGCTGAGAATGAGGGAGAGCTGTGTTTTCTACATTTTGTGTTATAGGATGGATCTGGAGAGTGTTTCGGCTACATTGTGGGTTAATGGGCTGTTATGGAGCCCTGATAAGCATTTATAGCATCATCTTAATGCAAGAAAGCATCTCAAATCCAAACACCAGGGTTTCCTTGGAATTTATGTGTTGGTTACTACCTATATCTGCACACCAGTATTTACAGCTCTCTTAGTGTGTGCAATAGCTTACATGGTTGGTATTACCATCGACATCTGTGTTTTTGCTGATGGGCGGGCAGAATGACAGAAGAAGTCAAAAAGGGTAGAGAAGGAAAGGGAAAATGTACATACCCTTCCCCGGTCAGGGTCTCCCATGATGAAGATGTCTGCAGTGCCCGTCATGCGGTCTCCAGGTCTGCAAGAGTGCACCACTGTGCTTTCTGACTTCACAGTCAAGTGAGGATCCTGTAGTTAGCTAACGACTCTCCAGGGTGGCAGTGATAGGAACTGTGTTTGGAAATTGATCAGTGATGTAATTGTCACTGTGAGATACCTTCCATTATCTTCCTTGCGCGGGAATGTTCCTCCCTCTCCACCACGTGGTTCCCTTGCTGTCCACCTCCTGTGGGGCCATGGGGTCATCACTGGAAGGGGTTGTGGCTAGCAGGGCCACTGGTATCTCAGTGGGTTTTGCCCTGCAGTGGCCTAGGAGGTCTCCTCCTTGACACATCGAGAGGCATCTTGGGGGCAGGTCCAAGTTGTGTTTTCCTAAGACACGTACAATTGTCTTCTCTCTGTAAGGTAGAACTTCCCTGGCAACTAATTCATCTGTTGACCACAGAAGGTGGTTTGTGTAAGCTCAGGAAGAGCTACCCTTTATAGAATGTCCCCATGTGCCAGGTTCTGTGTTAAGTGCCTTCGCTATTGTTTCTCTTGTTTTTATGTTTATTTATTTATTTTTGAGAGAGAAAGAGAGGCAGAGAGAGACGGAGACTGAGAATCCAAGCAGGCTCCACACTTTCAGCGAGGAGCCCGACATGGAGCTCGAACTCCTGAACTGTGAGGTCATGACCTGAGCCGAAATCAAGAGTTGGACACTTAATAGACTGAGCCACCCAGGACTCCCTTCTCTATGTCATTTCACTTGATTTGCAAGTGAGATGGTAGAAGGTTACAGGTATTTTCATGTCCATCTTATAGGAACTTGTCCAAGCTCTTGGATCACTAGAAAGTTATTCTAACCTTAAAGCTCAGATCATTTTTTCTTCTCTAATATTTTTTTGTTGTTGTTTTTAATGAGACTCTGGGTTCATTTAGTTTTCCCCAAGCTTTTTGAAGCTTGAGAGCCCAGAGGCCAGTGGTAACATATCTGTTTGCTATGCTCTGGACCTTCCACCATTAGAAATAGAGATTAAAATTTCTTCTAGCTAATATGCCAATCCTAAACCTTCTGTAAATTCTTTGTTCTTTTGTTTCAAATAAGTAATCTGCTGGCAAAACGACAAATAGAGCAGTGATAAAAATAGAGGTGTTGGGAGCCCAGGAGGACGAGGAGCCTGGAGTGGGGCATGTCTAGAACCTCTGTGCTCCCAAGGGCCAGGAGCCTGGGTTTGATGCTGTCCTAGGTGATAGGAAGGTACAGGATTTCCAGAGTTACAAGAAGGAGGCCATGGAGAAGAAAAGGAGACATATGAAAGGGGAGACAAGAGACCCCAGGGTGATCTCTACCCTTACTACAATTTTTCCTACATCTGGCTGTAGCCATGACAGAGCTCATTGTCCTGAAGGGTCAAACACTGACTAGCACTTCCCAATGCTGTGACTGATAGTAATTTACTAGCCACCCTGAACCTCCGATTCCTCATCTGGAAATAGGAATGATATTTTCCTTGTAGGATTGCTGGGAGACAAAGGGGGGGGGGTGGGGAAACAAGAACATTCAAAACAGTCTTTAGTATCAAATAGTAGAGATTATTGTGGTTTATCTTCTTCCTTTTTAGCCTAGTCTTTCATAAAGCTTCACAAACCTTTAATTCTCAGCAAAGATGGAGGGCAGCCTGGTGGTCGGAGAACCAGATTAAAACAGAGACTCTTGTGATATCTGACACATTTTCAACCCTATGAAAAAACAGTGTGCTTCTCAGACCATCCCTCCTCACCCCAGACTGTACGTGAGCTCTGCCCCTCCAGCCTGGGCCCCCTGTTCTTCCTTCACAAGCTCATCCAAGGACAAAGACCCTTATCAAAAGCTCTCTGCTTCCCTCTCTTTTAATCTGTCACATGGAAGAAATAAATGGTTATTGACAGAAGCTGGTGAGTATCTGTGTTTCTGTACCTTGCTTACCCCATTGAAGAGTCTTATGAATGGTAGTCGCAGGAGTAGTAAATACACTTTCTCAAAAGTAGCATATGAATTTGAAGATTCTTACCAGACTCGTTTGCATGCTGGTTTGGATGAAATAACAGGTCACACACTCTTTCCAAAATACCTACGGTTTGAACAGATGATAATTGAACCTTTCCTAAACTCCACGAGCTCCTATTGCTGGATGTATTAGAGCATTTTGTCACTGCAGTTACTGTTAACCTTAGCCTTGGGACAGTTCTAACTAAAGATAGCAACTTTAGTGTTTGACACTTGTTGTTTAGCTAAAACCAATTGGCTCTTTTCAAAACAATTCATTATCCCACACTGCACTTTTTTATATTCCCCAATTAAATGGAAAATCTATCTTTCATAAAAGTTAGAAATTATGTCCAATGAAAATCCGACATTTTAATGGTTTTCCACAGATTAAAATTGTAGAGTTCTCAATAAACCCTGATTTACTGATGTTGGCCATAAAATGGTTATTGCTGTTAATAAAGCCTGTAAATCTTAACAGGTTATGTTTGCCTTGGACAATAAAACTTGCCATAAAGGCTTAGTGTCTAAGGCTAATTCTGCTCACATCAAGGTAAACAGCCTACTCAAAATAATTCAATGTCTTTGAGAGTTAAGGCCCCAAAGCTAAGCGACTGACAGATTCCAGCCTTGAGCCATTGCCTGCCAGGCACTGTTCTTGTTTTAATCTCACTGAGGAGTCATGACCTGCTGGAATTAGAAAACTTAAGAAGGTCAGAGGCCTTAGTCAATGCACTGTGGGTAAGGAGAAGGTTCCCTTCTTTCTGCGGGACACCAAATCAGTTCTGTCATTGACTGATCACTTGGTTGGAATGCTTGTATAGCAAGGGGAGGTTCCAAGAGTGGAGTGAAGGGATGTATTTTCTGTTTCATAAAGTGTGTCATGCAAGTATTAGAAGCCATATTATTGTTGAGGGTTGTTGTGAGGGGGGCGGGGAATAAGGACAGGAGTTTGGGGGAAAGGGATCCTTTCAGATGCCCAGGTGGAAATCAAGTTGTTTGAGAAGATTTAATTTTGGTACACTTGGTGGACCATTTGACATGCTTTCTAATGTTTGTGGAATTTTGTGTCTGTGTGTGTGTGTCCCTTTTCTAAGGTAAAAGCCAAAAAAAAAAAAAAAGATTGTTTAGTCTTTGTGATTAAGCCCTATTAGCCTGGCGTTCTTACATAGATGGGGTGGAGAAGTGAGCAGTGTCATGATTTTTGAACTGACAGGGTATTGACAAGTGACTGTCCCTTTCCCTATGGTGTGGTTGAACATTGTCCCTGGCTGCTTGCCAGCCTGGCCTGGCTCTTTGATCTTCCTGGAGGTTTTGGGTACTACTAATGTTTTTTAATAAAGTCCTTTCCTGCATGAACAAGCCAGAGCAGGGTTTATTATTTGCATTCAAGAATCCCCACATGCATCCACCATGTCTTACTACTTTAAGAATGCCTTTGAACAATACCTCAAAGTGGCCTTTGGAACAAAGCAAGTCACTATGAAGTGACATTATGGAATGTTGATATGTTTTTTCTTTGCCTGTAGAACAAGGAGGGGCACTAGAAAACCCTAAGGCCCCTTTCATATCTCTAATTATCGTTGATGTATAAACAGTAGAATCCGCCTGCTATCTATGGCTTGTTTTAATAATTCTGCCCAGACTGGTGCCAGACAGTTTTTTAAGTCAGAAGCCCTTTGCCCCTTATCCCCAGTGAGGGTATTCTTAATGAAAGGTTCATTTGTTTCGAATGTGTTCATTGGCATAAAACCCAGGAGAGAATCTTATGACATTGAACTGTTTAATACAAGAATCACTAGACTATTGTGTTTAACCTCAATCAAACAGACTATGAAATGAGAACTTTATTTTAAAAATAAGATTCTTAATAATTCACAAGAGAAATGTTAAGTGAAGTGCCCAAGTTCTGAAGCAGTGGACCTCAGGTATAAATAATTGATCTAATTTGGTGCAGCCAAAGCGGAGAGAATGTCTAATAGTCCAGATAAACTTTGCTTTGAGGAGACTGACAATGAGGACCTTTGCAGAAAGCCACATTTGATTAGAATGTATAATATTGTAATAGAAACCTAATGGACTCTTAAGAAAAGAGAATGTTGAATTGGTTAAATACTAGTAATTAAGTGCCAGTAAATTACTTCTCTGAAAACATTTCTACCAAAAAAAAAAAAAAAAAAAAAAAATCGCTATCGTAGGAGAGATGGGAAAATGAAGTTAATGTAAGTTATTTAAAAAGTGAGTTTCAGCCCAAATACCCTCATCATTAATACTGGTCCTTAAGTAAATCTTACCAATGTACTGACTTTCACCTTATCCTTATCTGGGAAGCTCTCTTTCCTTACTGAAGATGAAAATGATAGAAGATATCTGAAGCTTCTGATTTATATTTATTTTCTTTTCTCTTCTTGTTTTCTATTCCTTGGTGGATAGAACATGGAAGTTAGAATTACATTGCTCAAAGCCAAGGACAGGGACCCAAGATGAGATTACAAAAGTTGCTTAGCTGCTTTTTTTTTCCCCCTCTTCGTCTCCCATGTTATCTCTACACATTCAGTGTTTTTCATTCCAAGCACTAGTCTCTGTTATTTCCAGTCCTATCTCTGTGTCTCCCCGATTTCCCCTTGCCTGGAATGCTCTTGACCTCCAACATCTACCTGTGGCATACACCGTCTGGGAGTATCTGTTTTCACCCAGCCCGTTTCCCCACTTCTCCCTTGGCCACCCCAGCTGACCCTGGTCTCTCTTTCTTAGAGACCCCTAATCTAATTGGTGTGGACTGCTCAGGGAAGGATGGCATTTTCTCCCTCCCCTGAAGACTTTCATAGCACATTGCTTGGAATGTTTTGTTTTGTTCTTCTCCCATCTTCTTCTTGCGTTTAACTTTTCATGATTGTATGTCCTATTTCCTCAAGGTAATTCCCCTCATGATAGCAAATGCAAATTACACTTTTCAGTGTCCTTTCCCACCCCCCTTAGCAGATAACACAAATGTACCTGGGGATGTAGTAGGTACCTGGCAAGCATTTGTGACTTAATGGATGAATATTCACACAACTGCTGTGTGGTACACAGAGTAATAAACTCTTAAATTTATCACTTTGAATTTTACATAGATTTTCATGTATATTGACTCATTGGATTCTTAAAGCTACAATTTGTAGGTAGGCAAATAAAGCAATATCTCTGTTATTATTGAACTGTAGTTGGCCTACAATATTCTGTTGGTTTCAGGTATACAACATAGTGATTCAACATTTATATACATTAGGAAGTGATTGCTACTGTAAATGTAGCTGTCATCTGTCACCATACAAAGGTGTTATGTATTATTGACTATATTCCCTATGCTGTACATTGTGTCCCTGTGCCTTATTTATTTTATAACTGGAAATTTGTATCTTTTAATCCCCTTCCTTTATTATGCCTTTCCCCCCCGCCAACCCATGCCACCTGGCAAACACCAGACTATTCCCTGTATCTGTGAGTCTGTTTCTGTTTTGTTTGTTCATTTGGTTTTTTGTTTGTTCGTTTTAGATTCCACACCTAAGTGAAATCATAACAGCAATAGTCCTTCTCTATCTGACTTATCTGGCTTAGCATAATACCTTCTGGGTCCATCTATGTTATCACAGATAGCAAGGTTTCATTTAATGGATGAGTAATATTCCATTGGATACATATACCACATCTTCTCTATCCATTTATCTACTGGTGGACCTTAGGTTGCCACCTTATCTTGGCTACTGTGAATGCTGCCGTGAACACAGAAATGCATATATCTTTTCAAATAAGGGTGGTTTTTCTTTTTTTTTCATTTTCTTTGGATAAATACCCACAAGTAGAATTACTGGATGATATGGTAGTTCTATTTTTCTGAGAATTTTCTGAGAAGCCTCCATACTGTTTTTCCTAGCCATTGTACCATTTTTCCTTCCTACCAACAGTAGTGAGTGTTGTCTTTTCTCTACATCGTTGCCAATACTTGTTATCTCTTGTCTTTCTAAATAATACCCTTTCTAAGAGGGATGAGGTGATACCTCATTGTGGTTTTGATTTGCATTGATTAGTGGTGTGAAACATCTTTTCATGGGCCTGTTGGCCACCTTTGTCTCCTTTGGAGAAAGGTCTTACGCAGGTCAATATTTTTGTCAATCTTGTCAATATTTTTAATTGGATTGCTTTTTTGGTTTTATTTTTCTTTGTTTGATGTTGAATTGTGTGAGTTCTTTATATATTTTGGATATTAACCCCTTATCAGCTATATTGTTTGCAAACATGTTCTCTCATTCAGTAGGTTGTCTTTTCATTTCGCTCACAGTTTCCTTTGTGGTGCAAAAGCTTTTTGGTTTGATGTAGTTCCATTTGTTTATTTTTGTTTTTTATTGCCATTGCTTGAGGAGACAGATCCAAAAAAATATTGCTTCGACTGATGTCCAAGAGCTTGCTGCCTAGGTTTTATTCTAGGAGTTTTATGGCTTTTGGTCTTTAATCCATTTTGAGTTGATATTTGTGTATGATATAGGACAGTAGTCTAGTTCCATTCTTTTGCATGTAGTTGTCTAGTTTTCTCAACATCATTTATTGAAGAGACTGTCTTTTTCCTATTGTATATCTTTGCTCTTTTGATGAATATTGACAATGTAAGTTTGGGTTCATTTTTGGACTCTCTATTCCATTGATCTGTGTGTCTGTTTTTGTGCTAGTTTTGATTGCTATAGTTTTGTAGTATAGTTTGAAATCTGGAAGTGTGATGCCTCCAGCTTCATTTTTCTTTCTCAAGATTGCTTTGGCTGTTTGAGATCTTTTGGGGTTCCATACAAGTTGTAGGATTATATATTCTAGCCCTGTGAAAAATGCCATTGGTATTTTGAGAGGGATTGCAGTGAATCTGTAGATTGCTTTGAGTAGTATGGACATCTTAACAGTATTAATTCTTCCAATCCATGATCATCATATATTTTCCATTTATTTGTGTCATCTTCAGTTTCTTATATCAGTGTCATAGTTATCAGAGTACAGGTCTTTCCCCTCCTTGGTTAAGTTTACTTCTAGCCATTATACTTTTTTTTTTAATTCAATGGAAAATGAGACTATTTTCTTAATTTGTCTTTCTGAGAGTTCATAGTGCAATAACTCTATTTGTAGAGTCCTTTATTCCATATGTAAATGAATGCAGAAACTACAAGATAGCTAACACTCATTGCATATGCACTCTGTGCCAGGCACCGTTCAATGAATCCTCCAGACAGATCTCTGAGGTAGATGGTAATCACCTGTCAGTTTTGTAAATAAGGCGACTGAGGCACAGCCAGGTGAAGCACATGTGTACTTGAGGGCACATTTACTGGATGATTGAGCCAATGATTGAACCCAGATAACCTGGCCTCGGAGCCTATTCTCTTAAAATTCACCCAATGAAGCTTCTTTATGTGTCAGACATTGCATGCTGAGTACCAACGGAGTGACATACATGCCTGTCATTAACTAGTCCACCATCTTGTTTCATGCATATACATATACATATACATATACATGTAAGTATTAAAGTAAGATAATGGCATTTATAAACATACAGGACTGTGTGTGCACACATGCAAACCTACTGTATGTCCTCCATTTTATCACTCATGTCTCTGAGTACAGGTCTGACTTTATTGCTCCCCATTTGCAGTTAAACCCCATCACTTGATGGCATTGGCATCTGCATTGTGTTCAAGTTCAGAGATGGTTTTGCAGAGCAGCTCAGTGCCAGTGACAACTTGGGAGGGGACTTTGATGGGATACAGAAAGACTGCTGACAGAATATCTCTTTAACCTGCTCTCCATTTTTTTTCCCTGATAGGAAATGACATCCTTTATCCTTTCAAAAAAATAAAATAAAATCTGCATATTGTGTTTAAGGTTTCTCAAAATGAGAGAGGAAGCAAATGGATCACAAGGGAAAGCAGTTTGGAGAAAAAAAACAGAAGACTAGCAGTCAATCAATCAGTAGTAAAAAATTTAAAGAAAAACACATAAGGCAAGGAAATGTATGATTTCTAAATTAACCTAATGAAGGCATAGAGCTATTTCTCTGTCCTGTGCCTTTTTTTCACAGTTTAGCGGCAATAAACAGTCTTTATATCTTCAATTATGCAGAAGCAAAAGCAGTCTGGGAGGCCTCCACATAAAGAGCTGCAGTTCTGTAATTCAGCAGTAATGCTCCATGGGCATGAATCAAGAACTCCATCCCGATCCTGCTGAGACAGCATGGATTTTAATGTTTCTGTGAAGCACACCACACACCCTCCTGATTCACTTAGTAAATGCTTTTGTTTTGTAAGCAGACCTTATTAAAACAGAAACGACCGACCACTACCGTAACAGCTTGTACTGGTCATCTTTTGCAGTGATACCCAAATCCTAACTGCTGTCCGTACAGTCTGTTGGGGAGGAAAATGCCACCTTCTGGAATGCCTTTTGTTTGTAGTTAACTGTGGGTGACTAGAAGGTGCATCAGCACCATGGGCAGTTCTTCGTGTAACTGCTAGTGAAATAGAGCATGCCCATTTCGGCTTCGTGGGGTAAAGACCTGCAGACTAAGCACCTGCCTGCAGGTACTATTGAGATCCACCAGCTGATATTATTGCAGTTTAGCTTCAGTTCCAGACTCTGTGCCTGCTGAAAGAATCCTAGGTAGGCCTCTTTCATTGCACCACACAGCTCTCAAACTTCTCCACTTTGTAACATCGAAAGGAGCTGTGATCTCTCCCCTGGAGCCACCTTAGATTCAGTGCAGTAACTGCTAGTGAAAGCGTGACTTATTGAAACTCCCAGAACTTCGGTTTGTGTGAATCGCAGTGGCTTACACACCACAGATTACAGGCTCACCACCCTGGCTTAGCAGCTGCACAGCTCAAATCCACACAGAACTCAGATTCCCTTGGCTATATCAGTTAAGCTTCCAGAAAGGAAGGAAGAAAGAGAAAGAGAGAGAGAAAGGAGGGAAGGAAGGAAGGAAGGAAGGAAGGAAGGAAGGAAGGAAGGAAGATAGATGGAGGGAGGGAGGGAGGGAGGAAGGAAGGAAGGAAGGAAGGAAAGAAAGAAACTCCTCTGCCATGAATTCTGGTTTAAGTATAACGGAGTCTTTCTCGACTCTGCCTTAGTTACATTGGAACTGTTCTTTTAATTGTTGATTCAGTATTGACCTAGAGATCTGGCTGTCAGTCCTTGCAACAGAATCTCTATAGGTGTGTTTACTAATCGTGTGCAATATTCCTCATTCCTGCATGCACTGGCTCCTCCTAGTTACAAGTGATGGTTTAAACCTTGATATCTGTGTGCAGGGAAGAGTCAGACTGATGATTCATGTGTTGGCTCCACAGTATCATTTGGAGATCACCTTCAGGAAGCAGCTCTGGCATGCCACTTCAGGGAAACGAAAGAACAGATCTGTGTAATCACCCCCCGTATTTGATAGGCATCACTCTGGTGCATCAATTGTGGGTGAGGCTGGGTGGTTCGTTTAATCTTTCCTTTTGACATAGTCATCAATGCACTGCCTGAAATACTGCCTGAAAATCTGGTATGTTTAGAAGGAGTAAAGTATTATGTGATAATGGACATTGTATATTTCCCTGGAAAAATGTTGTCTCTTGATGGACAGGGGACTCAGATTCTCATTTTTATTTACTTTTATTTATCTGTTTATTTTTTATGTTTATTTTTAGAAAGAGAGAGAGAGAGAGAGAGAGAGAGACCACATACATGAGCATGGGAGGGATAGAGAGAGAAGGAGAGAGAATCCCAAGCAGGCTTCGCACTATCACCACGGAGCCTGACTCCACGTTCTGTCTCAGGAACCAAGAGATTATGACCTGAGCCAAAATCAAGAATCAGATGCTTAACTGACTGAGCCACCCAGGCTCTCCAACATTCTCGTTCTTAATTAAATCATTCAAATAATAGGCAGCATGAATTGGTGCTCTGGAGAGAGAACAGGAAAAAAGGATAACAAAGCTAACGGGAGAAGAAACCTCAAAGTAGAGATGGGAGTTGAACCTCAAAGTAGAGATGGGATTGTGTTTATATGCCATTTTGCTCCATCTTGTGATTTTCCAAGATAATAGACTCCCCGTTAATGGGCGTCATTGTTGGTTATCATATATTGAGGACTACAAGCCAGGCTGTAGGCACTTACCGTATGTCATCGATTTCAGTCTCTCAGATGAATTATCATTTCCCTTTTACAGGTGTGGAAACTGAGGCTTTGGTGAAATAAATTCCCCAAAGTCCCTTAGGAAGTGAGAGGACTAGTTCTCTTTGGTTTCAAAGCCCAAATCTTAAGATAAACCAACAGAGTCTCTTGTTATTTACCATATACCATGCACTTGGGAAGCAAGGAAATCGAGATTCCAACAGAGATATATCTGATTCCGATGTTGAGTCCTTTCTGTACCATCACAGTACCCACCCACTGGTTCTGGGTCAGCTTCGTTGTATCGGATATCAGAGCATGTCTTAAAGACAATTCATGGACGGTCTCTAGGATGGTCCAATACAGCTTTAATCTGTTGTTACTTTAGTAGATGACATACAACAATAAATGAGAGATGATCTTTATTCCTGACTAGCTCAAGCATCCAATAAATGGAATAAATATGTAAATAACTATCTAAGACAGTGTGCTACCTATAACACTAACAACAATAAAATAGGAGGTGTATAATTGTTTCTGTTGGCCAGAGTGGTCAAGCAGGACTTTGCAAACTACAATCCCCACACAGGTCTTTGAAGGACGAGTAAGAGAGCATTGCAGTGTAAAGTCCTACAGAAGTCTCAAGGCGCAAGATCAGCGTGGTCAAAAGCACACAGCTATGAGACAGCATGGTTGGCCAGGAAGTAGTTACTGTTGTTTTGAGAGAGCCTAAGGAACAAGTAGAAGAAACACTGATGTGGAGACTGTACATGGTAGGCAGGGGTCAGATCCGAGGAAGCCTCGTCTGCCATCCTGAAAAACTGATTTTTTGCTCATAAGTGGTAGGGAGCCACTGAAGGATTTGAATCGGAGAAGGGAGATAGCAGATTGATTTGTCGGTTTCTTCAGTGTCCGTATTGTTTTTTAGTTCAAGGACCCGGTAATGAGACTGTAATAGGAAAGCCTAGAGGAGGTTTTAAATACATATATGTCTGTGTCATTGTTGGCACTTTTTAAAAGCCACTTACTTAGAAATAATTGTGAACTTGCAGAATAGTCTCGAGAATGAGAATAGGAAATCGACAGCAGAAGCCTGCTTTCCACGGCATGCGCTGCCACGCACCCTGACCGCTGTCACTGCCTCCACTGCCCCGGCAAGTGGCCAACCTGGCTTTCCAAACCCTCTTGTCGTTTCTGCTGATGGGAGGAAGTGTTGGTGATGTGTGTGCCCCGGCCTTGGTGCCTCGGCCTCCAAGCACAATAGCCTCGACTCACTTCATTCTCGCAACACAGCTTTCCTAAAGGGTGCCCTCCCCTTCCCTGACTGAGAACAAAAGTAGCTGTGGAAGAGAGGGGTCAAAGATCTTGATATCAGTAGATGCCCCGGCACTAGCCCTTCACCTCTGTGTTCAGCCTGGGCTTCCCGAACTATGTGACAGAGCCTTTGAGGTGGCCTTTCCCTCCTCTGTGCTTCCTCCACATTTTCCTTCAAACGTGAGATCCTTCCATTTGCCAGTGACTTTGAGCCCATCAGAGGCATGTGCGAAAGTCGGGCTTTTCAAGCTGTACCACGTTGTTAGGGCATTTCACTAAAGCCTGGGTCCCTGCGTCCAGGGCAGACAAAGGACAGTGGAGTGTTGTCATTATTGTTTCCAGGAGGCAGGATCTTTTCATCCAGATAATGTGGATATCCTCTCAAAGGTTCTTTGGAACCACAGTCGTGGAAAGAGCTTTTGTTTTCTCTCAGATTACCTCTGCAACTCATCATGTGGAGTTTCTCCTCACATCCTACCCTTTCCCATTGTCTCAATTACCCTTTGCATTTGATTTCACCCTGTACTCATTTGTTCAGTTGGGCGTATTCAGTCAAGTCTCCTCGTGCTATTATGGTTTGCCTTACCTCCTGCATTGAGAGTGCAGGGACCATTATTCCTTTGATTTGCCTGCTTTAAAGTCTAAAATCTGCCTCGCATTCACTTCTATACCTGCGCCTAATCATGCTCTTATTACTGGGTTTTCATCACTGAGTTTTCTGGTTTCTATTGACTTTCTGGCTCCCAGAAGCCGCGATAGATCCCCGAAGCAATTGAGGACAGCTTCTATCAGAGATCATTCCTTTCTCTTTTCTGATGCTGGTCACTCAGTACTTAACTCTGACTTGGACCCAGAGGAGCATAGAACAGAGCAGCGTTCTGAGCCTAATCACTCTTCACACTTGGGGCCTCATACTCCTCTGCTGGGGGGCCGCCTTGCTCTGTGCAGGATGTTTAGAGGCATTCTTGGCCTCTACCCATTAGAATCTAGCAGCACCTCCACCCTCACACCCCATTTGGTGACAACCAGAAGTGTCTCCAGACATTGCCAAATGTCGCTCTTAGTCGAGAATCCCTGAGTCACAGGCTCCTTGGTGTAGTTTACAATCTCCCCAAGATACTATGTGCAGTGTCTAATACACTGGCTGTCATAGAGCAGCTACTCAATAATTTTTTGTTGGATTGAGCCCCACATCAACCGGTAGCTGTTAACATATGCCTGCTGGCCTGTGATGACATTTAGGCAGTGGAAACCATGTCATATTCATCTCTTTATAGCCAGCCCCTCGCACAGAACCTGGCATGTAATAGGCACTCAGAAAATATATGTCAAGGGAATGCTTAAATGAGAGGAGTAGGCAGGAAGCTCTAGTGAAAATGATTGTTAGATTTTGCTGATTAATCAAGGAGTTACATGTATTGGGTGGGCATGAGCTGGACTGTGAAGGATGAAATGAATATGTACAAGAGACGGATGAACAGAAAATTGGTATGAGAAACACAGTGGTCAAGCAGGTATAAGTTCTGTTCCCTACAGAGTGGTCTCGGTCTTTACTCTGCCTCTACTCCTCCACATGAAAAAAAAAAAAAAAAAGCCACATCGCATAACTGTAGACTGCATCCAGGGTCTTAAACTGGTGGGTCAACAATACACCATGGATGAATCCCATTGGGCCACCACCATGCAGAGGAAGTCAGCTCAAAGCAGGGAGCCTGCTGACAACCCCAAAAGGTGGACAGCGGGGAGAACAACATATTCCTGGAGTGTGTGCCTCAGTTTCCGCTGGGGGGGGGTGGGTTCCCTTCAAAACCCAGGATGTCCACACTCCCCCATAGCTCCACTTGCCATGACTGCAGAGGAGATGTGACATGTTGAAGGCAGGAGACCTGGGTCCCTCCCAGATCCCCCTTCTCAACCTCATAACTAGGAAAGTTAAAGTCCTTTGGAGTTTCTTTAAATGGAGCTGTTAACCTTTCCTACTTGAAAGGCAAGGTTTTGGATAAAACAGTCTTTTGAAGGTCTCTTAATATCCGAGGGAGGCATCATTTACTATCAACATGTTACTAAAAACATGTATTTTGGAATCTTAAGTAAGGTTGGTGTGGTTCAATCCAAGCCCCTCCTTTTAGTAGCTGCACGATCTTGGTCTAATTCTGTAACCTTTCTGAGCTTCAGGGCCCTCATATGCAAAATGGGATGATAATGCCTCATGAGGTTACTGTGAAGATTGACTCAACCTAGTTAATACCTTTTTTTTTAATGTTTATTTATTTTGAGAGAGAGAGGGAGGGAGGGAGAGGGAGCCTGAGAGCGGGAGGAGCAGAGAGAGGGAGAGAGAGAGAATCCCAAGCAGGCAACGCACTGTCAGCACAGAGCCTTATGCGGTGCTCAGTCTCACAAACCATGAGATCATGACGTGAGCTGAAACCAAGAGTCACAGGCTTAACCAACTGAGCCACCTAGGAGCCCACACTTAGATAATCTGTTATAGCGTTTACTTTGATTCTTAGCACAAAGCACAGTAAATGGCTGTTGTTATTAGTTATCGGCTATCGTTGGATTAGACAATGGAATCTATTAATGCTTTAATTTTCCTCTCTGTCCATAGCATCCCACTAGCAAGTTTGAGCAACTCTCTGTGGCTCCGTGTTACTCTCCCACAGTGTGTAACATGTTGTGGACATGAGGTCATGTTGAGGTTTGCCTCCATTTCCCCTCTTCCTAAAACCGTGTGGTTCAACTTCATCCCAACGGTAATAGCTCATCATTTCCAGTCAGGGCTAATTCATTCTTTCCAAGCGATCACGATCTCTCTCGATTTTAGGGACATAGCAACCGTTGGGACCATGTTTTCTCAGTGACAAATCCATTTACTTTCAAAGAAAAACAGTGAAGAATGTGAACAACTTGATTTTGTCATTGGAGATGCTCTGTACCAGTCAAGGTGGAAGATCCAGAATCAATATGACTAATGGATCCAAGCTCTAAGTGATAGAGTCAGCAAAAAGGATAAATTATTGCTTCCCCCATGCCTCCTGGATGGTAATTTCTTCTCGCTGCCTGTTCGGTGATAGCCAGCGCCGTGTTCTCCATGGTGGCTGTCAGACCAATCACAAGCCAAGGCTGGGAAGCACTTGGTCAATACATCCAGCGTGTCAAGCTTTGAGTCATTTTTATGTTTGTTTGTTCCTGTTATTACTTTCTTTGGCTGAGTAAAATCTCTATTACTTTAGGCTCAGGAACGGAGAATGTGCTGTGAACACCCAAGGCATGCATTTTATTTTATTTTTATTATTTTTTTGTGATGACTTCATTATTCCCTCATGCCTGAGTTTTTCCAAAATTGTTTTTCTCCCTTCCTCTCTCTTTCAGCATCCTCTTCTTTGCTTTCACCGTGTATTCATTTGAGCTGCACAGTAGTGAGCTCATGCCATGCCTTGGCCTTTCTCCTTCAGATCAGTGAATGGTTCCCAGACTTCTAAATTCACAGACTTCGTAAAATTACTCCCTTCACCCTTCCCTAAGAAGAGGGAGTGACTGCTGCCATACTTTTAACTGGTTTTTTTTTTTTTGGGGGGGGGGTGGCACGGTCAGGGAAGGATGTGAAGATATAATAACAGCCATTTTCCGTAACCATAATTCCATCGGGAAAAGGACATTTAAAAACAACACACAATCTAAGAATTGCACATTTTAAATAAACATTGCTTTATAATAAATTCATCGTATTATTCTCATTTTGCAAAACTAAAAAAAAAAAAAGTCATTACGGACAATGCATTTTGTGAATGAATGATGTTTGTCACCATCCTCAAGAAACGCTCGTGGAGAACAGTGGCAGAGACCATCTAGAGTTGACTCAGAAGTTGAAGATTCCTTTAGTTCTTTGACCAGTTCCTATGCATTACTCTCATTTTCAGGAATACCTCTCTCAACATTGTGTTGACGTGCTTGCAATGAAATCATCACTGCCCAGGAGAGAAATAATTTTATATTTGCCTTAAAAGCTGCACATCGGAATTTGTGTAGATATCCATGAGAACGTCACATGGAGCAGAGCCCACGAACATGTCAAGCCCTTTGGTAAACACACGTGTTACATGAGTGAACTGTGAATTGCCTTTAAGATTGACAGCGTGTATCATTCATTCACGACATGCATGACCCGTAATGTTTGTTTTGCTTTTGCATTTGACATAGGAGGTCTGAGTTTTGGGAATCAACAGACAAGAATTCAAACCCTCCTTCTGACAGTCACTGTCTGTGTGATCTTGGACAAATTCCTTTCCCTAAGCTGATTTCTTCACCGGCAGGAATGAAAGTAGTGATGATGCCCCCATCTGGATTGTTCTAGGATTTGAATGAAAGGAAGTATGTAAAAATGACTGGTACACTGCTTGGCACATAGCTTTATGGGATATCCACGCATTCCCTTATTCACTGCAAGCACGTTTCTTTAAGGGAGAACCTGGGCGTCTTAAAACCATTCACAGTATCTCCAAATTAACTAATTGCTGTGGTTCTTCCCTCTCCACAGTCAGCCAGCTGTTTTGAGTCACATCCCATATATGTATTTGCCTTAAACCTCCTTGTTAATTTATTCTTTAAAATAGGGCATTTTCAATTACGGGAATGTTAATTATTATTTATCACTCCTTAATTATTGTAATCGACTACATGCTTATTTTGAGTACACGTGTGTGTTTCAAGCCAGCCGTCTGTGAACTTCAGTCTCTGGTAGTCGTCTGTTTTCTACCATCACCATTTCCTTTCCAGCCCTGATGTGTGCTGTGCAGCTGCTTTACTGACAAACATAAACTTCTCTTGATTTTTGAGTGTTCTGCAGAGGTCGGTACAGTATTATAAAATATCTTTAAAACTCTATCACTTGAAAAAAATGTTAGGAATGTGCCTTTCAGATACTCTTTTATCAAATGTTTAACACAGGGTTTGGCACTTTAATGGGCTCTCCTCGGTGTTCTAGTGGATATCTACATAAACTCTGATGGTTTATTTACTACTGTAGCTTTTAATGGAAATGTAAAATAATTTCTCTTCTGGGCAGTACCGATTTCATTGCAAACACATCAACAAAATGTGAAATCCACATAAAAAAGCAAAGTTGGAAGGAAGTATCACTAAAGCAGAGAGAGTCATTGCTACATATTTCAGATGGGCTGGTGTATTTATGGTTCTCCTACACATACTGTAAAATGTAATGTGGCAAGATTGCTATATTGTAATAAAACAATGTGGTGCTTGCTGGAGGAAAAAAAAGGGGGGTGGTGGTGAATTATAGTAGTCATTGTACCTTGTTTCCCGTTATTGAAAATGGAGTATGATTATTGAATGCGTGCAGTGTGCATTTTACACACTTAGTTATAGATCTTGGTTTTTATGTGTGCCTGGAATATCAATATTTGCTTTACTTTTAAGGAACATTAGTTACAAATACAATAAGTGTGTTTCATTTTTCATTGAAGACATACCAGCTTCACTTTTCAAGTCAGAGTGTGCAATATATGTCTCAATGATTATTGATCTAAAAGCCCCGTTGAAAGTAAGCAAGGCTCGTTTTGTAATAAGCAAACACGCGTGTTGCTGCTATTCTCTGAAACCCATGAAGCTGGAGTGAGTGGCAATAAATAAGAGTTTAATTAAATTGCTCCTTGGCAGATAGCAGGGCTGTCTTTCAGCTGTGGTTTAGAACCTGTGGGGTCTCTTTTTCCTCTTGATGTATGTGTGGCATTCTCATTAATACTAATGGGAACCGTATGCAGTAAGGGGGCAGCTGACCCCATGTTCCATCGTGTCTGCAAAATACCACGTGGAATTTCCTCCCTTGGGCTACTCAGAAAAAAAAAAAAAAAGAAAGAAAGAAAGAAGGAAATCTCCATGTTTAAGAAAGTCTCAAGGCATAAACTCTAGGCATTACTTTCCGTAGCGTCCAGGTGCCAAAATAACCATAATATCTTAGAAATCCTCAAAAAATGTCCATTTGTGTTTCGCATAGGACTTAGTTTCAAATTGTAATTATAACCGAAAGATTAAAATAGAGCCTCCCGTTGGAATTTGACTCTGATTATCTATATGCATATATGTGATTATGGTGCTTGGTAAACCATGGAAACCATGCTCCTAGGCTAGAAATGAATGAAAATGATTAATTAGATTCTGTAAGGTGTTGCGTTTATAGCAGGGCACATGTAGCCTTCAGCTCATTTGGGTTCAAAGCCATCTGAAAGATAGGAGTGCTTGAAAATGATTAAAGCAGAGCTAGCAAGGTACAATTTCCACTTGCTGTGCTGCTATTACTTTCCCTAGAGCACCGACTACGAATATGTATCATCCAGACATCCTCAGTGTGCTAGCAAGAGATATTTCATTATTGCTTTGTACGAGTTCAAACACTTTCAGGATAATACTATCAGGCAAACCTACGTATACATGTAGAGCCCAGATCTGTATATGACATTGCCTGCCTGGTTTGTAATTTCTGGTGTGTTTGCCCAGACATCTGACCTGTTGGTACTAGAGATATAACTCACTTAGTAAGATTCTACAGACTGGTGCTTAGCATGTTGGCGAACGCTCAGTGCTCATAACCTAGTGTGTGCTAACTCTAAGTTTCCATGGAAACTGATGCCCCACTCTCACTTACCCTCCGACACCCATCCACTAGGAAATGGTTAGAAAGACAATAACTGTGTTCATATTTCTAAATTAAGTGCAGCTGTGAACAAATTTTTTCAGGTATTTTTAAACCCAAAATAAAAAGAAGTGAAAAAAAAGCTCTCCATAAGTTCTATCATGTTAGCCTCTTCCTCCCTAATTCGTCTTACCAGCTTTATACACACCCTCTAGAGTAAAACCCAATGACCTTTAAGGTAGAGTTACGGGTACCGAACAATAACGTTCAGACATAATCGCCTGTCTTAATTAATCTAGTAATTTCTGCCCTAATTTGTTTGATTCATCACCTTGCAGTGACAGAGGAGCAAAGGGTTTGCAGATTCTTAACATACCTGGGACATCTTTATTGTATTAATTCGTCAGCATGCCCCTCCTAGCTTTCATGCAGTCTTTTGCCCTGGTGAATAATTTATAGTACGTGGGTCGTCTTCTGCCTGAGAAGGCAGCCATCTTTACTTAGCAAAATCCAGCCCTTTTGTTTCTGTGGAAAATAACTCAAGATTTTAAAATCATCATCATTGAAGGAAGTTGCAAATGCCATTCTCCAGTTGATAATACTTTATAAAAATAATATACTCTCCTTTTGTATTTACTGTCACTCTCCCTCTTTTTTTTTTTTTTTTGGAAGAAAGGTGTGCATTTGGTCTTTATGTGACAGGTAATACCATATTTCATAGACATTAAGGTGACATCAGCTGTAACAAGAACCATTACTTTATATACCACTGAAAAAAGGGCACTTTTTAATTTTAAGATGTTATCAACTATAAAACCTGTCCTGATTTCAAGGTGTCAAAATGAAAAGTGTACATGTACATTGTAGAATCAGAGAAATGTGTACTATGTCTGCTCTCTGACTTTTCTCTCTTTCCGTTTTCTTAGTACAGAAGCTTAGAAACTTTGCGGCTCCACAAACAGTTGTCTTGAAAACCAGAAAACAAAACTCTGTCCATAGTGTTCTTGGAAACGGATTAGATATTAAAATACTAGGTACTACATAACCCTAGAGCAGTAGGTTTTATAGGTTCAACAATAAGTTAGGTTTATGAAGGGAATAAAGAACAAGATTGTTATCATAAGCACCGTGAGAGCTGGCTTAACGTTCTATCACAGTATGAGCCTTATTCTTGGTGATAGAATAATTAGAAATTTCCAACAGGGTTGCCCCTTCCAGAGATTATCTGTATATCTCCTAGCACTGGGGATTGTCAAATCTGGATAGAATTATAATAATTATTCAGAGTTGTCCAACCTCCACTCTACAGATGAGGAAATCAATATCAGATGCAAACACAGTCAGGTTCCTGTCTGGTGCTCTATCCTCCATGTGGGGATTCTTAGGGGTCTCTTTGGTACAGAGATAGGGAGCAGACCTGTGGTAGAGTTTCCATCCAGAGCTTCTAACCTGTGCCTTTTGTGTTTGCCATTTTTCTCCCAAACTCCCAGCACCCTTTCAATAGCGAACCATTTTTTTTTCTACTAAATAATGGCAGCAGGGTTTTCTGTTGTTTTAAATCAAAGAGTAGAAAGCTACTTGAACACGAGCACTTTCCTACGTTTTGAGTTGTTCATTCTTCCCATAATTAGAAAAGGGAATGCTTTAGTTTCACAAAAGTGAATACAAATTCTAGAACACAGCTTTGACCTCTGTGCACTAATGGATTGTCCATTTATCACAGTCTTCAGCTAGTTCCCCTCTGAGTTGTAAAAGTGTTGAGATCATTATAAAAGGTAATCATACGATGCCTGGACTGAGTTGTGTTGTCTTTTGGGGTAATCATAAGCTTTTTTGTTTGTTTTCTTTTCCTTTTCATTTCCTTTTTAAAATTGAATGATTTATTTAGAATTTTTTCTTACCGGGTAACCTTGGTGGGGCGCCTGGATGATTCAGTCAGTTAAGTGTCCGACTTCAGCTCAGGTCATGATCTCACAGTTCATGAGTTCGAGGCCCACATTAGGCTCTGTGCTGACAGCTCTGAGCCTGGAACCTGCTTCAGATTCTGTGTCTCCCTCTCTCTCTGCCCCTCCCCTGCTTGCACTATGTCTCTCCTGTCTCTCAAAAATGAATAAATGTAAAAAAAAATTAAAAAATAAAAAACATGTAATGGATATTTATATGTGGAAAGGCTTTAATTTGGTCTGTTATTTTCTGGGCTAAAATTGATTAAGCCAATGAAATAAGTTTAATAAACTGCTTCCCTGACAATAGATGGACTCTGAACTTTTTATACTGGACTTTCCCTACTTCACACAGGAAATGCTTTTTTATGAAAATGGATTTGGTGGTAAAGATTTTATTTCAGCAACTTGGACCGTATACAGACACTCTTATGTTTTTTGATTTGCAGATTTTTTTCTTCCCTTACTTGCAGTTGCTTTGCTAATTTTTTTTAATGTTTGATTATTTTTGAGAGAGAGACAGAGTGTGAGCAAGGAAGGGGAAGAGAGAGGAAGACACAGAATTCGAAGCAGGCTCTAGGCTCCAAGTTGTCAGCACAGAGCCCGATGCTGCTCGAACCCACAAACCGTGAGCTCATGACCTGAGCCAAAGTCAGATGCTTAACCGACTGAGCCACCCAGGTGCCCCATACTTTCAGTTGCTTTGTATGTCAGTATATGATCGGGGATTAGTAGTCACTCATACACATTCTGAGTGGCCCTAATCTAAGAAAATAAGACTTACTTCATAGATAGTTAGTGTTCCTTTGACACTGACTTGAGTTGTCCAAACTGGTTATACCTGGAGCAGAGGATAAGGCAAAGCTAAGTCATGTTAGAACACAAGAAACAGTGATGTCTTTTTTCTGTTTCTGTATTGTCCAGCCAGGAATATTATGGCAGTTAAGGGTGTTTGACAGTGGTCTGGCTTTCTCTCTCGAGGGGCCACACTGCAAATTCTTGTCTTACGTAATTTCCTGGGATTCTTGCTAGAATTTTAGGACTGCACCATCTAATCCAATTTCTCTCTCTCCCCTGCTAGTTCCTAGAGAATAAAAAAAGGTGGTTAGTTAAATCTCCCCCATCTAATTCAGTTAACTGGTTTAAAGTACTACCAGAGCTATTAGGATTAATTCAGAGCCAGAATGGGTGGCGGTGGGGGTGGGGCAGGGGATGGAAATCTGCCAGAAGTTTGCAAACTTCCTCCCTAACATAAGGTAGGCTTAAATTATGGAAAGAGCCTAAATGTCCATCAACTGATGAATGGATAAAGAAATTGTGGTTTATATACACAATGGAGTACTACATGGCAATGAGAAAGAACGAAATATGGCCCTTTGTAGCAACGTGGATGGAACTGGAGAGTGTGATGCTAAGTGAAATAAGCCATACAGAGAAAGACAGATACCATATGGTTTCACTCTTATGTGGATCCTGAGAAACTTAACAGAAACCCATGGGGGAGGGGAAGGAAAAAAGAAAAAAAAGAGGTTAGAGTGGGAGAGAGCCAAAGCATAAGAGACTCTTAAAAACTGAGAACAAACTGAGAGTTGATGGGGGGTGGGAGGGAGGGGAAGGTGGGTGATGGGTATTGAGGAGGGCACCTTTTGGGATGAGCACTGGGTGTTGTATGGAAACCAATTTGACAATAAATTTCATATATTGAAAAAAAATAAAGAGATTTCATTAAGAGAAAAAAAAATGAAAAAAAAAAATGAAAAAAAAAAAAATAAGGTAGGCTTCACCCAAGGGCGTAATTGTGGGTCTCGGGGATTTAAGACAGTGTGCTGGTGTCTGTGTGCACAGCGATCATTTGTGAAGGAAAGCAGTTCATCTGGATGAGAGTCTGTGACCTCTGCTTTGTGGAAACCTGGAATGATTTGAGCTGGAAGGAGTCTTCGAGATCATTTCACCATACCGCCTCATCTTATGGAAGGTGAAATGAGGTCCAGAGAGGCCTGACGATTTATGCAAAGTCAGCTCTGCTGGGTGGCTGCACCTGTCCACGCTTGGTGTTGACCCAGTTCCCTCCGATTAGCAAGTGGCAAGCCTCTTGTGTCTTGGTCCCTCCAACACATGCATGGAGTAGGAGAATTACAGTTTCTTGAAGCACAAAAGTGCCCAAGGTGTTCACTTCCACAGCAGTAACCTGTGTCTGAACAAAGTAGGTGAAGAAAGAACTTCCTCTCATTCTCTCAATGTATTTTGCCTTCCAGTGCCTTGGTTCCATGCTTGAAATATGAGGATATTGACCGTGGTGACCCTTAGGGTCGACCTTCTGTGATTATGTATATGGATTATTTACAGTGGTCCTAGAGTTTTGGGATCCGTGTTCCATCAGCCTTGCCCTTTCTCTAGGATGTGTTTTAACATGACTAACATTTCATGTTTATTATGATGTTATATTAGCCAAACAATAATTCCTATGCATCATTTATCCAATACTTTAAGGAAAAGATGAATTCTAACCGGGGTCCATACAGGCACGTGCACTCTGCATGTGCCTATGTGCCTGGCCTCACTCACACCCTGTCAGGCTCAGCCCTGCCGCACTTTCCAGATGTAGGCACAGAAATCGGCTGCGTTCCCACAGAGCAGCCAGGGCCTTCTTGCACATAAGACCAAGAAGCAGCCAGAACCAAAGTGTTTACTCTGATATGTGCATGTGTGAGATGGGGCCAGTGGCAAATCTGTAACCCTGCTGCCCCTAGATCTGCCCCTGGAGAATGGAGTTTTCCATTTCTCCTGTCCGGGGTGAAATTCAGTCCTTTGTCCACTCATGCTTCCTTGTCAAGATGTGAGTGAGGAAATCCTGCATTATTTGGAGAATGGATCTCTTTCCCGTGGCGTTGATTCCCTCTGTGGCCTGGAACTGAAAACCGAGCTCCTTTTACTGGGCCTGTTATACAGGATGACACAGACATGTCTTCCTTGTGAACACAGTGACCACCACGATTAGAAAGTTGAGGAAGAGGGCCTGGGATCCCTGAAGGCTGAGGGTCATTTGACCTCAAATCCATGTAATTGTCCTCTGGTACAGGTCCCCTCTAATCCAAGGGGATGAGAGAACTTTCTACCAGCTGGGGCCTCGTCCCTGTGCTGCTGTGGCTGCTGCATTCACAGGTAAGAGGGGAAACGGAGTTCTCTGAAGATCCCATTCCTGAGGTCAGGGCTGGCCCCTCTTTTCACTGTCTTGTCCACTGCAGGACAGGGCACGTGGTCCATGCAACGTCACACATCGCAGGGCCAGTCTGCTCCTCCCAGTGGTTAGGTTCATTCCCTCCCTCGCCACCAGGGGGGGTGTGGTCCAGCCAGTTCCAATAGTCCTTTGTCTCTCAGCTGCTGACATGGTGTCTTTAGGGCCCCTTTCCTAGTCCCAAACTACCCCTTGACAGCCCACATCACCACAGACTGCCTGCTGATAGGTTTCCAGATCCTCTGTTTGGACTCTGCTTTTAATCCACTCCATCCTTCCAGAAGGGAAGTTGATTCTCCAGTACGACTTGCAGATCCGCAAGTCTTGGTAATTCTCACCAAGTCAGTGGGCCTGGGGTCTGTTCTGAAAGGCTCTCTGCCTTCCTCGGACAGCAGAGCCTGCAGCCACACTGCCCCAGATAGTTCCTGCTCTTGAGGTCCTGTGCTCCCCTGAGGATAAGATTTAGCATGTGACATGTTGGGATCACAGCTCCACCGTGTTTAGGTAAATCGGCAGTCTCTGACCTTCTTGTTAACTTGCCACCAGATTCAAAACCTAACTGCTTCCTTGCAGGTGGGCCTCTGTGTCCCGCCTGTTCCTGATTTATAAACACTTTTTCTAAACCACAGTGGATAATTTTAGGGGTATGTATACCTTCTAGTCCCATATTGAGCAATTTCTTTTAACCTCTCTTTGTTCTGTGGAATAAAGAAATAATCATTCTCTGTTTGGATCCCAGGTGCAGCCTCTAAAATATCTGGTCAGAATGACTAGAGCTGCAGTTTCTTTTTCTTCTTTTTTTAAATTTTTTTTATTTTTTTTTAATGTTTCTTCTTGAGAGAGAGAGAGAGAGAGAGCGAGCGCACACACGAATGGGGGAGGGGAAGAGAGCGAGGGAGACACAGAATCCAAAGCAGGCTCAAGGCTCTGAGCTGTCAGCACAGAGCCCGACGTGGGGCTTCAACCCACGAACCGCGAGATTATGACCCGAGCCAAAGTCGGACACTTAACCGACTGAGCCACACGGGCACCCCCAGATACGCAATTTCTGTAGTCCAACACAAACATCCAGTCACGCGGAGACCCACATCAGTGGGATTCAGGCACAGTGTGGCATCACAGAGCCTGGGTTAGGCATGAGGCAGAAAGTCACTTACCTGCAGGCCAGAGTCCATGGAGCCACGAATGGTCATGCAGAAGGTAGAAGAATCTTGGCAAGAAACCAGATCAGAGCCCAGAAATGGTCCAAACCAGTCACCCGTGAGAGTTTACAAAGAAGAACACAGTTGGGTTTTTTTGTTTTGTTTTGTTTTGTTTTGTTTTGTTTTAGTAAAACCAAAGAAACAACTGGCCTTTGAATTTTAACTGGACTACTCATTAACCTATACTATCTTAAGGTTTCTGAATCTCGGTCCAGATAATAATACCCAAATCCCTTGGTTGTTGGTAAAGCATAAAGGCAAAATTGTTTGAAAAGTGGTTTATAAACTCATTGCGCCTTTCCCCAGAATCACGTAGAATTTCCATTCAGTCAAGGCAAGCTATCATGGTGCTCTTCCCTAAGAACCAAGAAGCTAGCACATTTTTGCTTCTGTGTTAAACCGTAAACGAAACAAGGCAGCGCGCAGAGGAGTAACAAAGGTTACAGAAATGAAATGCTGGAGCAAACACATCCCCACTAATGGGAGCGCTCAAATGAGACAGATTTGCATCACCATGTCCTCTGGCCCTGACTAGATAGCTCCTGTTAGAGCTGTGTGAATTCATTTCCTGGGCCCAGGGTGACCTAAATGGATCTGTTTGATAGAATTAAGAGCATTAGAAGAAGTATACTGAGTTCCAGGGTACAGAGAGACAAGTTATTTAGTTCTGAAAGGTTACAAACACTGATGCAGGGGAAGAAAAATAGATGATGTGATGGTGCATATTGATTTTAAAGGGCTGGCTGGGCATTTGTAACGCAAATAAAAGGAACAGTTCTTATGGTGGGTTTGGTTTTGTTTTTTGTTTTTTTTCCTCTCTGATCTTTCTTATTTTTTTTAACGTTTTTTTTTTTTTTTTTTTTTTTTTTTTTTTTGAGACAGAGAGAGGCAGAGCATGAACAGGGGAGGGGCAGAGAGAGAGGGAGACACAGAATCCGAAACAGGCTCCAGGCTCTGAGCTGTCAGCACAGAGCCCGACGCGGGGCTCAAACTCCCAGACTGTGAGATCATGACCTGAGCCGAAGTCGGACACTTAACCGACCAAGCCACCCAGGTGCCCCATTCCTCTCTGATTTTTCTACAAAGTTACCCAGGACAGATACAGAGTTCTTAGAAGGGTCTGTTAGGGTTTTATTCCTCTCCTTATCCCTACCCCCACCCCCCGTCCCCGCTACCCTTTAGCACCATCATCCCCATCCTGTTGTGAGGAGAATGTACCCTGCATTTTTCCCTCCTGACTCCCATCCCTGCCCCAGCTCAGAGGTCTCATATTAAGTATTTGCATCCAAGCGTTTCCTTTGGGTTACGGTGATAAACCTGTAGAGTGATTCCTTGGATTGCTGTCACACAGCACGTCTGTACACAACAAAATCTTGACTTTGAAAGGCATGTGCAGTTGATCTTAACCCCTTGAGTGTCTGTCTTCTGCTTTTCCTGTCATTCATCCAAGGTCTACTCACCTACCCGGGAAACTGGTTCTGGCTCTGAGGCAGTTCAGCTCTTAATAAGAAGTTGAACAGAAGTTATAATAACTCATTGCCTTGCCTGCTTGGAAAACATGATAATGCTCCTTAGTTGTAAGAAATCATTTTAACAACACTGACTGGTGGCAGTTCATTGATGAAGGCTATGTGAAACCTGCTATAAATAGCACACGATGCATGTAGTAAAGGGTTCTTCTGTGTGGCATTTATTTATTTGTAATTTATGCCCTGCCTACTTTCACAAAAGGATTTGAGCTGGCTGACAATAAGACACATATACAATAAGATTTTTATGTATGTAGAAATGGAAGATCAAAAATCATATGGAATGGAGAAAGGAAAAGAGTTATGTTTGTAGTGTTTTCCTCCTCATCAAGGCAGTAGAAGATTATGGTCTCAGCCTGGCCTCTCGCAGACTCACTGAGGTGCACTGAAGAGGAGACGTGTAATTCACACCCTCACAGAAATAAAACAAGTAAAATTACTATGGTGGATGTAGGGGAGGAAGCTATATTTAGAAACAAAGTAGAAATCTTGGAAGATCTTATTTTGGGCTGAGAGGAGGTATAGCGGTGAAGGCAAAACTACATAGTGATTATATTTTTCCTAATCATTTAGAGTTCTGATTACCTCCTGCCCAGTTCTATATTGCACTTGCCCGGCATTATGCAGGAGCTATTGATTTGTTCTGTACTCATTTGTGTAAATCAATTTCATGGAGGGGGGGATAAAGCAAACAGAGTCTAACAATAGGTTTGATACCTACAAGGAATCATTTTTAGTAACTGAGCATCCGTCACAAAGGAGATGGTGAATGACCTAGAATTAAATAAGTAAAGGATACATTCTTTGCATTTAGATCAGGCAGTGTTGACATTTGGGGCCCCTATCACAGGAGCTGGCCTGTGAATTGTAGGAAGTTTACTGACATCCCTGGACTTCACCCATTTGATGCCCATAGAATCCCTAACCTGCCTCACTTGTGTCAATCAGAAATGGCTCCAGACATTGCCCAATGCCCCGGCTGAGTGGTGGGCAAAATTGCCCCCAGTGTAACCATTGGTTTAGGTAAAGACCTGTGCACAGACTGCTTCATGGGACAGGTGACACTAAAGAATCTTCTCCTGGATCTCTCATCCCCAATGAGGGAGTTCATCTGCCAAGGAAATGCCTACTGGTGTGGAAATTCCCACTGGGTCCTCTAGAAGCATATCCTTCCCTCCTGTCCTCATGAGGTCTTTGTGTATCTTGCCTATGCGAAAATTTTGGAAACTGCATTCCTGCACGCTTAGCAGATACATGTAACTCCAGTACCATGCAAAATAACCATTGCTATGTTTACTGACAGTAAATCATAAGTCAGTGTCACAGGTACGTTCCCACGTGGGAACAGTTCTTCATTTCTGCCTGAGGTCTGTCCTTGCACTCATTCTGACTTCCAATGGAGAAAATGCTAATAAATCCTCCTCTAATTCAACCGAGAAGAACTGTTGGAAACCTAGAAAGTTGAATTTCAGTATGATCATATGCCCGAGCACGTAGTGCAATTAATTGCTGTTAGTTTTCCAAGTGGAGAGCCAATCGCCAATTTCCTAAAGTGGTTCCCAATTTAGGAGTACACACTGTTTATATGTTAAGTCCATAGACAGATTTGTGCTCCGAAGAGCTTTACCTCTTGTCTTTTTTTTTTTTTTAATCACCCCACCTTTTCTTGGTGACTGAGTCACAAGTATACTTTAGCTCAGCTCAGGTTCAGTGGTTACACCAATAGAAAATACTGTCTTATTTGGATGTCATGTGGAGGCCAAGCTTCCCAGGTGCATAGAATAAATTAATCTCTGTCTAGTTCTCTTCTCCTTTCCATCTAAAGTCTTCAAGGCACTGTGGAGTATCTTGACAATTACCTTTACAATCCCTCTGTAAAATGGAGACGGAGCTGGGGGTGATGAACCCGTTTCAGGGTCGGATGGGATTAGAATTCACATTTTCATAGGCCTCTCTAAATGGTCTAGGTTAGTCTGGGGCTGGACAGTATCCGTATATTATACCCTGATGGTGAAATAAACACGTGGTGGTAATATCTGAACACAGTTCAGCCTACTCGGTTGGCATGGGTGTCTCTTGGAGCTGATTGGGATTGTTCACGGATTAAAATCAAAGGGGTAAAAACATGGTGTGCTCTGTTTCCTAAGAGAGGGTTTCTTCATCCCCGCCTGGTAATGAGGATGCTTGCAAGAGACGCTCGCCCTCTGATATTATTCAAGAGCCGCGTTTTGAACTGTGGGTCTTGCTGACCCTGCTCTTTAGTCCCCATGCACCAGCCAATGAGTGTGCAACATGATAGATGATGTCCCTTTATTATGTTTCTAATTTGGGCCCGGCTGTCACTACTGGCCCTCACCGTCCAGTGTCTTGTCTCCAAGACAAGGTTTCTGGGTCTTAAGGATGGAAAGGAAAAAAATGAATATGTCTATGGCACATCCTCGCATGGCACCTTTTCTTCACGCTTTTATCCTGAGAACTGTGTGTATACCAATTAAAGATATTTCACACTTTCTCATCTGTAAGGAAAGGCAGTTATTCGCTGTTTAACCCAAAACAGTGAAAAAAGGTATTTCATCTGTATTTCCTGCACATATTTTTGTTATGAGAATAAACACTTGTGTGTCGTATTGATTAAACCATAAGGCATAGGAGCTTAGATGCTTTGCTTTGAGAAGGGTGATAACGAGAGCCAACAAAAATAGGTACAGTGTATGCGTGTGAAGACTGGGTTGGGTTCAGAAAGAATTTCCCTGAATAAGAGTTTAGTGCCTGAAACTAGTGTCTGGCACATAATAGATTTAGTTTGAATCAGTGAATGATTTTTTTTTTCTAATTAACATTTGTTAAGTCTCCTATAGGTCAGATTCAGGAAAGGTGCTTTAGATATCATGATAAGTATACCTTTTTCTCTTTGAATTACCGAGGCAGGTAACCATAATTGAAACTGAGGTATATGGAGATTGAGGAATCACGTCTCCAAGAAGAGAGCAAAACTATAGGTTACCTAATTTATCTCTATCATTTATCTGTATATATCGAGAGGTTTACAGATTTTTGGAGATTTAGATGAAAAATTGCCTCCATCAAAGATTAATGAAATTATGAACTCCAGGAGGTAAAAAGAAAAGCAATCAGAGTAAACTAAGTCATTGAAATGCGGACAATGCTAAATAGTCACAACCCTATAAACCTTGAGTATTAATGTAATGGAAAGCATAAAATATTTATTGGTGGGATGATTAGGGAACATCCTGCTGAGGGGTAGTGTAATATTAAATCCTCATCCTCAATAGTGATTAGTAAATAGATAAATTTGGAATCTAAAATCTTATTGATAACCAGAGGAGCATATTATTTAAAAAATATTGATATAAATACTAAAAGATAAAACTCAAAGGCAGGAAGGAGTAGGGGAGGGAAACTGCTCTTTTTCTTTTAAGTCGTGTAAAATCTGGCTTTTAAAGTTCTGTGCGTTTATCTCATTTTATCCTTTTGAAAAATACTTAAGGTATCTCCTATGGACCCTCATCAAATGTAAAAAGAAAAATCTAAAGAAAGTGAAAACAGTGTTTTCTACCAATTATAAAAGCTTACACTTTTATTCCTACTTTATGTGTCATGAGGTGAAACCCAAACTAGGTCAAATATATTCTAGCTCTCAAAGTTCCTTGCTTATTCAAAATGGAGGGTTCATTCACTCCCTGGCCTTAAACTTTCATATCCTGATCAAAATGTATCTCTGCACTGAGGATTATGGAATGAAGCACACAGCCCTTCAAGAGTTCACATGAACCCAGAAGAATGCAACTCACAATAAGCATGTGCTCACCACTACTTATTTTTTCTTTCTTGATGTGATGCTCGATGGACTGAGTGGCTTTAATTCAGGCTCTGGAGTCTGAGCGTTAGACGATGACATGAAGGTCCCATGAGTGACTCAACACAAGCAAGAAGCCCTGTGTTAGGAATCTCTGGCATCTTCCATTATCACAGACCTGCCTGCAAAAGATAACCTAAAAGAATACTATAGTCAAAGGTGGTTAAACAACACGTTCTGCCCTGATTCTAAATAACCGTATCTTCTAAAATCTAAACTCCCTGGAAGCTCAGAGATGTTTTCACATTTGTCAACTGTCAGGTTTTTTGAATTCTTATCTATGGAGCAGTTCTTATTTAACAGATGACAGATTTTAAAATATGCTAGAGTCCCTCTATGTGAATAAGGGAATACTTCCGGTGGAATCGATTTTGTAGAATTTTTGTCCTGTTTTTCTTTCAATCTGGCTCTCTGACCCCGCCCCTCATCTCTGTCTCCTTTACTCTGTTCTCTCTAATAATTCTCTGGGTGCAACTTTTAACACCCAAGAGAATGTCCCCTCTTTGGTTTCTTTTCATGTGTAGGATAGCCTTTGGGCCCAATCAAAGCCTAGAACTATAAATTGTTTAACATATATGTTCACCAAGTATGGATTAGGATTGGGATGGTGTCTCAAAGAGACAAACATCGGACATTTCTCTGACCTATATAGACTAATGTGTGAATTTTTTTGTTTTTTTTTTTTGTTCCTATGCTCCTATTCATCTTGTTTGATACAAAAGCAAAGTCTACTAAGTGGTATTTTACAGCTGCTGAAAGTTCCTAAAGCATTCACTGTCTTCTCAGTTTTAGGCCAGCAGAATATGGCTGTATAACATATCTTACTGCCAACCAGGAAGAAAAAAGGAGTCTACAACATTTGGGGAGGCAGAGGTCACTGGATGGTGGGCCTGATGAGATCTTTGCCAGCTGCTGACTTAAAGTCGATGGCCTGCAGGGCCCTAATGACCTTTCCCTCTGTGAGAACACATCTAACCTTCATTTCAAAAGTAATACTAGTCTTCATTAGAGATTGAGTCATATTTTCCAATTTGTAATATTTTATGACAGTGGGACATATTCCGTAGCATTTCACCAGCAGAAAAAAAGGAAAGCAGAAACCAGGACTCAGATTCATGGGCTCCACTCACAGAGCCTGTGCAAAATACTGCTGTTTCAAGGTCACTTGAGGAAATAGTATTGCAGGACCTCTAAGTAGATGGACCTCGAGAACAGTATCATTTATGTGAAACCCTGCGCTCATGGCTCTCTATTCCAAATGCTGTCTGAGACTTTTATAATCTAAATATAAAGGGCTGGCACATTATCACAGGGACCTTATTTCCCCAGGTCACAACTTAAAACCCTGAAAATCCCAGACACTCCGAGACATCGGTTAAGAGCAAGGAGCTGAAATGTCTCTGTGAAGCCTCTTGCTGTCCGTTTACATTTTCAGTCTGAGACTCTGAATTGTCCCGTGGCTCACTGGCCTCAGGAGTAACCTCTCCTCTGGGTGACACTCCCCCAGTACTCTTGTTACACTTGATTTTACTCTTGCAGGTGTACTGATAGGGCAGATCTTAATGCAATAATCTCATATTGATGCAAGACTTGACTGTAGTGCTGGTGTCCTCACCTCCTCTCATTGCTATAGATTAAGCATATAATTTCTGGGTCCTGAGTGTTGACGAAAGCAGTATTAGATCCTGGGTCCTGGGATGGAGAGATTTTTCTTTTACTGCATCTTTCCTTTGTCCTTATTTTATTATTTTATTTTACTTATTTATTTATTTATTTATTTATTTGAGTGGGGTGGGGGTGGTGGTGCAAGTGAGCCAGGGCACAGACGGAGAGAGCATCCCAGGAGGGGCAGAGGGAGGTAGAGAGAGAGGAAAGAGAGGGAAGCAGGGCTTGTGCTCACCAATGTGAGACTCAAACTCACAAACCGTGAGATCATGACCTGAGCCAAAGTCAGATGCTTAACGACTAAGCCACCCAGGCATCCCATATTTTATTAATCGCATATAGTATATCCTATTTCTGAGTTTTTGCAGGTCTCTTCTCACAAAAGGGATGGGAACAACAGGAGAAAGTATGTTTTCTTTTGGAGGTTTTCCATCCTTCTCTTACCCCATTCTTCTCTTTCCCTGGGCAAGCTATCGTTGTACATCTAAGTTTACACTCAGGCTTTAATCAGAGGGTGTGTATTTTCCCTGATAAGCCACATGTCACTGGCTAACGGCGCTCCTCTGAACCCTACCAAGTGCAAGACAGCGCAGACTACTTATCAAAACAGGCGAGAGAGGAAGCATATCAACAGATTGCTCTCCTAGCTGGCTTCTTGGCTAATCTCAGAGCATTTGCTAAATTTAATTAGTACATACTCCAAAGATTACTGGAAAGTACTGTTTTTTTGGCAGGTACAGATTTAATTTTAATGAGGCATTAAGCACCTATAAGACATTTTAATGATGCACTAAGCTCACAGAAGGTACATTTTTGCATAATTACAAATTACTTTTTTTTACCCTCTATCTTTAGTTCCAAGAATTGTTTTCCTCTTCTCCCTGTCCCACTCTAAATCTGGCTAAACATGTGTCCTTTGTTGAATAGTTAACACCCACTGAGTGGTTTATTATCTCTGGCTTAGAAACATGCCAGGAAGTCATCCCTAGTGGAAGGGACACAATATCTTCTGGTCATCCTGCAAATTCTGTCTCCCGGAAAGTCGGAGTTATTCATCTCCCTAAATCAGGGACATTTGGGACCAGATAACCCTTTGTTGTGAGGGTCTATCCTGTGCACAGTAGGGTGTATAAGAGCATCCCTGGCTTCTACCCACTAGAAGCCACTACGACCTCCCTCCAGTTGTGACCACTAAAAATGTCTTCAGACATTACCAAATATTCCTGACACAGGGTGAGGGTGTGGGGGCAGGTGTCACCCCTCAGTTGATAGCACTGCTCTGATTCTGTCTTCAACTCCTGAGTCTCCTTCACGTGATCCATCTCTGTTTTGAAAGCTCTACAATTGAGGTTTACAAAACAGATCAGTCCTTCCATGACTTTGACATCATTTAGTGGTTTCTAAATGTCTAAAAGTGTTGCAGAATGCCAATGGGTCAACAAACAGAATGGAGAAGGGAATGAAATCTGGACAGGTGGCTTTACCATTCTAATTAAGCTGTATCAGCAAAACCGAAATAGCATAAAGAATAAAGCCCCAGTCTTCATCAGGCTAATAGCCCAAGACTCTCCGCATTTCCCAGCCTCACATGCAGCCCATCATTTCTCTCCTATCCACAGGTCACAAGGGGAGAACAGTAAAGCTGTTGTAGGTGTTGGGCCATCAGCTATATAGCTCACCAGTTTCAAGATTCATTTCTGCCCATGGTTTCCCTGGGCACTTTCCCCATTTGTCCCTCCACAAAATTAGAAATTATAGTGTATCATGGGCATTTGTAATTGTTAGCACGTAGTCAAAAATACAGGGTCTTCTGCGTTGAAACTGAGGCTTCTATGGAGTCCAGGTTTGTTTTTGTTTTTGTTTTTGTCTTTAATTAATTTTTATTATTTTTTAAGTTGGAAGGCTAAGTCTTCATTTTTTTAATATAATTTATTGTCAGATTGACTTGCATACAACACCCAGTGCTCATCCCAACAAGTGCCCTCATCAGTGCCCATCACCCACTTTCCCCTCTCCCCCACCCCCGCATCAACCCTCAGTTTGTTCGCTGTATTTAAGAGTCTCCTATGGTTTATCTCCCTCTCTGTCTGTTTGTAAGTATTTTTTCCCCTTCCCTCCCCTCCATGGTCTTCTGTTAAGTTTATCAAGATTCACATGTGAGTGAAAATATATGATATCTGTCCTTCTCTGACTGACTTATTTCACTTAGCATAATACCTCCCAGTTCCATCCATGTTCCTGCAAATGGCGTGATTTCATTCTTTCTCATTGCCAAGTAGTATCCATTGTATATCTAAACCATGTATATCTTTATCCATTCATCAGTTGATGGACATTTAGGCTCTTTCCATAATTTGGCTATTGTTGAAAGCGCTGCTGTAAACATTGGGGTACAAGTGCCCCTATGCATCAGCACTCCTATATCCCTTGGGTAATTTCCTAGTAGTGCTATTGCTGGGTTATAGGGTAGTTCTATTTTTAACTTTTTAAGGAACCTCCACACTGTTTTCCAGAGTGCCTGCATCAGTTTGCATTCCACCAACAGTGCAAGAGGGTTCCTGTTTCTCCACATCCTCGCCAGCATCTATAGTTTCCTGATTTGTTGTTCATTTTAGCCACTCTGACTGGTGTGGGGTGGTATCTCATTGTGGTTTTGATTTGTATTTCCCTGATGATGAGTGACATTGAGCATCTTTTCATGTGTCTGTTAGCCATCTGGATGTCTTCTTTGGCAAAGTGTCTATTCATGTCTTTTTCCCATTTCTTCCAGGTTTTTGATCTGATCCTTTTTAGTAAGAATAGATTGGAAGGAAAGGTTTGGGGTATTAGTGGTTAATAGAGAAAGGGAGAGTGGGATTTCCCTTGCACCTATTGCAGTCATGTCCTTGGCCATGCTTTGAGTATTTAAAGGAAACCCTGATTTCTCATTAGCACCACTGATGCCAGTAATCCATCAACAGGGGACCAAGAGGCCCGCTTTCAATCCTGTGGCTGTGTTCATTTCACTGTGGCTGTGTTGATTTGTGCGGATTCCACATCTTCCCTCTCCCTCCATCACCCCAGACACTTGTAAGATCTTGAGCATTAAAGTTGACTGTGGGTCTCAGAACAGAAAGTTTCTCATCACCCTCAGTTCTTGGGTCTACAACCTAGCATGCTTTTGAGCATCTTCAAAGCTCTCTGGACTATTGTATCAGACTGAAAATAAATCAGTGAGCACTAAGCTTGCTCCTGCTATAACCTTCACCCAGGTTCTCCTCGCATTGCTGCTTATTTCTGCCCTCATTAATAAAGAGCATCTAAGATTCTATTTCAAGAATTCATACCATTTTATCCCTTCATGGTAAAATTCTCTGATCATCTTGAAGGATTATGGTTAATCACATTTGTGCCTAACTGGGAGAAATACATGCAGACACTCAGATTCCTTGAACCCACAGGCAACCTTTCCCTATCCCCTCAAAAAAACATATTTTTAAGTGAACTCTGACTTGTTTATGGTATTTCCACTCTTCTTTTCATCATACATAATCCAAATGAGGTGAAATCACTAAGAGATGTTTTAGAACCAGAATTTCTTTTTTTTTTTTAATGTTTATTTTTGAGAGAGAGAATGTGAGCAGGGGAGAGGGGAGAGGCAGAGAGAGGGCAAGGGACAGAGGATTCAAAGCAGGCTCTGTGCTGACAGCAGACATCCTGTGCAGGGCTGGAACTCATGAACCACAAGATCATGACCTGAGCCAAAATCGGACAGAGATCATGACCTGAGCCAAAGTTGGGCACTTATCCGACTGAGCCACCCAAGCATCCCTAGAACTGGAATTTCAGTTGACATAGATGCACATTGAACAGTAAGATTTGGAGCAGTGACAAGTGGGATTCTGGGATTGATTCTTTTCAGAATAGCTGATATAAATGTAGTAATATCTAGGATTCTAAAGGTCTTTGTCTCTCCATCCCACAGATCTGTTTTCTCTTGGACAAAGGGGAGCTGCAATATTCCATGTTTATCAGCTCCCATTTCTGGCACTTTGAGAGTGCACACACGTGCACACACGTACTCTGCAACCTGCCGGTGACCCACGTCTTCTTTCTGCACAAATCTGATTTTGCTGTCTTAATATAAATATCTCTTTGATGTACCCTGGAAATCTTGCACGAGCTTCCCTGAGCTGGCTATATAGAGGAATTTCCTCTGGATGGGTGGCAGAACCCTTATTTGGCTTAATATGCTGCTTTTGAGGAAGCTGAAGCAGCAGCCTGGTCTCCTAATTAATCAATTATTGAGTCCATTGGGCATGCATTGTGTTCTGTTCAGAAGATGCACTCAGGCTGCCTGGTTTGCAGTTTTAGCCTCTAGGTGACCCTTTCCCGGAACAATGCAAGAAACTGGAGGAAAAAGTTGCATGCAAACCATAAGATCCTTTTACCCACTTGCAACATTTCTCCATCATGTGTGTGTGTGTGTGTGTGTGTGTGTGTGTGTGTGTACACATACACTTTTTTTTTTGAGTGAGTTATCACTTGTGTCGAGTACTGCCACTCTCTTTTTCAGCAAATGTAATCTAAGTGAGGTGTTTTCCTGGGCAGAAAATCTGGAGCCTCGCTTTCTTGCAGTAGCAGAGAGGAACTAGGACAGTTTCAAGTAGATGTGGGTGTGTTTCAGAAATTACATTATAATGCTGAGAGTTTTGTTCTCTTTTCTGCCCTCTTAGACTCTTGGGGGTCCAGGTCAAGACAAATGAGACATTTAAGTCAGAGAATGATGACTGAGACCCAACTTTCTTTTGTCTTTCTTTTGTCTTTTGTCTTTCGTGTCTTTCTTTCTTAGCCTATTTATTGGTCCTTGATAAGAGTGAGGTCTGTGTTCTTTTAGGGCTTAAATTCTCTAAAAACATTTTATTTTTAAGTTTTGTTTTTAAAAGATATGTAAATACATCTCCTATACTCAAGAGATTGTGCTAAGGTGTTCCAAAATGAAACCAATACCAGAAATAACAGCAAATTCCCAAATAAAACCAGTAATAACTTACTTTTTAACATTTTTTAAAATTTTATTTTAGAGAGCGAGAGAGTACGAGTGGAAGAAAGGGGCAGAGGGAGAGAATCTTAAGTAGGCTGTGGAGCCTCAGTACGGAGCCTGATGTGGGCTTGATCCCACAACCTTGGGATCATAACCTGAGCCAAAATCAAGAGTCAGACACTGAACCTACTAAGCCACTTAAATGCCCCCAAAGCAATAACAACTTCTGTCTGTTGAGTTCAGCGAGACTATTGACCCATGGAGTAATATGTGACATGAGAACATCTGAAAAAAAAGAAGAGTAATATTAAATAAAGTTTTTATTTAATGCAGGGAACTGGCGCATACAGTTGAGCACATTTAACATATTCTGAGTACTTAAAATGTGTCAGCTGTTATGCTGGTTCCGGAACAGGCAGATGAAATACAATCTCTGCTTTAAATGTGTAGATAATTAAGGAGCAAGTGAAGTTGAGAAGCAAGGGTTACCTATTTAGATGTAGAAAAATCAAATAGAAACACACTTCACTTTAAAGAGATAAAACTTGTTTTAAAAAAAAAAAAAAAAAGTCGTGACATGTCAGAAGCCATTGGAGTCAAAGACTTCAGAATGGAGCAGAGAGAGCCCTGGGAAGAACACTGGGAAGTGCTCATGAGCCCATGAAAATCCACTTACCATTATCTGTCTCTGTTCCTTATGTTGTCTTTAGTTTGGACATTATTACCACTAACTACAGTGCTTCAACATGGTCATTGAAACACTTAGGATTGTAAATTATGGACATTGGTGGCATGATTGATATTTGTCAGTAATGTGTTGGGGGAGGTGGAAATTAAATGACAGTATTGTAGTACTTAAAGATTCGTGCCTCTGTATGTCCATATACCTTTCCCTCTGCTCCAAATAGGAGTATGTGTATACATATAAATCAGATGTGCATCTACAATATAAGACAGATAGCAAAGACACCAAAATTATAACAGTGTTTATAAACAGTGTTTATCACTGAATGATGGAATCGTTGATGAGTATTTGTTCTTTGTTTTCTACGGTTTTTATAATAAATGTGTTATCTGTGAAAAAGAACAGTGTTAATTTTAAAACGGTAACTCTGACTTGATAAATATATTTAACATAATATAAATGTGTATTTGCTTAGGTGAAAATGGAATGTTGCCATCAATGTACTTTTTTTTTCTTTAATATAACAGACCCTGTGCTTGCTCGTAGTTAGTATTCATCCAGCCCTACCACCTAAATGTAACACATTTGTTAACCAATAATTATATTTCTTCAAACATAGATGCAGCATTGAGTTCAAACGCTTATTCCCAGTGCAAATAGGAGGATGATTCATTAGCAGATCTTAATGATGTTTCTATCTGTCTGCCTTCACCTGCATCTTATAAACAAACAAAAAATGTACTCTTTGAAAGTAACTGTTTATCAAGAGAAAATGTCTTATATCTGCAGCCTTCCTGGTTAACTATAACTCTAAACATAATCACATGTAGACTCTATTGCTTTTTATACACAGTGCAGAAATATTCAAGTTGCTGTTGTAATCAAAAACAAGGACCACACAAGCCAGCAGTGGGACATAATTTATTTTTTCTGACCATGGTACATTTATCAAGATGCTTCATTAACATTAAAGATCCTAGTTTTGAGCTCCTATGGTGTGTGTGTGTGTGTTTATCTGAGAAAGAGAGAGAGAGAACCTGTCCATTTATGTGCATCGATTATGTTTCTTTTGGAACCTCCAACATTATACAAGTATTATATTTTTTTTAGTAAATTTTACTCAGTCTTTTTAATATTTAATCTTCATGTTAAGGGACAGGAGGTATGCAATAACTTTATTGATTTACTGCATTAGTTTTCTATATTTTCCAGATCCTGATCTTTGAAATGAATGCTATATAGACAAATGCTCTCTTAGTAGATTATGCAAAAATACAGTTGCCACATTTTATCTGTAGTTGTCCTTTTTCACAGTTTATCTATTGGCAATGTGCAGGCACTTCCTGGTTAATTATAAATGAAGACAAACTAGAAATAAGTTTAGACAATGGCTTTGGACTTCTTTTATCTGTTGATCTAGATTTGAGAAATCTGCTTACATAAGCATTGTAGAAAGCAAGGCTTTGTGTTTCTCTTCATCTTTACTCCCCAGGTTAGCAAGATAAAGTACTATTCAAAAGACAACTCACATAATTTGCTGTTCTCATTCCCATGAACAATAGTCAAGGGATCCAGAGTTTCAGCAATAGTCAGGTCATTTATTTCTTACTAGAGAGTAAGGGAAGTCAACTGATCCCTCTGTTGTGTATCACTTGAAAGTGTGCCACAGACATGTACTGAACTATCTGAACTATCTGTAGTCCCTTGTGTCAACAGTGAATCATCGTACAGCATCTGCAGTAAGGAAGGACTGAGTGAGTGTTCCAATTAAAACGGAGGGGTGGGGGGGGGAGGGAACCAAGTTGCTCTTCCTTATAGAATGTGGTCTCCCATTAGTCATTTGATCACATCTTTAAAGTACACAGTCATGATGTAATTATATGGCCTAGATCTAGGGCCTGAACCACATACTCTGCAATAATGTTCATCATGTGACTGTTAACATCATTAACAAATGGAACATGGGCATCCACTCTCACAATATCCTCACAGGCCTGAATCGTTAAAGAAATTAAAGATCCCCAGGTCCTTCTAAAGTCAATAGTGAGAGAAGCTGCAAAGAACAAGTGTTAAAGTGAGAACTGTGGGCGGTACTTAAGTTAAGAACTAATAATGTAAAGCTATGTCATTGACAGTTGGAGTTCATTATACTTTGGCAGGGTGTGTCCCAGAAGTCTACTGGACAGGGCAAATACCACTTCGTCAAGTGACGATCATGTAAAATACCTCACACTGATTTCACTATGCAAGCTACTGGATAGGCTCTAGTGAGGCAATGCAATGTCAAGAACAAGAATTATCCGCAGGAGATGATACTGCATTTTTGTCACATATGAAGACTTAGCTTGTCACTGAAATTACATTCTTAGAGAAAGAACAAAGGAAAGGAATCTTGTCACATTTCCATAATCACATTTATAAATCAGATTTTTAGAATCATTGGATGAGAATATTTCTAGAATGGGGAAAACTTCTCAAAATAATATAGGAACACTGTTATATTGAACAGACCAGGGAAGTTGCAAACCCTCAGCTCAGACCATGAAGACGGGGATTAAGAAAAGCAACTACAGGGGCGCCTGGGTGGCTCAGTCGGTTAAGCGTTGAACTTCAGCTCAGGTCACGATCTCGCGGTCTGAGTTCGAGCCCCGCGTCAGGCTCTGGGCTGATGGCTCAGAGCCTGGAGCCTGCTTCCAATTCTGTGTCTCCCTCTCTCTCTGCCCCTCCCCCGTTCGTGCTCTGTCTCTCTCTGTCCCAAAAATAAATAAACGTTAAAAAAAAAAATTAAAAAAAAAAAAAAAAAAAGAAAAGCAGCTACAGTGACCCATATCTGGCAAATAATTCCACAGCACCAGGAATTGAGAACAGAGAGTAGTTGATGATTAAGGCTCTGGCTTCTGCTCTGTAAGTGACTTGGTGTGAATCTTGTGGTCATTTATCCCCTGGCTCTCCCTGCTTCCTCTCTGAGGTCATATTAACTTCCTTTGGGTTGTCAGGAGCCTGCATTAGTCTTGATGAAGCCATTTCTGATATGATTGATTGTTGAGAGCAGGAATATTTTTCACTCTTCTTAATGGTCAGTACCCTGGATTACAAAGTGGAGGCACTGTGGGAATGGTTGCTATTTTTTGATGTAGGACTGGACCCACAGTTGCAGGAAAAGAGCCAGGGCACTAGAATTTGCAACTGCTAATGAGCATCTATGCAAGTCCTGATGATTTTCAACGAGAAAGAGATACTTTATCAAGAATTAGGCTTTTTAAAATAATTTGTTCCTTAATAATCCCTTCAAGGTCTTATATTCTCAGTAGCTTGCCAGGGGGTTGGCTCTGTGGGCATGTGCTAGGCTCTGCACATAGAACTTTCCGCATCTATTGGAGATCGTGCTATGTTCATGTTGTGTGGCCCCTGTTGTATCGCTTGATACAACAGAGTTAGTGTGGTTTAAATGACGACCTTGAGTGGGGAGTAAAGACACACAACCTTCATATTTTCTGAAATCTATACATAAATTGGGTCAGTCCAGCTAGGATTTTTTTTTTTTTTTCCGGAAATTGTGTATGTGAATAGGAGTTCGCAGGGGCCAGGCCGGAACAGGAAGGTTGTATGTAAATATAGGGAGCCAAAGAAAAAGAAGAAAAGCCTACCTGGAGAGACCCAAGGTTAGAAGCTAAGAGTCACCATAGAAGATATATAAATGAAGAGAACACAGAAGCAGGAAGTGAAGTCAGTTGAGAGCCAAGTTTGCAGATCAGACATTTTGAGAAATCAAAATCTGGGTATGTGGCATGAATCAAGTTATGCTTTACTTTTTTTTTTTTTTTTAATGGGAACTATAAAGCCTATATGTAACTTACAGTTTCAGCTTAAATAAGAATAAGGAAATTCACTGAAACAGTTTAAAAAATAAAACTTCTGGGGACACCTAGGTGGCTCAGTCAGTTAAGCATCCGACTTCAGCTCAAGTCATGATCTCACGGTTTGTGAGTTTGAGCCCTGCATCGGGCTCTGTACTGGCAGCTCAGAGCCTGGAGTCTGCTTCAGATTCTGTGTCTCCTTCTCTCCCTGCCCTTCCCCCACTTGTGCTCTCTCTCTGTCTCTCAAAAATAAATAAATGTAAAAAAATTTTTAAAGATAAATAAATAAAACTTCTGGGTGACCGACCCCTCCAGTCCCATCCCTGCCTTGCAGCTTATTTCTCTTCCTACTAAAGATCACTTACGTTTTGAAATTTGAGCTATTCATTCCTTTATTTTCTGGAGTTTTTTGTTCTGCTTTACATATAGGATACATCCCTAATCTATTTTGTCTAATTTTGAATTTTATGTAGGTGAAGTTGCACTCTTCGGGGTCTTTGTTCATAAAATTGTGTATGATTGAGATCCATCTAAGTTGATATAAATGAGTCTGGTTCATTCATATTCACTGCTATACACTGTTCTTCTAGGTAAATATGCCACAGTTTATGTAGTCATTCTCCTACTTAAGAACCTTTGAAAAGCAATGCTGGAAGCATCGTAATTCTGGACTTCAAGTTATATAATAAAGCTGTAGTAATCAAAGCGGTATGGCACTGACACAAACAGACAAATAGATCAATAGAACAGGATAGAAACCCCAGAAATGAACCCATGACTATATGCCCAATTGATCTTTGACAAAGGAGGAAAGAATATGCAACGGAAAAAAGACAGTGTCTTCAACAGATGATGTTGGGAAAACTGTGTGGCGTAAGAATGAAACTGGACTACTTTCTTATACCATACACAAAAAGAAATTCAAAGTGGATGAAAGACTTCAATGTGAAACCTGAAACCATTAAATCCTAGAGGAAAACACAGGTGGTGAGCTCTTAGACATTGGCCATAGCAACTTCTTTTTATATATGTCTCCAGAGCAAGGGAAACAAAAGCAAAAATAAACTCTTGGAACTACATCAAATTAAAAGCTGCTGCACAGCGACAGAAATGACCAACAAAACTGAAAGGCAGCCTATAGAATGGGAAAATATCTTTGCAAATGACATATCTGATTAAAGGTTAGTATACAAAATATGTAAAGAACTTATACAATTCAGCAGCCCCCAAAATGAATAATCCAATTTAAAATGGGCAGAAAACCTGAGTAGATATTTTTCCAAGAAGACATCCAGATGGCCAATAGACACATGAAAAGATGCTCCTCATCACTGATCATCCAGGAAATCTAAAACTACAATGAGCTATCATTTCACAAACCTGTCAGAATGGCTACAATCAACACAAGAAGGAACAGGTGTTGGGCGAGGAGGCGGAGTAAGTGCAACCCTCTCGCACTGTTGGTAGGAGTGCAAACTGGTACAGCCAGCTTGGAAAGCAGTGTGGAGGTTCCTCAAAGGGTAAAGACAGAACTACCCTACGATCCAGCAGTCGCACTACTAGATATTACCCAAAGAATGCAAAAATACTAATTCAAAGAAATACACTTCAGTGTTTATAGCACCATTATCTACGATAGCCAAATTATGGAAACAGCCCACGTGTCCATCGACTGATGAATAAAAAGAGGTGGTATGTATGTGTGTGTGTATATATGTGTATATATGTAGACACACACATATATAGATATCTATATATATATAATGGAATATTACTCAACATAAAATGAAATCTTGCCATTTGCAACAACATGTATGGAGTTAGAGGGTACTAGGCTAAGCGAAATGTCAGAGAAAGACAAATACCATGTGATTTCACTCATATATGGAACTGAAGAAAACAAATGAACAAAGGGGAGAGAAACCAAGAAACAGACTCTTTTTTTTTAAATTTTCTTAAATATTTATTTATTTTTGAGATAGAGACAGAGCATGTGCAGGGGAGGGTCAGAGAGGGAGGGAGACACAGAATCTGAAGCAGGCTCCAGGCTCTGAGCTGTCAGCACAGAGCCCGACGCGGGGCCCGAACTTGTCAACCGCTAGGTCATGACCTGAGCAGAAGTCAGACACTCAACCGATTGGGCCAGCCACCCAGGTGCCCCGAGACAGACTCTTAATTATACAGAACAAACTCATGGTTACCAGACGGAGGGGGGTGGGAGGATGGGTTAAACTGTTGATGGGGATTAAGGAGTGCACTTGTGAGGAGCACCAGGTGTTGTATGGAACTGTTGAACCACTGTGAAGTGATTGACACACCTGAAACTAATGATACTATTCTGTATGTTGACTACCTGGAATTTAAGTAAAAACTTAAAACAAAAAATCCTTTGGATCATATCCAGGCTTTATATGCAAGCAGTGCTATTATTTCCACTCTTGACATGTTTCCTGCACAGATATACCTAGAGTTTCTCTAGGGAACATACCTAAGAATAAGCTGGTTCCTATTTCTCCATATCCTCGCCAGCACATATGGTCTCTTGATTTGTTCATTTTAGCCACTCTGACCGGCGTGAGGTGATATCTCATTGTAGTTTTGATTTGTATTGATGCATAGGAGCACTTGTACCCCAATGTTTATAACAGCACTTTCAACAATAGCCAAATTATGGAAAGAGCCTAAATGTCCATCAACTGATGAACGGATAAAGAAGATGTGGTTTAGATATGTAATGGAATACTACTTGGCAAGGAGAAAGAATGAAATTGGCCATTTATAGCAACGTGGATGGAACTGGAGAGTGTTATGCTAAGTGAAATAAGTCATACAGAGAAAGACAGATACCATATGTTTTCACTCATAGGTGGATCTTGAGAAACTTAACAGGAAACTATGGGGGAGGGGAAGGGGGGAAAAAGTTAACAGAGAGGGATGGAGGCAAACCATAAGAGACTCTTAAGGACTGAGAACAAACTAAGGGTAGATGGGGGTTGGGGGGATGGGAAAGTGGGTGATGGGCAGGGAAGAGGGCACTTGTTGGGATGAGCCCTGGGTGTTGTATGGAAACCAATTTGACAATAAATTATATTAAACAAAAAAAAAAGAATAAGCTGGCTAACCGAGTTTGTGCCTATCCAACTTTGCCATGCCATGCCAAATTCTTTTTCAAAGTGGTTATACAAAAGTAAACTCTTAACCAGCCATGACTGATCCTTATGGCCTCACTCAGCAACACTTTGTTTTCACACTTCCAACTTTTTGCTAGTAAGCAGGAAGGTAATATGGCATGTTATGAAAGTTAAGTTTGTATTTAAAGAATCAACTGGTTGAAGAAAGCTTGCTAAAAAAGTAAAACCTATTTATTGCTCTACAGAATCAACTACTTACCATTTAAGGTTTTTTTTGGTGGGTTTTTTTTTTTTTTTTTTTTTGGCATTTCTATCCCTGTTTCAACTACTGTGTCTTAATTTCTCAAATTGAGTTACCACTCACTGTATCGCTCATAGAAAATGAGGATTTACCTTCCTTTACCCTGTTGGCCCTCATTACGCCATACATGCACACTTTCCAGTGCCTGTCTTCCCAATATGGTTGTACTATGTTAGGTCATTATATGATCGTTTATATCAGGAGTATATAAAAGCTGTTCACAGATAAGTATAGCAGGATTACTTTTATTGCACAATATATTGTTTTCCTAACCTTATTTTTTTTTCATTTTCTTACCTTTCTATGTGATATCAAACATTCAACCCCTACGATTTTTAGCAGGTATGAAAATTTTCTTTTTATATATTCCAGCATGTTAGGTATTGAGCGTCCAGTGAATGTTACCATCTTAAAGAAATCTTTCCTCTAGGCCTCTCATCTTCTTTTATCTGGACTGATCTCTCTCTAGGCCAGACTGTCTTCTTATGATTTCCTGTGACTCTACATCGAATTTCTTCACTGACCGTTTTTAAGATCTTGTTGTTGTCTTTGGTGTTTTATTATTTTTTTTTATTTTTATTTTTACTGTAAGTGTGGATTTCTTTTTATTTATCCTGTTCAGGATGAATTGAACTTCTTGAGTCAACACAACTTCTTGAGGGTTGGTGTCATTCATTAATTTAATACATTTTCGACCATATAGGTCCATATTGTGTCTTGAGAATATGCTGATGCCAGTGTTGTTAGTCTGGGGACCACATTTGGACCAAACTGTGTTAGACCTTATTCTCTTTCCCCACTCCTCTTAACCACTTGATTATATATGCCTTATTTCCTGTCTCTTTTGCTGCTTCTTTGCATGTAATTTCTTGATCTGTGTGTGTCAGTTTACAGAATTTCTCTTCTCCTGCCAAATTTTTTATTTTCAATTTATTCATGAGTCTTAAATTTGAATACTTTGCATTTCTGTAAGCTGTTTCTATTTCAGAATTTCCTGATCAATTTTAATAGGCTTGTTTTCATGTATTATACTTTCATATATTCTTTTATTTAAATATATTGAGACTATATTATTTTCTGTACTTATTCATTATATATAATCGGTCTTGCAAATCAAATCTTTTTTTTTTTTCATTTGTTTCTGCCGATTCATTTATAGGACTTCTTTCCTTTATGATGAGCTCATGTTTGTTGAAATTCATCTGTAGGAATTCTTTGTGGCCTGTGCTTAGAATGTGTTTCTCTAGATAATATTTGTAAACTGTTTCTTTGAGGTACTTAGGGATGCTTCTCATTTGATGCTTCCTGAGATTTTTCTTATCCTACGAATCCTGGCTTCACTCTTTGGAAAATGGACTTTGGGTAAGAAGTTTCTCAGGAGAGACCTGTTGTTTTTGTTTCACTTCGTGTCAGCTCCAACTGTGTTTTTTTTTCTGGTGAACCTTCAATGAGGTGTTGCCCTTTGTCAGCACCTGCTTTATGCCAGGGGCTCTGATGGCCTCCTACTCTACCTGGATGTCAGGCTTCGTCCCATCCTGGATGCGTGTCTCACTACCCCAGGGGCTAGAAGGCATATCGATGGAAAATGCCTGTTCCTAGCCTCACTTACCCAGAAAACACTTTGCGATACCTGGTTTCTAATTGTTTATCTTACTTTATCTCCAGGCTAGTTATGCTTTCAAATGCTTTTTCATATTTTATCTAGCTTTTTAGTTACTCTGTACTAATAAGGGGTTCCCTGTATGTCCACTTTGTCATAGAACCAGCATTCCCAGCTTTTTTCTTTTTCTTTTTCTTTTTTGGCAGAGCTTGGTATGTCTTTCCTTGATGTGAGTGGCTAACTTTGATTAATATGCTAGGCCAGCAATTACAGATTAGTCATGTGACTTCAAGTAACTTGTGTCGCTCCTTTGCCCCTAGGTTTCTCAGATCAAAAGCAAGGGGACTAAGCTAGATAAACTCTACCCTGGCTAGATGGCTCTACCACCTCTGAAATCCTATGACTCAAGGTGATGAAAATGGAGCGCAAGATGTCCTTTGTGACATAGAAGGTCGATTAAATGGATTGACTGTGCCAGGGTGTTTAACAGAAATAAGTAACTAGGTATATAGCATGCTTGCTTATAAAATTCAACTATTCAGTTTTTCTTTTCTTTTTTTTTTTTTTTTGATAACAAAAATAGTAATAATATTACAGAAGTTTCTTCATAGCGTAATTTTTTTAGGGTTCATGAGATTACCAGTTACTCCACGTGGATCCTAAAACTGCTTAAACTGTCTCTCTCTATTATTAAGTTTTTCTTGTTCATCTGGTGTTAGCCAATTATCACTTGGATATTAGCCAAAAAGAGTGTCATCTTCTCTTATTGAGATCTAAGTCGTCTGGTTCTGTAATGAGTATTCATATACATTGTCTTCTCAATTGGTGGTATTGGGCGAATGCCCATTTCTTTAGGTATTTAATTGGTATCTAAGGAGCTGTGCATGGAAATAATGGACTGTATAACCATCTCTCTAACTCCTTTTTATTTCAGCTGCGCTGTTAGAAGGATGGTAATCATTTTGCATTTATTCACAAAATGAAGCAATGGGGTCATCATTTTAATAATAACTGCAGCATAATAAACAATAGTTAGATATTGGAATCCCCAGAGATACACTTCATTCCTTTGCAGAATTTCCAGTTTAGTTGAGGAGACAGAATTTATGAAAAAGTAATTAATAATATAAGATAAAAGATAACAAGTCCCAGTTGAAGGTGTGGAGAATAAGTGCTCTAGGAATTTTGCGGAGGAAGGGACAAATCATTACGAGGAGAATAACTCAATTAGATAGCATGGTATACACAACCAAAGAAAAAAAAAATTTGAATAGGGCCAGTTAAAAATTATTTTCCTCATCATTCAAGGTAAGTGGATCAAGAGTTAATCACTTCACAGGGCTTCCCTTCTTAAACATAGCCTAATTCCTATCTTTCCTTGCTTTCCCTCCCTATCATTAAGTCAGACCATAGACTTACTTCTTTTGCACTTCCATAATGTAAACCTTAACCCTTTTTGGGGTGCTTGACCCCAAAGCTCCATCACTGTTAGGTTTGGTCTCAGTCCCAGAATCCATCTCTCTTTCCCCTTACTTTTGCAATCCCAGGAACATAAGTGCCAGTCACAGTACATTTCTCAAAGTCTGAGTTATTCAGTTTAGACTGCACACAGAGAAGATTTAGCAACAGTCTAGAGTAGAATTTGCTATCGTTTGTTAACCTATAGAAGGAAAAGTGCACACATGCCTTCTCATTCTTCCCATCTTCCAGCAGCTTTAAAAAAATACAATAGGCAGACACACATACATACATGCACATACACTCCTCCCAAAACAAGTATATATTCTATATAATATTATATATAACCAGTTGTTCTTTAATGCCCATTCTCTGTCTACACATAGATCTTGTTGAAAGTTTGAAATAGCTTGGAATTTTTTGTTGTTTTTTTTGCACCTTTGGTCAGACCAGGTACAGTATATATTTATATTAATGTCCATATGCAAAAGGGGGCAGTATAAAGATTTATAGTTTTTATCCAAATAACCTGAAGGGCTATGTTCCAGTTATAAATTAGAATTCTTGATTATTTCTGGCATTTTGCCTGAGATTGTGTTATTTTATAGTCTTTAAAATTTAGCAGATCTTCTATACATTTGAAATCAAGAGAAGAGGAATTTTTCATTTTCAAAATATTAGTGGGCCAACCAGACACACTATTAAAACTTCATAAGTAAAATGAAAATTTATTTTTTTTAATTTTTTTTTTTAACGTTTATTTACTTTTGAGACAGGGAGAGACAGAGCATGAACGGGGGAGGGTCAGAGAGAGAGAGGGAGACACAGAATCTGAAACAGGCTCCAGGCTCTGAGCTGTCGGCACAGAGCCTGACGTGGGGCTCGAACTCACGAGCCGTGAGATCATGACCTGAGCCGAAGTCGGATGCTTAACCGACTGAGCCACCCAGGTGCCCCAGTAAAACGAAAATTTAAATGAGCTTGGAAAAGTCCATCATCAAGACAAGAGGTTTGAATAATATGCTCTGTAACTTGTTATCAAAGACATAATGACTACATATGTGTGACACAAGATTGCATCTTAACATTATGTGTGAGGCAACAAATACATTTTTTAATATTTTTTTCATCCTTAGTAAATTCACATCTGCTTAGGTTGATATTGTTCCTCTTTGGACATAAGACATGTGTTCTTGATAGACTAATGTTTTTTTTTTAGGGGTCACAATATTATAAAATGGAGAAACAGGGGTGCCTGGGTGGCTCAGTTGGTTAAGTGTCTAACTCTTGGTTTTGGCTCAGGTCATGATCTCACAGTTTGTGAGTTTGATCCCCGCATCAGGCTCTGCACTGACAGTGGGATTCTCTCTGTCTGCCTCCCCCTCTGCCCATTCCCCACTCATACTCTTAAAAATAATTAAACATTTTTAAAAATGGAGAAACAACTTCATTTTATCTATACAAGAAATTATTTTTTTAAGTTTATTTCTTTTGAGAGAGACAGAGACAGCAGGAGTGGGGGCGGGGCAGAGAGGAGAGAGAGGGTGAGAGAGAATCTTATGCAGGCTCCACACTGCCACTGCAGAGCCCATTTGGGGGTTCCAACCCACAAAGCCGGGAGATCATGACCTGAGCCAAAACCAAGAGTCAGCCGCTTAACCAACGGAGCCACCCAGGTGCCCCAGGAAGTTATTTGTTTTCAAACTCTTTAAAAAATTTTTAGGCAGAAGTCTCTTGCGCCACATAATTTATTTTATAAGTGATGTCTGTTCATTGTAGGTATGTCAGCCTGTACATACCAGTGTTTCAAACCCCTCTTTACTTGGGATTAAAATTATGATACTTTTTTTCCCCCCAAAATGTATTACATCACCTTTGAAGCCAGGGAATACATCTTCTACTTCTCCATCCCATTTAACAGCAGGCAAAGTGCAAGACATGTCATAGATGCTCTGTAAATAGATGCGTTCGTGGTCTGAGAGTGCCTAGACGTTGCATGACATCATATATATGTGTATAAAAAAAAAAAAAAAAAAGGTGAATAGCTGATGTGATCAGATGGTGGGGGGAGTTAGGAAGTGACCTTTTGGGAAGATTAATGAGTGAAATATTGTCTGATTTCATAGAAAAGCAGAAGTCCATGTGATAGTCCATGTGGCAGTACGACAAGGATAAATCAACAACGAAAGTAAGAAGTGCAGCAGCAAGGGAGTATTATCTGAACGGCTCAAATTATGTTATGCTTTGCATTTTTATCACACTTTGTTGCTCCCCGCCCCCTTTTCTTGGACCTTAGGAATAGAAGTAGAAGCTGATTTATGAGTGAGAGTCAGTGCAGAGTGTCAGGTTTCTATAATGAGATTATATATTAAATCTAATGAAGGGAAAATATGCTTACCCAAACCAAATGACAGTGCCACGATTAAACAGCTCAAGATCCCTCCGTGGATTTGTTTAGACAATATCACAGGTAAAGTGACCTCCTCTTCCCCTAGGTTTGTGATCAATTCTGTGAAATGAAGATTTATGTCTTTTATTATTCTGATGACATAACAATATGATCACAGAAGCATACACGCACAAAGTGGAACTAGTAAACGAGAGGATGCATTATGGGTATTGTGGAGGTCTGCTGAGATTAATCACCTGTGTTGCATTTTATGGGGACTGCGGACTTCCTTGTGGCGATGCAGTTATGAGCCTGTATTTACCCTTTAATTTAAATCTTCAAGGTACAGTTTTGTAAACACACAGGCGTGCATGTGCTCATACCCCCATACACACACGCACAAAATTATGACCTTATGGGGGAAGAAAACTTTGTCCTTCTTCCCTTCTAGGTTCCTTTGGCTGAAATAATAATGGAATTGATAGAACAGAGATTAACAAGAGAAAAACAAGTTTAATGTTTTCTAAGTTGACTTGTTTATTTTGAGAGAGAGAGCGAGAGAGAGCGAGCATGAGCAAGCAAGGAAGGGGCAGAGAGAGAAGGAGAAAGAATTCCAAGCAGGCTCTGCACTATCAGCATAGAGCCCGATGCGGGGCTCAAACTCATGAGCTATGAGATCATGACCTGAGCCGAAACCAAGAGTCTGAGCTTTCTTAACTGACTGAGCCACCGAGGTGCCCCAAGAAAAACAAATTTAATTATGTACATACGAGGGCCCCACAAAGAAATGAGCAGCCCCCCAACAGTCAAGCAATTCAGCTTTGCATACCATCTTGAGCCAAGGAGAAACCAAGTAATGGTCTGGGAGTTCAAAAGGGGAGGAAGACCATTTATAGGAGGATGGGAGGATCAAATGCCTGGTAAACAAATGTTTGCCATGGCATGCAGGTAAGTCTGACATAAAATGCTATCTCAGAGATGAACCATCTTTCTGGTGCAGGCTCCCTATCTAAATTATTTTAGGCAGTTAAAGGAGAGGTAAAAAGCTTTTCTTGAGTCTGTTGGCTTTGATTTTCTTCAGCTTGAAATAATCTGCCTACTAGGATGGAACATTCTGGGCTCCGGCTTTGAACCCCATCATTTACCTCCTCTGAAACTTTTTCCCTAGAAATTACACATACTGAAAGCTGAGCTGTTAGTTTGCTCCGGTATTTCATTGAGTTAATCTTTTAGTCATGAAAATTAATCTTTTAGTCAGTTCAGTTAAACAGTTGTGTCTCGTTTTAGGAAGTGATACACAGCTGGGCTCCCAAAGTTAGGCCTATATTGTGTAAGCAATCAGGTGTTTAATAAGGAAATTTTATGGAAACAAAAACAATGATCCGTGATTGGAGCAAATTATAAACCAGTTTTTGAGTTCTGAGGAGAGCCAGTCAAGAAGATTTCTCGCTGTCAAACTCAAACCCTCTTCAGAGAGAGTGAGGGTTGGCAGTAGCAGTCTGACAGATTTTCCTGGTTTACAGTTTGAACATCTCCGGTGACCTTTCTGAGTGGCCCACACAGCAACAGGCATGAAGATTATCTATACATGACCTGTTGTGATTTCTCTGAAGTTTATATCAAGTGGACCAACTTTAGTTGGCATGATTTTGAAACAGACAAACAAAAAAAACAGTTTTAGTTCTCAGTTAATGCCAAGTCATAAGGGTGGGATAAAAATTGAAAGTGTTAGTTTGGAGAGTTGTAGCCAAATATTGGAGGAAACAGTAAGAATTTAGGATTCAGTTCAGTGTACAGGTAAAAAACGAAACCTCAAGGACAATTAACAGAACTAGAATCTAATATCCACAAGTATGTATTGTTACAGGGTCTACTGAAACATATTTTTTCTCGCTACAATCTCCCCCATTTCTATCAAAGATAACCAGGAAGACTGATTGGTTTGCCATTGCATCATTTCAATAAGGTCGGCTTGATTATTTACATAAGGGCAGCGAGAATAACAATTGGCCATACAGAATCTTTTAATCCACTTTGCTGGAACTTTTTGTAAGGAATCTCCACTTGAACTTTCAAACGCTTCTTGAGGATAGGAAGCCATACCAAGAACTTGCCATCAAATTACACCTGCAGTTCATATATATATTTGGGTTAATTTGTCTCTTCTCAAGGTCCCCAAAATATCCTGAGGTTCTTGCACCTGCCAGAAAGTGACCTTCGTCACTCACCTGATAAGACTGGTGAGTACCCTGTAAACAAGGTACCAGGCCAGTTTTTCCAGAGGATCTTCTTGACTCCATAAAGTCAACCTGAGTTCCTTAAAAGCTGTCTGGGTACATCTGAATCTTTGTACATTTCTTTCATTCTAAATATGACGTTCTAGCCAAAGCTTCGGTAATATAATCAATGTTTCCAATTGTGTTCTATTAGAAGGAGGACATGTTCTTAGTGGACATCTGTCACCATGCAGTGCTTTTACAATACCATTGACTTTATTCCCTATGCTGAACTCTGTATTCCCATGACTTACTCATTCCATGACTGGAAGCCTGTATCTCCCACACCCCTTCACCCATTCTTCCCATCCCTCACCCCCTCTCTTCTGGGAACCATCAGTTCTCTGTATTTATGAGACCCAGCCTTCTTAAATAATCAAAGACTTGATATGAAACACAGGAAATGATTTTGTCAAGAAACAAAATCTTTGTTTTAGGCACATTACTTAAAATGCAAAGGAAAACATTACCGAATATCAAGAGCAGATCATTTGTCCAAGAAAACTTTGTCCTTTTAGCAGATGAAGTAAAATTAAGTTTCAGTTTTGCATAAAGACACTATTGTGATTAAAAATTAATTATAAAAACTTATAATAACAATTCAGTTTTTAGCCAACGTGACCACACAATTTCATCTTTTGCTTTCTCATCAACCTTCTGTATCCATAGTTTATTCTTTATTTTCCTCCCTTCTATTCAAAATTAACCAGCTTCATTTTAGGGCAAAGTATTTTTTTATTTCTCTCAAAAAAAATGCATATCCATACTTCTAACCTTTTCTAACCAAAAAAACCCCAAAAACCAAGAAACAAAAACCCACTTAATTTTGATTTTGTTTCCCTTGCCTCAGGAAACATATCTAGGAAGATGGTGCTAGGGCCAGTGTCAGAGAAATTACTGCCTATCCTCTCTTCTAGGATTTTTATGGTGTAAGGTCTCATATTTAGGTACTTAATCAATTTTAAGTTCATTTTCATGGACATATACGAAAGTGGTCCAGTTTCATTCTTTTGCATGTAACTGTCCAGTTTTCCCAGCACGGTTTGCTGAAGAAACTGCCTTTTTCCCATTGGATACTGTTTCCTCCTTTGTTGAAGGTTAGTTGACTCTATAATCGTGGGTTGATTTCTTGCCTTTCTATTCTCTTCCACTGATCTTTGTGTCTATTTTTGTGTCAGTGCCATACTGTTTAGATTACTACATGTTTGTAATATATCTTGACATCTGGAATTGTGATACCTCCAGTTTTGTTTTCCATTTTCATGATTGCTTTAGCTATTGTGTTATTTTGTTATTCCATGTAGATTTTAGGATTATTTGTTCTAGTTCCATGAAAAATGTTGGTATTTAGATAGAGACTGCATTAAACCTGTAGATGGCTTGAGGCAGAATGGACATTTTAACAATATTGGTTCTTTCAGTTGATGAGCATGGAGTATCTTTCTATTTGGGTCATCTTCAATTTCTTTCATTAGTGTTTTATAGTTTTTGGAGTACAAATATTTCACCTTTTTGGTTAAGTTTACTCCTAGGTATTTTATTCTTTTTGGTGCAATCGTAAATAAGACTGTTTTCTTAATTTCTCTTTGTGCTGCTTCTTTATTGGCGTATAGAAATGCAACAGATTTCTATATGTTAATTTTGTGACTTTACTGAATTCATTTATAAGCTACTTTATAATATAATTATGATATAATTATAATATAATTACATAATACTATAAATTCATTTATAAGTCTACTGGCAGAGCCTTTAGGGTTTTCTATATATAGTACCATGTCATCTGTAAATAATGAAAGTTTTACTTCTTCCTTACTGATTTAGATGCCTTTTCTTTTTGTTGTCTGATTGCTATGACTAGGACTTCTGGTACTGTGTTAAATAAAAGTGGTGAGAGTGGAAATCCTTGTCTTATTCCTGACTTTAGGGTAAAAGCTCTAGATTTTCCCCATTGAGTATGTCAGCTGAAGGTTTTTTTGTTTTTTGTTTTTTGTTTTTTTTAACATAAGGTCATTATTATGTGGAGGTGTATTCCCTCTAAACCTACTTTGTTGAGAACTTTTATTATAAATGGATGTTGTATTTTGTCAAAGGCTTTTTCTGCATCTATGATCATGTTCTTACCCTTCCTCTTATAGATACGATGTATCGCATTGATCGATTTGTGAACATTGAACCATGTTTACTACCCAGAAGTTAATCCCACTTGATCATGATAAACCATTTTCTCTTAATGTGTGGTTGGATTTCATTTGCCAATATTTTGTTGAGAATTTTTACCTCTATGTTCATCAGAGATATCTGTCTGCAGTTCTCTTTTTTGTAGTTGCTTTATCTGGTTTTGGTATCAGAGTAATGCTGGCCTCATAGAATGAATTTGGAAGTTGTACTACCTCTTCTGTATTTTGGAAAGGTTTTAGAATAACAGGTATTAATTCTCCTTTAAATGTTTGATATAAGTCATCTGTGAAGCCCCCTGTCCTGGACTTTTGTTTGTTGGGAGTTTTTTGACTACTGATTCAATTGCATCACTAGTAATTGGTCTGTTCAGTCGCATTGCTAGTAATTGGTCTGTTCAAATTTTCTATTTGTTCCTGCTTCAGATTCGGTAGTTTATATGTTTCAAGGAATTTATCCATTTCTTCTAGAATGCCCAATTTGTTGCCATGTAGCTTTTCATAATGTTATCTTACAGTCCTTTGTACTTTTTCTTACCATTTGTTATTTCTTCTCTTTTATCTGTGATTTTGTTTGAGTCCTTTCTCTCTCTCTCTGTCTCTCTTTTTCTTTCTGATGAATCTGGCTAGAGGTTTATCAGTATTGTTTGTCTTTTCAAAGAACCATATCCTGGTTTCGTTGATCCAGTCCATTGTTGTTTTTGTTTGTTTGTTTTTTTAATTTCTATATCCTTTGTTTCTGCTCTAATCATTATTGTTTCCTTCCTTCTGTTGGTTTGGGATTTTATTTGTTCTTCTTTTTCTACCTCCTTTAGGAGGTAGGTTAAGTTGTTTATTTGAGATTTTGGGTTTTTTTTTTTTGTTTTGTTTTTTTTGCTTTTTTACAGCTCTTTTACAGGTAGTACTGTATTACTATAAACTTGCCTTTTAGAACTGCTTTTGCTGCATCCCAAACATTTTGTACATTGTATTTTGATTTTCTTTCCTTTTTTTAAAAATCTTTATTCATATTTGAGAGAGAGAGAAACAGAACACAAGTTGGGGAGGGGCAGAGTAAAAGGTAGACGCAGAAACTGAAGCATGCTCTGGGTTTTATCAGCATGGAGCCCAATGTAGGGCTTGAACGCATGAACCGTGAAATCATGAGCTGAGCCAAAGTCAGATGCTTAACCAACTGAGCCACCCAGGTGCCCCTGTATTTTGATTTTCATTTCTCTCTGGGTAATTTTTTATTCTTTGATTTCTTGGTTGACCCATTCATTGTTTAGTAGCATGTTACTTAGCCTCCATGTATTTATAGTCTGTCCAGATTTTTTCTTATCGTTGATTTCTAGTTTAAGTGTTATGGTCAGAAAAGGTACATGGCAGGGGAGGTGCCTGGGTGGTGCATTTGGTTGAGTGTCTGACTTCAGCTCAGGGCATGACCTCAGTTCCTGAGTTCAAGTCCCAAGTTGGGCTCTACACTGACAGCTCAGAGCCTAGGGCCTGCTTCAGATTCTGTGTCTCCCTCTCTCTGCCCCTCCCCTGCTGCCGCTCCCTGGCTTGTGCTCTGTCTCTTTCTCTCAAAAACAAACAAACATTACAAAACGAAAAAAGAAAAGGTACATGGTATGACTTCAGACTTTGTGAATTTATTGAGGCTTGTTTTGTGGTCTAATATATGATCTATTCTGGAGGCTGTTTCATGTACAATCAAAAAGAATGTGTGTTCTGCTTTAGGATGCAAAGTTCTGAATATATCAGTTAAATCCTTGTGGTCTAGTGTGTCATTTAAAGTCACTGTTTCTTTGTTGATTTTCTGTAGGGATAATCTGTCCATTGATGTAAGTGGGGTGTTAAAGTTCTCTACTATTGCTGTATTCCTATCAATTAGTTTTTGTTGTTGTTATTGTTGTTGTCGTCATCATTAAATGTTTTCTATATTTGGGTGCTTTCATGTTGAGTACATAAATATTTACATTTGTTACATCTTCTTGGTGGATTGTCCCCTTTATTATAGTTTCCTTCTTTGTCTCTTGGTATAGTCTTTGTCTTGTCTGATGTTAAGTATCACTAGCCTAGATTTCTTTTGACATCTGTTTGCATGATACATGTTTCTCCATCACCTCACTTTCAATCTGCATATCTTTAGGTCTAAAATGAGTCTCTTCAGATAGCATACAAAAGGATCTTGCTTTTTTTATTGATTTAATTACCTGTGTCTTTTGATGGGAGCATTTAGTCCATTTACATTCAATTTAATCACTGATAGGTATGTGCCTATTGCCATTTTGTTACTTGTTTTTAGTTGTTTTTGCCTTGCTCCCTCTCTTGTTGTTTGCTGGCTTTCATTAGTGATACACTTGGATTCCTTTGACTTTATTTTTTGTATACCTGTTCCTGTTTTTTGATTTGTGGTTACCATTAAGTTTGTATACAACCTTTTCTATATAGTAGTATATATTAAGTTGATGGTTGCTTATTTGGACACATTCTTTACTTTTCTCCACCCTTCATATTATAGGCATATGGTGTTATACTTTATGTCCTTTTATTTTGTGAGTCCCTTGAGTGAGTCTTACAGATATGATACTTTTACTGCTTTTATGCTTCCTACTTGTCTTAACGTTACTTCCATTAACATTTGCTGTAGAGCTCATTTAGTGGTCATGGACTCCTTCAGCTTTTGTTTGTCTGGGAAACTCTTTATCTCTCCTTCTATTCTGAATGATAGCCTTGCTTGATAATAGAGTATTCTTGGCTGCAGGCTTTTTGGTTTTGGTTTTGGTTTCTTTTTAGCATTTTGAGTATATCATGTCTTCTTGCCTTCAAAGTTTCTACTGAAAAATCGACTGATAGCTTTATAGGGATTCCCTGGTATGAAACAGCCTTCTTTTCTTTTCCTGTTTTTAAAATCCTTCCTTAATTGCTATTTTTTTGCCATTTTAATTACTATGTGTCATGGTTTAGACCTCCTTGGTTTAATTTTGTTGGGAGATCTCTGTTTCTCCTGGATCTAGATATCTGTTTTCTTCCCCAGATTAGGGAACTTGTTAGCTATTATTTTTTCAAATAAATTCTCTGCCCCCTCTTCTCTCTCTTCTTCTTCTGGTATCCCAATAATGTGAATGTTATCACAGTTAATGGAATCACTGAGCTACCTAAGTCTGTTCTCATTTTGCATATATATATATATATATATTTATATATATTATTAATTTTTTTTTTTTTTTTTTTTTTTTTTCTCTCTCACCTGGTCAGCTTCATTAGTTTGTGTTACTCTGTCCTCCAGGTTGTTAATTCATTCCTGTGCTTCCTGTAGCCTGCTACTTATTTCATCTAGTATATTTTAAATTTCATTTATTGTGTTCTTCATCTCTGATTTTTGTTTGTTTTCTATGTCTTTGTTACAGGTTTTATGGATGTCTGCCATTCTTTTCTCAAGTCCATTGAGAATCTTTATGATCATTACATTAAATTCTCCGTAAGGCATATCATTTATATCTGTTTCACTTAGGTCTCTTGCTTTGGTTTTGTCCTGTTCTTTTATTGGGAACAGAGTCCTTTGCTTCCTCATTTTGCCTAACTCTTTGTGTCTCTTTCTGTCTGTTAGGAAAGTCAGCTACATCTTCTGCTTTGGAAAGTAGTAGCCTTGTGAAGAGGAACAGGCAGTGTCCCCTGTTCACCAGAACCTGGCACTTCAGGGGCGCTTCCTTTGTGCGCACTCTGCTGTTGTGTCTTGTCTACTTTGTCCTTCAGTCCTGTTGTCTTCAGTGGCTCTTGTTATATCTTGTGGGCAGTGTTTGGTCCCCGTGGTGTTAGGGGACCAGTTTGGAGCTTGAGTTGAGTCGATCAGGCATTTGCTAGAAACATAGTAGCTCCAAACCCCAGGGCACTTTCCCTGTGTTGTCCTTTGATAAGTTTTCATTGGTGGGTGGGGCCTGCAATCAGACCAACTGTCTGCCTCCAAGACATTGCCGGCAGGCATCGACTGGTGTGTGTGGTTCTTTCCCCCTCACCCAGGGAAGGAGTCACTCTGGAGTGGTGCTGGCTTCTGTAGGAGCTGCTTGCGCACGCAGTGCTCGTGGCACCACTTTGGATGGGCTGCATCTGAGGGTGTATAGGAGAGGATGTGTGCTACCCCAGGAGTGGGCTGGTATGGGGTACACGGTTGATGGAGTAGATGCTGGTCTGCTTGCCAAGTGAGATCTGCTGCTGGGCTGTTGGGGCCAGGTTGGCCTGGGTGATGCACTCCACATGGGCAGCAGGCACAATGTTAACAAGGTACATACTGGTCTTCCGCAGCCTGGCCGCCACTGCAGCTAAGAATGAGGCCACGCAAAGCATGCGGGTGGGGAGATGTGTTGGCAAGGTTTGTGCTGGTCTTTTTGGGGAGGGGACCCACAGCTCAGGGACTGAGGCCCACATTGTTGGGAAGGGTGGATCCAATGGCTTGTTGGAAACAAGTTACGTCGTGAATGCAGTCATATGGCTGGTTCCCACAGGTGGCCTTGTGTTGATGCTGGCTGTGGAGGAAGCAGATGGCACCTGCCAGCTCCTCTGTTCCCAGGGGCGTCTTCCTATGATCCCTGTCTCTCCAGGACCTACATAGACTTACATAAACACGCAGATGAACAGAGATCTTGTAAGCTTCCATTTTAAAATTTTAACCATGAACAGGTATAACAATATAAAACTCACTAATGTATAAATAATAGTTGGAGTAAGTTATCTGCTCAGATGAGTAAAGTTTTTTACTACTTGTGGAGAAAACTTCAGGATTTGTGTTTGTCCTTGACATGGTAATCTTAATGAGGCTGTGGTCTAGAGTTTGGGCAAAAGAGACTTTTTGGCAGTTTGTATTAATGCATGTATGTATGTTGTCGTTGTTGTTTACTTGAAAATGGTCTCTTTATTCTTTTTTTGTCATAGCAGCGCTGTGACTTTGGGCAAGCTAATTAACCTCTCAGTCCTTACTTGTGAATTGAAGATAACTATATACCGCTTACAATATTGTTGAGTGTGAAAACATATATGTAAGTACTCATATTGAGTGCACATAGTGACCATCAGTAAGCTTTGCTATTGTTTATCATTTTAACGGGTCTCTTTTCTAATTCGTTTTCTCCTCCCCCTCCTCCTCCCCCTCCCCCTCCTCCTTCTCAACCACCACCACCTCCACTACCCCCTTTTAGTTTCAAGCAAGTGTTAGTTACCTCCTGGGGTGTTTACATGTCAAAGACATGGTAAGATTTACATGTTCAAGGGACAGAAAAACACTGTCTACCCTGGGCCTAGAGATGAGGCTGGAGTGCTCTGTAAATCTTGTAGGGAAAGGGAAGCTGAAACAGGCAACTGATTGTTTAAGGAATTTCCTGGGGAAGGTAGAGAAGTTTGGGAATGGAAGAGATATGATTGGATTTTAAGAAGGGGAAGTTTATGTTGAATATAGACTTGAATTATGTTCTAAGTTTAATTTTTGTTTTTTCCTCTTATTACAGGAGTGCCCAAGGGTAGCCGTTATGCTCCTTTATATCTACCTTTTAATTGTGTATCATAGGTACCAATAGGACAGTTGTTTAGAATACTCTAAAAAAAATTTTTTTTAATACTGAAGTTTTTCTATTTCAAAAGAAACCTCTGGCTATTGATGCACAGGATCTATTAATCTCTATAGCAACTCAAACCAGTAAGCCTTATTTTTTTTAAGTTTATTTATTCATTTCTGAGAGAGAAAGGGAGAGAATGGAGGAGGGGCAGAGAGAGGGGGGAGAGAGAATCCCAAGCAGGCTCCCCACTGTCAGCACAGACTGATGTGGGGCTTGAACTCACAAATCGTGAGATCATGACCTGAGCTGAAAGCAAGAGTCAGAGGCTCAACTAACTGAGCCACCCTGGCACCCCTACCAGTAACAGTAAGCCTTTTTTATCATGTAACTAAAGATGCAAGAAGCATCCTAAAGAGGAGTGCAAATAATGCAGCCCTTATCCAGAGAGTTCACTCCAGAGTTAGCCTAAGAAAGCAGAGACCTTCAGGTCATGGTTGGTAAAAATGGTATAGTAGAAACAGTGTCTGTGATCCCTCATGGGGTCATGAGACACCTCTGGTCATAGACCCACCAATCTGTGGCAACCAGGTAGGCATTACTGGAATGAGACTTTTCCAGCACTAACAAGGCAATGGAGATTGAGATGACAAAGGCCCTTAATAGACTGGGACCCGTATGACAAAGTTTCCCTGGGGGTTGGTATGGCTGGACAATGAGAGTGCTCTTGTGAACCTCAGTCTTAAAACATCAGTCTACTCAATGGGCCACACAAATTGTGCATTTCTGCTGGCAAAAACCCGAGAGAATATTCTCACTGGTCACAAAACCAGGCTCTCAGGACATAAAACAAGATGAAAGGAAAACCTATCTGGTTTTTACGTAGCAGACCCACAGCAAAGTTTAAACAGACACCGGTCCAGTAAGAACTGTGAATTGGCCAGTCTGTGAGGCCAGCTGGAAATGTCGGCTAATCGGACCTATGCCTGTGTTCTACCCTGTGGTTTTCTCTCTTAGGACAATGACACAAAAGACTTAGATAGACTGTGGCCATCCCTTGGAGGAAAGGGATCTATAGGAAACAAGGGTACTCTTAAGAGATTTTTACCAGAATTGCTCTACTGAAGGAACTAGTTCACACAAGTATTTTCTCCTGCTAATGTGAATTTGGAAAAAAAAAGAAAAGGACTTTCACCACTTTCACTTCCACCAGATCTGCCAGCAGAGATCCAGGTGACTGTAAGAATTCTTACCTTCTCCTGGCCCCTGTCAGAGGTCCCAGGTTCTCTCAGCTGTAGCACCTCTGGGGTGAGCAGGGTCCAGTGAGTGTGGAACTCCATGTTGGTGCATGAAATCTGCAGGGGAGAAGCACTTTTCCCTTCTCCATTCTAGGTTCTTTGGTTGGACTCATAATCAAATTGATAGAAAACAGTGTAACAAGAGAAAAACAAATTTAATTATGTATATTCAGGAGTCCCACAGAGGCTTGAGGAGCCCCCTGACAGTCAGGCAATTGAGGCTTATATGCCACTGTGCCCTAAGGAGAAAGGGGAAAGAGGTTGTGACTTCAAAAAGGAAGAAGACAATTCACACAAAGATGGGAGGGGCAAATGTTTGGTAATCAATTGCTTGATTGAATAAAACACTAAAAGTTCTTTGGTAACCACTTACTTCCTGATACAGGTCATCTCTCTAGATTATTTTAGGCAGTTAAGAGAGAAGTAAAAAGCTCCTCTTGAATTTGATTGTCTTGAGCTTGAAATAATCTGCATACCAAAGCGGCACATTCTGGAGTGGCTTTCCCTGTGAACCCTATCAACCTCATCTTCAATCTTGTAGGTCACAGCAGTTTAAATGGGTATTGTCCTCACTGCAAGTGCTTGCTCAACCAGAATGATTTCTGTGACGCCTCAGCTTTGCTGGAGCAAAGGCATGAGTGGTAACTGGACCTTCACAGGGTCAACACTTGAAAAGCCTGATAAATCCAAGCTCAAGCACCCTACCACCATCACCCCACCCATTCTTAGAAGGGAAAACAATACAGAGAGAGTAGCAGTCAGCCCTGTAGAAAAGAATTTGTATGAATGAAGAAAACCATTTATAGGCTATAATTTAAAGAAGATGTAATTTACCAAAATGTCCATCCATTTCCAGCTAGCCTTCGTTTTCTCATTCTTGCTGAGAGTTCACCATTAGAGAGTCATTTGTTAGATTAAACCTTTTGTCCCAATTTAAATGCAGATGTCAGAGACTATATCATTTTTGTAACCTCCAAATAGTTATTTTTAGATTCTATCTCTGTGGACAGAACATGATAGAAATGGAATGATTAAGGAGCATGGAAAGAAGAGAGAACAGGTAAAGCAATGTATCAAAAAGGAAAAGTTTTATGTCAATTGTGGTTTTGCCAAGAGGGGTCCATACAACAGGAAGTAAGCCTGATGAATGTGGTTTTCTCTTAGTCACTTCCTCCACTCACTTTTAGCTGTTCCACTGCTGTTTTCTTCTTTAATATTCATGTATTTGAGTTCTGTGATCTGTAACCGAGACTTCATGGTATTTAGCATTGCCACATGCAGATACTTTTAAGAGCGACTCCATTAAAGATCATTTTCTCCTGGAGCATTTTGTACTCTCCAGTGGTATTTATCACCCAGCATTTAGTTTTGATCCTTGTAATGTATGCAGAACCAAAGACACCCCTTCATCACTCTCATTCTGCTGGGAGTTAGTTTATGTTATAAAACAGGGGAAATGGGAAAAAAGGAAGCCAGAGGGAAGCAGAGTTGTGTGTGTATGTATGTGTGTGTGTGTATATGTATATATATATATGTATGTATATATATATATGTGTGTATATATATATGTGTGTGTGTGTGTGTGTGTGTGTGTGTGTGTGTATATATATATATGCATGCATTGAGATAAAATAAAGTCATGGCGCTAGACAATTAGGGAGTAGGGTTGGGAATAAATGGATTCCCTCCCTTCAGGGCTGCCTATTTACAGCAAATTCCGGCACACAACAACCAACCCCCTACTGCCTGATTCTGCCTGGGTTCTGATTTCTCTTCTTCCAAGAACAGAGCTTAGAACAAGCTACCTTCTCACTCTCTTCCATACACCTGCAGGCCTAAGGTGTGTGTTTAGGGGTTCTGATTACTTGGTGAGGGTCCGAGGCAAGTGAGGATGGTAGAAAGATGGCATGTAAGTTTCTGTGGCTCTCTTTCAGAGGAAATACCGCAAGACACAGCACTTTTGCATAGGGTGCCTCAGGCAAGAATGCTTATGAAATTCATTGCTGTGGAAAGGAGCTTGTTTGCAAGGTACTATTGTGTAAGTTGCTTGTTTCAAATGGTTAACATCCTAAGGCATCTTCGGCTGAGGATAGAGAAGATTCAGGATCTGGAACCCAAGATTTGGATTAGGCATGCCCATGTTACTGCCTTCCTTGTTTCTGTTTAAAAATCAATTTCATTTTTTGGGGCGCCTGGGTGGCTCAGTCGGTTAAGCGTCCGACTTCGGCTCAGGTCATGATCTCACGGTCCGTGAGTTCGAGCCCCGCGTCGGGCTCTGTGCTGACAGCTCAGAGCCTGGAGCCTGTTTCGGATTCTGTGTCTCCCTCTTTCTCTGACCCTCCCCTGTTCATGCTCTCTCTCTGTCTCAAAAATAAATAAGTGTTAAAAAAATTAAAAAAAAATAAAATAAAAATCAATTTCATTTTTTAAAAAATTCCGAATATATTTTTTAAGATATTGTTCCCTGGTGTAATTTCTAACTTCGTTTCTGGTTTAATCTTGGTTCTGGTTTAAAATCCCCATGGGAGAATTTTGGGAAGGAAGGCCTTGGGAATGAGCCCTGTATTGGCAGAGTTTGTTGGAAAGAAGCCATACAAAGAGAACATATACTAATTACCACTTACATCCATTATTAGCTTTCCTTCTGCCTTTACACTGCTTTAGACTTCATGCTCAGGACCCTTAGCCCCACCCTAGGTTGGTCTTTGATGTCAGATTCTAGAACACATCCTCTGTAAGATTCAGGAAATCCGAGGAGCCCTGGGCCAATCTATTAGACACATCAGGACACATCAGCCTTTTGATGAGCCGTAAGTAAAGCTTCTATCCGTTATCCACCCTGTCTTACCATATTTTATCACTTCCGGGTAATCACATCAGTCACAGGTGAAGTAGATTTCATTGACTAAACAAACCCATAACTGTATCTGTTTAGTTAGTGTATGATTTTCTCACTCTTCAGGTTTCTTGTCTGCGACTCCTGAGTGGACCCCAGCCCTGATCTCGAGGCACTTCTGTTCTAAGAGGGTGCATTCACCTCACTTCCAGCTCCAGATTCCGTGGCCGAGGACCTAGCATCATGTTGCCAATATTATCTTCTCATAGGAAATAGGACAATGGGTTGCAAAGCACATTTGCTGCTGCCAGGACTGATTACTCCCATAAACAGGCATCAGTTCCAGCACCGTCTCTGTATGAACTGGATAGGACGCGTGCTTCTTTGAGTCTCTTGCTTTTAGCAGGATCGAAAAAGAAACAAAAGCTTGGAAAAAATAAAACTGTACACAGTATAGACTGATGTCCGTGAAACCTGGTTCTGTAATAAGATGTGGTCTGGCAGCCCCATCTATAGTCAGAGTTACAGACTAGACTGGTAGAGTCAAGGCAGGCCCTGTGCTCTAGCGAAGTGTAGCAGTTCATAAAGCAGACAATGCCCTCTGGTGATATTGCGTTACCGCCAAGGTTGTTAGGGATTGCAGACGCGTGGATGAGAAAGTGAACAACCACACTCACTCTGTGATTTGTGTAAAAAATATGAACTTGTGGGAGATGCGTCTTGGTTCAAAGCAAAGGAAATACTTGTAAGGAAAGGGAAAGGCTCCTAGCGCTCCAGGGTCCTGAGGGGAAGGGAAAATGCTGAACCCAGGTACCTCCCCCCTATTAACTGACCACACCTCTGCTGATATTTTCACACAAGCAAATCCAGGCTAAAAATGAACAGCCCTGAAAAAGGAAACACAGTCCTAAACGGTTGTAAGTTTGCTGTTACCATACATCTCTTTCAGGGCCTCACTGAGGAGATTTACTTATTACTAATCATTGTGTATGTATACATCTGGGTATTCTTGGTACTGATATGTGCCAGATACAGTGCTCAGGGAGGAGGCAAACAGCCAGCCCATTCCATGGCTTCAGGCAGCCCAGAGCCTCATAGAAAACGGTTGATCTTTTTAGCACCTCGCGGCCAACCAGCCTCCCTGCCCTTATTCCGATTCATTGTATTCTAAAGACAAATCCAATCAGCTCACATTTTTGCCCTTCTTAAGCACTAGTCAGATTGACACTATTGATTGCAGTGGCAGCTGTAGTGCATTTTTGATGATTTGAGCCTTTTGGCCTAGAGGTGACGTAAGTATTCATGATAAGCTAAGAATCCACAGGAAAATAAGGAAGGGACTCATTTTCAGTAATCATGTCTGTCTAGATTGCTCGGGGTGATGAAGGGTAGTGAGGAGGGGGGTGGGTAGTGGTTAGGGTAAATATGTCTAGATGTGTGGGAGAGAAAGACACAGAGGGAGAGAGAATGTTTTCAAAATGGGAGAAAGAGTTTGATCCTAATTATTCCCAAACATAATGCCCTCATTTGTATCCCAGGTACTGTGGCACTTTGTGAAATGAGTACAAAAAATATTCAGTAGTTGTTTATTTTGATGTATCCCACTTACACTAGAAAATGCCGATGAGAAGTGGCTGGTTTAAAAATAAAGGGTAAGGGCACCTGGGTGGCTCGGTCGGTTAAGCGTTCTATTTCAGATCAGGTCATGATCTCAGAGTTCATGAATTCGAGCCCCACGTCAGGCTCTGTGCTGACAGCTCAGCCTGGAGCCCACTTCAGATTCTGTGTCTCCTTCTCTGTCTGTCCTTCCCCTCCTTGTGTTCTCTCCCTCTCTCTCTGAAAAATAAATAAACATTTAAAAATAAAATAACAAGAATGCAGGTTTATAAACCAAAAAGAACAGTCAATGAGAAAATGAGTCGTGACCACCAGCCAGATGTTGACCTTTTTTTATTTTGTACTGGCTACAGTTTTATCTTGCATCCAGAAAATGATTGATTGCTGTCTTCAAGGAGTGCTGACATTCTGGATGCGATATCTCTGATGTTTGTATACTCCACTTATTGACTACAGTCGAAAAGTCAGACGTATTTAAAGGGCAGAGTAGCCTCCTCATAACTCAAGAATTATAAAGTTATTTTATGGTTTGACCTATAACATGATCACCACCAACTCAAAGCCCACAAAGAATCATTGCTTTTATTGATGATGATTCCACAGCACTTGGTGCAAGCATACTTTATTTTTCAGCCAGAAACCCTGATTGTTGCGTGTTGCTGGGATGTCTGTTTAGCTGGATGAGTCCCATTGCTTGTTGATGATCAGTTCTTGAAAGTGTCCAGCAGTGTAAGAAACAGGTACAAAGCAGGTACTTGATCTTGAAAATCTGGTACCCCTTGTCTTACTTATGGATACAAGTTGCCCAAGGTAGGGACTTCTGAATTATGCACATTTTCTCAGGTCCTTCACTCACCCCTTCTCTGATTTTCAATTACCACTACTTCTCAGTTGTATTTATTCTCCATTGCATCTTCCCTGTCTTTACTGATCGCCTCATTCGGGGATCTTCATCGTGTCTCTCCCTTGGTGAAGTAGTAACTCCCTATCTGGCATCTCTAATCCAGCGTCACTTGGCCCCTTCTGCATTGATACCAGAATGATGTTTTTCTTAACCAAAGCTCTTTTGGTTAAAACCCATTAGAGGCTGCTTAGTGCCTTCAGGGTTGAGTTCAGATTCCTTGAGTGGCATGCCGGGCACGTATTCAACCTGCTGTTGTCTGGTCTCATCCTTTTGAACCATTGACTTTGTATCCTGAGTGAAGCCACCTGACCATCTGTTCTGGAATCTGCTACCACGTTACATTAATTTATTGCTTTACACTTGTACAAAAATCCCTTCGTCCATACTTTATTTTCAACCTCCCAAGGGCCCTGTGAGTAGGGGAAAGAAAGGGATTTTTTTTTTTTTTTTTCACTTAACAGAGGAGTAATGGGGCATTAACTCCACACTGATTTAACAGGTAAATACTACACAGAATCAACTCTGGATAATCTTTATGTAGATTGTAGAATTTGTGAGTTATCAGTAGAGAAAGTGCAATGTGTATTTTTATGGTCTAGCATACTAGACTACTGGTCTTCTGAGCCTTATATTCAGCTAAGTCTTTAAGAACAATGTACTCACTTAAGATACACATATGTACATTTACTTTTCCCAAAATGATCAAATATTTAATTCCAAAGTAGATTATACTTTAATTTTTTCAACAGTTTTGATCATTTGATCATCCATTAATTTTGATAATATGGAAAGGTAGAATTTTTAAGGCAGATAAACTGCTAAATATGTTATATGCAGATATAAAATATATACAATACATGTCACAGAACAATGAAGGAGACGAGAGGAGAGAATTATAGATTAACCTGTACACTGCATAGGAAAAAAGTCTCCCCCCTAGTGATATTAATGGAGTATTGTAAGCTCATTTTAGTACCAAAATTTAAATTAAAAAGGAAGGAGGAGGCTATGGAATAGAGGTTGTTGAAAAATCTCATTTTCAGCAAATTTGAAAAAAAAAAAAAGAACATCACGGAGGCAATTTAGTTTATTTTCTAAACATTCCCTGTAGTGTCGTGATGACCAAACAGCAGCTTTGAGCTAGTTCATAAAAACCAGAATGCAAAGAAAAGAGGGATAAACTGGGAAGAAACAAATAGGAAACTGTCCGATTTAATTGACCAGGCTGATTAGAATGGAAAATGTAAATGCCCTCCCCAAATGAGAAAATGGTGGATGTGCAAAGTCACTTCTTTGTGTATGTTTGGAATGTTTGTAACCCATGAAACTACCTGTGTTTTTAAGAAAGTCAATAAATAAAAACAGAATTGGAAAAAACCCACTTTTGTTAATGAAATTGTATAGTTAACTGAAGTAACCATGACATGTAAAAGAAATATAATTTCATGTAAATTCTCCTCCGTGGATTTAGGGGTTAGAGTTTTAACGCAGTGACTCACTACCCATGATTTGCACCGTGTAAGAATTGTGCAGAAATCAAGGAGTCACCTCAAATAACCAGGTAAGGACACCTATGAAGATAAAATGCGATGTGGGACACCCTCCCTTGGCCTGCTAGCCATCTAGAAATGGATTGCTTTTTTAGTTAATGTATTAGTTTGTGGCAGGGGAAAAGATATGCAATTTAAGATAATTTGTTTACCTCTTACAGACCAGGAGTGTTACAAACATTTTGAGGAACATAACTTGGTTTAATGAAAATAGCTTTTTCCTTCTGTTTAAAAACATAACATGGATTGCAGAAAATAAGGTAAACTAGATTATGATAAAGTAACAACCAACCTAGAAATCTCAATAGCCTTAAAACAACAAAGATTGATTTCTCTCTTGTGTTACATGGCCGTCACATGTCATCTAGGAGCTCAGCTTCATGATGCTCTTTCTGCAGCTCCAAGGTTAATGGAATAGCCATTCTCAAAAACACTGTGAGCTGCTGTGGCAGAGGGAGAAAGAGAAGTCAAAAGAGTCTCAAAGCAGGAAATTAAACACTCAGGCCTGAAACTGACAAGTGACTTCTGCAAACTCATTGACCAGAACTAGTCACATGACCTCACCAAACGAAAAAAGGACCAGGAGCTAAGACCATACTTTTAAAAGAGAGAGCCAGAAATTTTGTTGACTAGCTCATACTGAAAATTTCAGCAGTGTAGGTATTTATAATGAAGGAAATGGGGCACCTGGCTGGCTCAGCCAGTTAATCGTCCAACTCTGGATTTCAGCTCAGGTTGTGATCTCAGGATCGTGGGATCAAGCTCCATGTTGGGCTCCCCACTGACAGCTCAGAGCCTGCTTGGGGTTCTCTCTCTCCACCCCTCCCCTGTTCATTCTCTGGCTCTCTCTCCCTCTCTCTCTCTCAAAATAAATAAATAAACCCTAAAAAAAAAAAAAAGAAATTTTGATCACTGAAAATTCTATCACCCAAATAACATTTGGTGAACTACCTTCCATTTATTCATGATTTTATTTATGAGTATTTTAAGAATTGCATCATTCTTTTTGATATTTCCGTAGTATTCCAGTGAATAAATGCTCATAATTGATTTAACCTGTTAGTGACCAATTAAGTTTCCAGTTTCTTCATTATTATAAACAAGGCTAAAATTATCATCTTAGTCCATATCTCTGGATTTTAACTGATGATTTTCCCACTGAAACCAGTGGAAATTTACATCAAACAATGTCAGTATGTTCGGTTTTGGTAAAAATGACAGATGGTCCCACAAAAGTGATGTACTAATTTAGACCATTGCCTAACTAAATGAAAACATATATTTCTCTACAATTTTGATAACCCTGCATATTTTCAGGATTTGCCATGGTATTAAGCTAACAGTAATATTTTCATTTGCATTATTAGAGACTTTTTATATGTGAGTTTCCATGTATATTTTTCTCCTCTAAATAATCTATTCAAATTCTTATCTCATTTTCTGTAGAAATTTATGTTTCCTACTGATTTTATTTTTTTAATGTTTATTTATTTATTTTGAGAGAGAGTGAGTGAGAGAGAGAGAATCCCAAGCAGACTCTGTGCTGTCAGCACAGAGCCTAGTGCAGGGCTCGTTCTCACAAACTGAGCTCATGACCTGAGCCGAAATCAAGAGTCAGATGCTTAACCAGTTGAGCCACCCAGACACCACAATGTATTTCCTATTGATTGTAGGATGATCCATGTATATTACAAAGCAGGCTGATATTTATTCAGTACATACTGGTAGAACATACTATCCAGCATCCATTTTTATTGGAGGCATCATGCTTTCCAAATTTCAAAACAAATTTAATATGTCCGTTGATTTCAGTATTATAACACTGTGTCATATGTTTGAAACATCTTTTTATGTTTATCTTTAAGGCATTTTTTAGATATGTTGAACTTCTAAATTTGAATAGTCTTTGTGGCTTTTGCTTTTATACCATGCAGGAAACCCTTTTCTAGTCTAAAATCACCAGAATATTCACCCATGCTTTCTTGCGGTACTTTTGTGGCTTCTCTTACTATATTTTTAATATTTTATATACCTGGGGTTTGTTTTACTGTAAGGAGTGAGATAGAGATACCATTTGATTTTTCAAGTGGCCAGTTAACTTTGGCGAAATTTGAGGGAATGATGAGGAAAGTGAACAGAGGAGGAAAACATTATTCTTATCATAATTATTGTTATTTACATTAACAAAGGTAGAGTAATGTTCTTTAGTTAACATGCTAAAGGAGGGGCTTCATGTTGAAATGGAGCCTGGGATTTTTCTCTCCTTACCTTTTACTTCAGTGGTAATTTTTAAGTGCTACTTAAAATGTTTCTTTCTTGGTTTCCATGATGCGTATATTTCTGATTTCTGTCTTACCTTAATATCAACGATGCATTTTTGCAGTCTCTTCCTCCCTTTTGTGATCTTAAAATGCTGCTTTTCTTCATGGTTGTATCTTAACTCCCCTCCCCTTGCCCCCGCCCCCCACATCTTACACTTTCTGCTTGATTTTATATATGCCTATAGGCTTGGATACAATTTATCCCTAAGCCTGTGAAGTAAATATGCACCAGTTGACTATGTTGGTCTGAAGCTGAAGAGAGATCCGGGTTTATGTTTATTTCAGGGGCGCCTGGGTGCCTCAGCCGATTGAGTGTCCGACTTTGACTCAGGTCATGATCTGGCAGTTTGTCAGTTCGAACCCCACATAGGGCCCTGTGCTGACAGCTCAGAGCCTGGAGCCTGCTTTGGATTCTGTGTCTCCGTCTCTCTCTGCCTGCCTGTCTGTCTCTCTCTCTCTCTCTCTCTCTCTTTCAAAAGTAAACATTTAAAAAAAATTTTAATGTTTATTTCAATGCCTTATTTGCATCATAAACTTAACTGTGTCACTGCATTAATTATTTAAGTACTCAGCTTATTTTTCTGTTACCATGTTTGTTTGTCTGTTTCTTTCTGATTTGAGAGTACTCTTTGTATATTAGGACCAAGGTGATATTCAGTCAACGCCTATCAGTACAGCATCTAAAGATGCCCTTTTCATCTGATGTTCCCTATATCACTTGTCCAAGTCAGAAATACAGGTGCCATATTTTGACTGCCACCTCTTTAAGTCTTACATCAAATCAGTCACAAATTTCATTTCATTCAGTTTTACCCCTTCACTTCTTATCAGGGTTCCTAGTGCATACCCATCAGTCTTTGAAGGGTTTCTCTGCCCTAGCTTTGCCTGGCCTTCCTTGTGTCATATATTCTATACATTATATCAAGTATGCTTTTTAATGTGAAATTATTATGTCACCAACCCTCCCAATTTTTTTCAGTGAATCTGTACTTTCAGATGGTAAGGTTCAAATATTGTAATGTCAAACACGTAAAGAAATCTTCTGCCTTTTTCTTACTTTTGCAAGAAAAAAAATTTCAAATCCAGTTCCACAGGTTGAACTTAAAGTATCTTCGAAGCACACACAAATAGATGCTGAATAGGCATTTGAATAGAAGAGGCTATAGCTCAAGGTCAGTGAACTGAAGGTACTGATTTGGAAATGTCCAGTGTATATCCATGAAAGACACAGGAGTCTGGTGATATGATATGCAAAGACGCTGCACAGTGAGGTGTGGAGAGGGCCCTAATCCTGAGGGCTATAAAAAAAAAAATAAATGCAATATGTTTGGATAGAGGAGAAGCCAACAAAAGAGACAGGACAGGATTGGCCAGAAGGGTAGGAAGAGAGAACATGTGGCATTATTTAAAAAAAAAAAAAAAAAAAAAACAAAAAAGGAAGAGAAATTTCGAGAATGTTCGCATCCCTGAAAGTTAAGTAAGGATGCAAAACAGTGTGCATTCAGTGAATGTAGCAACTTGGAGACCACTGGTAGTCTTAGCAGGAGCAACTCCAGTGAGTTGGTGGGGGTGGAAGGAAGCTCGTAATGACTTAGAAATGAGTATTTGCCAAAGAATTCAAGAGAGGAAGGAGTTTTTGTTTTCTTGCTCATGAAGATGCTAGAATTTTGAGCATGTTTGAATATTTCAGTTCTTGACTGCTTAGTTATTTTTTAACTGTAAAAACATACTTAAAGATGTCCCACTCGCCAACTGGCGTAAGATGTAGAAGATCCTAGAATGGTCTAATACATAGCAGACCATCAGTACGAGTAAAGTGTCATTAGTCTCCCTTCCCTTTCCTTCCTTCCTCTTTTCCCTCCTCCAGCTCCCCTGGGCTCACCATCCTTTGTAACAGTACAACCCACTGTATGTAGTCACAGTGGAAATACCTTTCTGTCTCTCTCTGTAATCTGCCGTCTCTTGAGTTAACTCTTTAATGTCTGTTCCCCTAAGTGCTGGGCACATTCTAATAGATACGTATAATCTCAGCTAATTAGATTGACTTGTCTTTTCAGCTCTAAAATTTGGAGACTAAATCTGTTGCCCTCTTTATAAAATAGGTTTGACTCTCCTGTAGTCTTTGTAGGTTGGGAGTGGTTAACAAGGCCATTTAGGATTTCCATCATTTTTGCAGAGTGAAAACAGTATGAACAGCAGTGAAGTGACCCAAGCAAAACAGCACCACGTTTCTGCACCAAGAACTTTTGTTTGGAGCAGATGATGACAGGTTTAGTCACAGTTCTATTCCTAATCAATATTTTGGGGAGAACACAAAGGAGGTGATGGGAATTACAGTCTACAGTTGAAAAAGCACTAGCTGAAACCACTGATCTAGAGAAATTATCCATACAAGGCTTTGGACTTTACAGTGGTGTTATTATATTAGGCATGATTTATTTTTTCTTACAGCATGTATTTTTTTTTTCTTCTTTCATAGTGGCTTTGTGTCTGTCAGCTAGAAAGGAACTTGTATGGAGTGTATAGTAATCAAAGAGATGAAAGATGAATGAGTGTAGAGCTTTTTTTTTTTTTTTTAAGCACTATTAACTCAGTGGCGTCTACCTGGAATGTAGATGCACTTTGGTGATTTCATTTTGATAATGCTGTAGCTGGTCTCTGATAATTGCCTTCTGTAATTGGAACAAATTTATGATTATGCTAATTCCTTCTCAGCCACCCAGTATACGGAAGCTGAGCTAATCCATACCTGTCCATGCATTTCCTTTGTAGATCATTACATGATTAGCCTTTCACTGTGGCTGATGGAGACATTTTTATTCTGAGCAGACTTGATTTCTCAAATGGTGTGTATATATGTGTAAGTGATACGTGTTGGTGTATCTTTATCCAGTTGTATGTAACTAGATATCAGCTTTTAAAACCAGTTTATGATATGAACATTTGGAGCCTTTAATGCTTTAATCCTTAAAAAGCTGGCTATTTTCTCAGCACTTGAGTATACATTACATGGTAGCAAAGAACAGAAAAAGGGAACTGTTAATTACTGTCTCGCAGCCACCACCTTTATTTTTTTTCAATATATGAAGTTTATTGTCAAATTGGTTTCCATACAACACCCAGTGCTCATCCCAAAAGGTGCCCTCCTCAATACCCATCACCCACCCTCCCCTCCCTCCCACCCCCCATCAACCCTCAGTTTGTTCTCAGTTTTTGGGAGGCTCTTATGCTTTGGCTGTCTTCCACTCTAGCCTCTTTTTTTTTTCCTTCCCCTCCCCCATGGATTTCTGTTAAGTTTCTCAGGATCCACATAAGAGTGAAACCATATGGTATCTGTCTTTCTCTGTATGGCTTATTTCACTTAGCATCACACTCTCCAGTTCCATCCACGTTGCTACAAAGGGCCATATTTCGTTCTTTCTCATTGCCCTGTAGTACTCCATTGTGTATATAAACCACAATTTCTTTATCCATTCATCAGTTGATGGACATTTAGGCTCTTTCCATAATTTGGCTATTGTTGAGAGTGTCGCAGCCACCACCTTTAAACCTTATTTACATACCAGAAATTATGGGAGGAAATGTGAAGACGGAAACAGTTTTGAGTCTCTCTGAATGCCAGCTCTTCGTAATCTTGTTAGAGAGTTCTTGCCATCCTAAAATGGTCTTTTAAAATGAGATGGCATGTTACACTATGTTTCAGGTCACTCCTTGGGATATCACGCTTTGGAAGCATCTTCTAGATGTTGCATCATCAGTGGTTCAAACCCAGAATTCCTTTTTCCCTTGCAGATGGGAATGAGCAAAGGTAGAATTAGCAAAAAGTAGGATGGACTGCACTATCAAAAACACAGCTGAAAAGCAAATGGTAGCATATGCCTTCCCTTACAAATCACCTGCCCATTGTGTCTCCCTCCCTGTTCTTCTATTGATGCCAAGTGTGTTCAATGTTGTCTTCTGCCTCTGATCATCATTCTTGTAAATGTTTTACATTAATGTATACAAGGCTCATTCTTCCCTCGTGACGGTGTTACAGTGTCAGTAAACAGTGGATCAGGGTGTTCACTTCCTCAGAGACCATTTACCTGTCAAAATGAATTAAAAGAAATAACATGAGACTGTGGCTGACTTTCATAACTAAGGGGAAGTTGAAGGACGATACTGATCTGACAGGAGACCTACAGTGTCAGAACATGAAACTCCATCATCAGAATTCAGGTTTCTACACAGGTACACACATCTGTCGTTTCATTCAGCATCAGTGAGTGCCATTCAATCTGTGATCATTAGGTTTCTATCATTTGCCTGGTTCTGCTGCTGTGTTTTCACAATTAAGCTGAATTCCTGCTTCCTTTTGTGATGCATAATCAGATAAGTGGAGTTAAATTGAAGACACTGCAGCGTAGGTGGCTTTAGAATCAATCTATACAGCCTGGCAAGTAAAGGAAGACAAAGGGGGAAACCTAATAGTACTGTCATAAATAACTTGAAGGAAGTCTTATCAAGGAGAGAGGGGAAGACAGGTGACATCTAATCTGAAAGTAGCAAAGCAAGTAATGGCCTAACCTAGCCTTAGAGGACCATATGCTCCATTATGAGCTGAGGAATGTCACTCTACACAATAGGACAGTCCCAGTTAAGACTTATTCAAGAATGCCAAGTCAAATTGTCGGAAATGTTAAAGAGCGGTACTTTTATGTGGTCAATAAAAGATATCAGAAAATGGCCAATGTTTTGTGGCAGAGTAAGTATTTGAAGGCTATGGTTCTGGTTCTATTTTCCTAGGATGTTCTGTTAGGCAAATTCTGTAACCTGTGGAATGGGGAGAAAAGGTTTTCTTTGCCTACCTTGGAGTTCTGAGGATCAAATGAGATAATGTATTAGATCTCACTGTGTTCACTTGTGAATAGAAAGACCATGACCAAGACTTCTGTGAGTTCCTGCCTTTTCTTCATGGTCACAAGATGGCTGTCATGTCTTTAGAATCCCATTCGTGCCCAAACAGGGAAAAGGCCAGAAGTACCTAGCCCTTTTCTCAGGAAAGCAAATGCTTTTCTACACATCACCCAACAGACTTAGATACAGCTGGCCTTCTTGAATATTTTAAGACTGCAGGCTGTATCGTCACAGCCTGATTTCATGGACTATGTGCTCCACTCACTTCTGCTTATGGCCATAAAAGCAAATAAAACACCAGATCGCTTTGAGAGGGCTAACCATAACTTTTCTTGAGTTATATACGTGGACAAATATTGAGTAATTTTTGATGTCAAAATAATAGAATTTTGATGTCAGAATAATAACCGGCCACATTCTGACCTGTTAGTGAGTATAATATAACCAGAATGTACACAGTCAAATGAGAGCTGTCCTTTAAATCAGCCCTCTAGGAGACAATACACTCTAACAATGTGGCTTTTATCAAGAAAATATTTGCAGTTCTTCCTTAGGAATGATCATGAAATCCTGACATATATTTTCAAAATTATCTTCCATGGTGGCAATCCTCTATGTTTTGATGTAATTTTGCAAATAGCATATGGTCATTCTACCAAAATCTTGAAAGTGATATGGATGACTGAGCACAGTGGTTGCAGGCAATTCTGGGATTCCAATTCTGGCCTTGCCATTGACTACCCTGTATCACCCTGGGCAAGGTACTTAACATCTCTGTTTCTATATCTGTAAAATGGAGGTGATAAAAATGTTGGTCATATCATGAGACCTTCTGAGGATTATATCAACACATGTATAGTGTTAGTGATTGCAGAAGAAATGCCTGGGAAATACTCACTGATGAATGTGACTTAAAGTAAATGAGAAATTTACTGGCTAGACCAATTTCCTAAGAGGTGGAAGTCCAGAGCCTTCCCTTTAGTTCCTATGGAACCCTGTCCTTACCTCTGTCTGCTCTACTCTCTTCCACCTCTCTATCCTTAGATGCCATCTCAATTTAGCCCTTTACCAGCTAGAATGAATTCCTTTGCTTTCTGTTCATTTTCTCACAGAAGTCATCACACTTGTCATTTTGTAAGATGGTAACTTCACAGAAAGTTTGAGAGGTTACAAAGGGAATGAAGGCGTTGGAAGCTGCTCCAGCCATCCAGTATTTCCTTGGCTCTGTGTCTCCTACTCCCTAGGGTAGTCTGTCTCTCCACCCTGTCTCATTGGACAAGGTTGCCTTCCCAAGCCATCTTTAGATGTAGTAGGGAGGAAAGATTCCTCTGATGTAATCCATACTTCGGAGCAAATACCTGAAATTCGACGTAAGACCATATGTAGCAATTATCAAGTGGCTCCCAGAATATATTTAAGAACAACTACACCAAAAATGTCTCTCTAGATCATGTGTGTGTTCAACCCTGGGATCTAAAACAAGGCTATGCTTCTCTTTTGACCCTACTCCACGATGTAGTTTGAAGTTTTATGTGTGTATGCAAATCACACCACTCTCTAAATTTGTAGGCACATCAGTTTGAGCTAGAAAGTGTGTTCAATAGGTGCCATTGAACATCCTCAGGAGAAAGTTCTATGCAAGACATAAGAATATTTAAAACATTGTTCATGTTCTTAGAGTGCCACTGTGTAGTATTGTTAAGAAAATGATCACAGGCAATGAATAGCTGAATGGAGAACCTTCAAAGGTCATAAATCTGAGGTTACATCTATAGTATATATGAGCAACTCAATTTCGTAACCAGTCTAGCAAATCCTGAGAGAGATGGCTGGAATTGGAGGATAGGAATACTTGGTAGATGCTATCAACAAATGGGTCCTCATTGGCATTTTCTCTGGGATATGAAGGAAAAGTGTCAGGTTGATGCTATCTAGAATTCAAAGGAGAAGAGGTTTGGGATCCTGTCTGGGAAGAGAGCTTGCCTATTAAAATGGATTTTTTTCTTTCTGGTCTGGTTTTCCTTTCTTTTTTTTTTTTTCCTTTTTTTTACATTTCTTAAAGGTTAATAAAACTGCCTTCTCATTCTCTTATGGAATATTAAGAAGAAGAGCATGAGCATTAGAATTCTAACATACTGTCTGATGGAAATAAACATTTAAGTATAAGGTTTATGTGTGTATATACATAGATGTCTTTGACAAAGGTCAGAAGAGGTGAAATGTTAGGTCTCATGCAGCCATTTTCACCTATAACCCAGGTCTCAAATAAGATTAATTTACCACAAAGCCTCAATCCATTACTCTTCCAAAAGAGGTCCCTTCCCCATCTAATTACTCCTTGCTGACTATTGTTGAGAACATCTGTAGGCTTGTCGATTCCATACCTTGGGTCCCTGGCTAACCGGAATGACTGATCAGGAACCTGCTATCTGGCATGAAATCTAATTGTCTTTGATGGTCTGCTTTTCCAGATTTGTTTATAAACTGGAAAAATCTGCAAATTGCAGGCCATCTGTACATAACACTATGCTAATAGATGCGGGCATCCTGCAAATCCATAAGCTCATTACATCTAAGTAACTAGTTTCTTCACACACTCCTAACTGGGATTATCCATCTATACCAAATAAGGAGAAGCATGTGAAGAATTGTTTCTCTGAGGGGTGAATGCCTCCAGTAACCTTCTGCACTGGTAAGCCTCTCTGTCAAAGAGATGACCTCTTAGCATGAGGTCATTTGACTTTAGTGATACAAATGTCCCTTAGCCTCAAGGTAGTCAATGTATTGATCCCATAATGCTAATTTGAAAATTTGTGTGGCTTTCGTTAAGCGCATAATTAGGGCCCTCCAGCGCTGGCAAGCTCTTGCAAAATAATCTGACTCAATATTCATGCCCTTATGATACTTGTCAGACATTTTTCTGAGAAAGCCTTGAGAGTGGCCTCTGATACATCTGAACCATAACATGTTAGAATGATGGGGGAGGCAGAGTTAATGAAATAGAATGAACTTGAGTGACGGAGATTGAACTCCTCTTTGTGGTAATGTGCACAAGGGGCCAGAAAGCTGGTGTGTATCCATGGAGAAGAGGGAGTGAGTCTAGTTCATGAATATATTTTGTCTGGCCCTCACAATATATTTTGAGGCATCATGTTAGAATCAAGAAATAATACATGAGTGAGGCACCTGGGTGGCTCAGTCAGTTGTGTGTCTGACTGCCGCTCAGGTCATGATCTCATGGTTCATGGGTTCGAGCCCCACGTCCCTGTCTGGGATTCTCTCTCTGCATCTCTCTCTACCCTTCCGCCTCTCTTTCAAAGTAAATAAACTTTTTAAAAAATCTTTAAAAAAAAAAGAAAGAAAGAAGTAATACGTTAGAATATACATCCCCATTTTCCCCTGAAAATTTGAAGCCCTGGTTACACTGGTTGCAACAGTCTGAACGTGACTGGTGGCTGCACCTTTGCTTGGGTCATGTAATCTACATTTTGTCATAAATGGCCACCACTTCCCCATACATCCTGACAGACAAAATACTCCAGAAATTTGACCTCTACCGTGATACGTTAAAAGCGAGAGATTTTTTTTAAATTTTTCTCTTTTAAAATTTTTTTTTAATGTTTATTTGTTTCTGAGACAGAGAGAGACACGGCATGAGTGGGGGAGGGGCAGAGAGAGAGGGAGACACAGAATCAAAAGCAGGCTCCAGTCTCTGAGCTGTCAGCCCAGAGCCTGATGCGGGGCTCGAACTCACAAACCGTGAGATCATGACCTGAACCAAAGTCGGTCGCTCAACCAACTGAGCCACCCAGGCACCCCTTAATTTTTTAATGTTTATTTGTGTGTGTGTGTGTGTGTGTGTGTGTGTGTGTGTGTTTGAGAGAGAGAGAGAGAGAGAGAGGAGGGAGGGGCAGACAGAGAGGGAGACACAGAATGCGAAGCAGGCTCCAGGCTCTGAGATTTCAGCATAGATCCCAAAGCAGGGCTCAAACCCATGAGCTGTGAGATCATGATCTGAGCCAAAGTTGGACGCTTAATTGACCGAACCACTCAGACACCCCAAAAGCAAGAGATTTTTAAGCAAAAATGAGGTCATTGTCATTTTTACTGCACTCGTTTTATTATTATTATTTTTTTAATACCCATGTCTCTCCCTAAAGTGGGAAAACAAAAGGAGACAGAAAGAAATAACATTTTTTAAGACAAATGAGCATGAGCTCATCCCTTCGTGGAAATGAAGAACAGCCCCTTGTCTTTAATATGCAAGCAATGTGCATGGATGTCTTGCACCCAGGGCCACTTCAGTAATTTATGTTCCCTCCTTGGCCCCTAGGAACATTTGAGTTTGCAACTTCTGGTGTAGGGAGTGCTTTTTCTATCTTATTTATTAAACTATTCTCCATTTAGGAGCACTTAGCTCATCAAAAATGTTTTAAAATTTCTTTAAGTGACAAAAGCATAAATCCAAAAGCAATTTGTCATTTTTATAAGCCCGGAAAACACCAAACTGATTTCCTCATAAAGATCCTGCCGTCCGTTTAATGGATAAACTATTAGTTTACAGATAAAAAATGGGCCCACAGTTAGAAGTCTACTAATGCACTGCTTATTTATAAACATAATTGGATTGAGGGACCTCAGTCATGACACCATAAACACTAAGTACACCACAACATGTATATGTAACTATGATCCCTAATTCATCCTTTGTCAGTGTTTTTCAAGCTATGACATGGGGAGTCCCAGCAGCAGATCATTGTATACGGTCCATAGTACATGTGGGTGGGTGGGTGGGTAGGGGGTCGATTGTATGAGGGGTTCAACTTATATGGTGGTACACTGAACATCTCTACAGGGCATGATTGTCGTAGGGAAGGACATGAATGATCTCTCCTGGAGTTCTGCAAACAGTGGTCTGGGAATGGCCATGTTAAAACAGCTAAGGGTCCCTCACATCTGTGGCTCTTCATCAGTTATAAGAAATTTCCTTATCTGTTTTTCATCTTGTGCTTTCATAGGAGCATTGAACTGAGGAAACATTCCAGGGTTAAATATAAATTTCAAAACCACTGTGCCACATGGTAATTAAATGACACTTTTTTTAAGCTAATGTGATTTTTTTTCAGATCACTAAATAGCTTTTCGTTGAATGTGCCACAATTAACCACCAGGAAGAAAAGAACGGTTACCTGTAGTATTCTCCTAAAGCACCTGTAAACACACTACATTTTCTTCCAGTCATTTTTTTAAGTATATGTATGTTTGTTTTATAACTTTGTGGTAACACTAAACATCTAATTTTGACTCTTCATATATGAGGAGCTTTTTCTTTCACTAGTTAAAATCATGACTTTTCATGTCTATGTAACATGAAATCATGTTTTTGAATCATAATTAATTTAAACAAAGTTCTATTTGATGTGTGGCTTTGGCACACGTTTTTCTTTTTTCCTCTTCCTTCCCTCTCCCCCTCCCTCCCTTTCTCCACCAAAAACAATTTATGGTGTTTAAATCCTTGTTTGTACAGAGAGGGAGGGAGGCAGACCATAAGAGACTCTAAAATACAGAGAACAGACTGAGGGTAGATGGGAGGGGGGAAGAGCGGAGAATGGGTGATGGGTATTGAGGAGGGCACTTATTGGGATGAGCACTGGGTGTTGTATATAAGCGATGAACCACAGGAATCTACCCCCAAAACCAAGAGCGCACCTTACACACTGTATGTTACCAATTTGATGATAAATTATATTAGAAAGAAAGGAAGGAAGGAAGGAAGGAAAGAAAGAAAGAAAGAAAGAAAGAGAAAGAGAAAATTTACAATAATGAGAAAAAATAAATAACTAAATCCTCATTTGTAGCCCCAATACTTTCCTAGTAAATTCCTGGGATCATAATTATGAGAATATATAAAGCATTACTATCTTTAAGATCATCAGATGGAGGGACGCCTGGGTGGCTCAGTTGGTTAAGCATCCAACTCTTGCTTTCAGCTCAGGTCATGATCTCGCGGCTTCGTGAGTTTGAGCCCTGTGTTGGGCTCATTGCTGACAGTAGGGAGCCTGCTTGAGGTTCTCTCTCTCCCTCTCTCTCTGCCCCTCCCCCACTCATACTATCTCTGTCTCTCCCCAAATAAATAAATAAATAAACTTAAAAAAAGACTATCAGATGGAGATAAATATTAGGAAGAAGATTGAAGTGGACAGGGCGAGCGGTAGAGAGGAGAGGGGGGTTACTATAATAAAAAGGACTGCTAGGCAAGACCTGAGGAGGTAACTTTGCTCTGAGACCTGAATGGAAAGTGAGATTGAGCCATGGGGTGCCTGTGGGAAAGCCCTTCCAGGCAGAGGAATCCGCACGTGTTAAGGCCCTGAGTTGGGAACTTGCTTTGAGCATTCTAGGACATGAAAGATTTCAGTAGGGCTGGAGTAGAGTGAGCAGGGGCTATTTGGGGATTCTGAGGTGGATAACTGATTGGGGGGCCAGACGGAGAAGGACTTTGTTAGCCTTGGTGTAAGGATTTGCGATTTTGTTCTAAGTGGGATTCAAGACCATTGAAAGATTTAGACCCAGAAAGTGACATGATCTGATCCCTTTGTGGACAATCAACTGTGGAGGCAAGTATGGAAGGAGCAGACAGCCCAGGTAGAGGCTGCTACTGAAAGGGGTTGCTAAGAAAGGGGATAATGGTAGAGAAGCAATAGCAGAAATGCCCCATTCTCTGCAAGGTGAGCAAAGATCAAACCACAAAAATAAAAACTATATGTATGTGTGTGTCTATGTATGTGTGTATAATTTTACTCTTTGGCATTTTGGTAGGAAAACTTCATTACATTGTCTAACTTTTCTATTGGTTGTATAGGATAATTACTCAATTTCTAATTGCCATGTATCTCTTTTTTCCTTTATCTTTATGCTGTATTACCAAGGATGGAAATACAGGAAAAAAAAGGAAAAATACAGAAAAAAAAGGAAAAAAAATCCTTTTTACCAAAGAAAAAAATTTTTATCAATTTATGAGAGCTCGAGCTATTGAGATTAAGGTTCCTCGGATCATATTTTTTCCTTTCTTCCAGACTTTTAGCAAATATTTTCCTAGTCTGTTGGCTATTTACTTTTGTGTATGGTCTATTTTTATATAAGTTTTCAATTTGAAGCCAAATGTCTACTTGGTTAAGGTGGTTTTAATTTCCTCTGAGCTGAAATTCCTTCAGGAAGGCTTTCTTTGATGGGGTGCCTAGGTGGCTCAGTCGGTTATGCATCCAACTTCAGCTTAGGTCATAATCTCGGGATTCGTGAGTTCAAGCCCTGCATTGGGCTCTGTGCTGACAGCTTGGAGCCTAGAGCCTGCTTTGGATTCTGTGTCCCCCTCTCTCTCTGCCCATCCCCCACTTGTGCTCTGTCTCTCCCTCTCAAAAATAAATAAATGTTATTATTTAAAAAAAAAAAAGGCTTTCTTTTATTTTCAGGTGCTGGGATTCTTTTGGTTTTGGTCTCCAGAGCCCTTTCTGGCTGTTTACTCTCTGGAAGTAATTTGCTTATGGATCAGATTTGCCCAACATACTGACCAGCTATTTGTGGGGATCTCTGGTAAATGAAGACGTGGGTGGGGACATGAGAGAGCAGCTTTCTAGGTACCACAAATAGCAAGAGTAAGGCAATTAGCAATCAGAAAACCAGGCAGTTTACACTGAGTTTCAGAACTAGGAGAGTAGAGTGGAACAGAAGCTCCCAGACCTAATTTAAGCAAACCAGTTTGTTCTTTCCAGTGTCATAGCCATGATGGCGATTTTAAAAGTCCATTCCTCTTGGCCTTACAGTAAGCATTTCATCCCAGATATTGGTGACAGTGTTACTCCCAGCTCTTATTTTCTGGTGGCGATGTAGATTGACTTCTTTATTTTCATCTTACCCATTAACCATAAGATCCATGTAAGAAGAGGCAATGAGGGTTTTGTTGATCTCATTTTACACAATTCTCAAGACCACCTCTGACATTCAGTGTGTGTTTGGATATTCATCAGATACATAAATGAATGACTGCAAAATATGAGTGTCAGTGGGTAATGGAGGGCATTTTGCCACAGACTGGTCGTCAGGTGTGTTTTAAAATCCATTCCACTGTCCTGCTTTGTCACACTGAGCAGTGCTTTTGGGCTTGGGGTCATTATTAGCACCTTCCCATCCAGGCTGGAACATGGCTGAGCCCTCCAGGAACTCCTGGGGGTGGTGATCAGGCTTTCTTCTTTACTTCATGGTTGGCCCTGCACCACATTCCTTTTTCATCCCCTCTTGATAGTAAAAGCTGTTCTGAGACTTCTTTTGGCTGTTGTGTGCCATTTTATTTTCTAAAATTGACCTCTTCGAGGGTAGGTTTTGGATGGTGATGATTTTAGGTATTCTAAACTCTCATTAATGGAGTGATACTTGGGATAAATTTCATTATAAAGATCATAATAGGTTTTCTTCTTTCTTTTTAATGTTTATTTATTTTTGAGAGAGAGACAGAGACAGAGCATGAATAGGGGAGGGGAAGAGAGAGAGGGATCCAGAATCCAAAGCAGGCTCCAGGCTCCAAGCTGTCAGCATAGAGCCCAGTGTGGGGCTCCAACTCATGAACCGCTAGATCATGACCTGAGCCAAAGTCAGAAGCTTAACCGACTGAGCCACCCAGGCGCCCCATAATAGGTTTTCTTATGACAGGTAAATCCCTTTTTATTAGAGACTGACAACAAATTGTTCTATAATTGTTGCTCCTTGTTTATTGGTAAATTAGAATTCTTTGGATTTAAACAGGAATGAGGTATCTTTTTATTTTTTTTAATATTCATTTTTGAGAGCAAGGGAACGTGAGCGGAGGTAGAGCAGAGAGAGAGGGGACAGAGGATCTGAAGCAGGCTCTGTGCCGACACCAGAGTGACTGATGCGGGGCTCAAACCCACAAACAGTGAGTGAGATCATGACCTGAGCCAAAGTCGGACGCTCAACTGACTGAGCCTCCCAGACAACCAGGAATGAAGCATCTTACACTAAAACCAACTTTCAGTTATCTTCGCCAGTGGTGGGCAGGGTATGATGCAAAGTCCCCCAGTGCATATGCTTCCTTCTGTGTGATGTCTTTTTGGTGTAGCCACCACTCTTGCTTTCTGGGTTAAATTATAGTTATAATGCGTCTGTTCGATGTCTGTGTATATACCACACGCTGGTAGCTGGAGCTAAATGTTTATTGTCAAATGAGATACATGTAGTGCTACCAAGATGACACTAGGAAGTGGAGATGTTTGGATGTGGAAGCAGAGGACAGAATGAGGAAGGAAGGCGGTCTGTTCTGGGTGAAACTGGCTTGCCTGATAAAATAGGGGCAGTAAGTGTGGAACACCCCAGCTGGGCGAGGATGAGAGGCTAGAGGAGCAGTAGGTTCCATCTGTGTCTTCTCTAGGTGCTGAAGGAAAGTGAAGGGGTGGTATGACTGCCCCAATTAAACGTCGATGCAGAAAAAGCAAGTCCTTATGAGTGCGGATTTGACCCGATAGGATCAGCCCACCTGCCTTTCTCCATCCAATTTTTCCTAGTCGCCATTGCATTCTCATCATTTGACCTGGAAATAGCTCTCCTCCTGCCTCTACCCTGAGCCTCACAGGCAAATAACCTGTCAACCATGCTTACCATGACAGTTCTATTAATTTCACTGTTTGCCATAAGTCTAGCCTCTGAATGAACACAAAAAGGACTAGAATGGACTGAATATGATAATTAAAGTCAAGTGATTTCGACTCATTAGATTATGGTTAGTACTATAATTATCAAATATCTGTAGTGTGTATCTTCCTGGCCTTCATCATATCCGTTATAGGACTGCTATTATACCGTTCTCACCTAATATCATCCCTTCTGTGCCTAGAAGGGAAGATAATATCATCTAGGCATAGAAGGGATGATATTATCTCTATCATAATAACTGTAGTAATGTTAAATAATCACTTTATACTAGCTAGTATAACGCCAAGGGTAGGATAAAAGTGGAACTAGAAAGAGGAAAACAGGTTATCCAGGAGTGATCTAGAGAAAATAAATCAAGGTGGAAGTAGCTTGTGCCCAGAGGGTATTAAAAGTCCTCTCCTCCAGAAGAGAGGCTGGGCATTAAATGTGCCGGGCATCTAACCCACTGTCTGTTGCATCAATGAAAGAGTAACGCAATTGATCACCAAAGAAATGTATCTCCAAAACTAGAGAACACTGAGATTTGAATTTAATTGCTTGTGATTGCCCAAATGTGTATTACATTGGCCTTTTATACATTATCACACCTTTCTTAAAATTTGTTCAAATGCAAACATGGACATGAAACCTTGTCTGGCAGCATAATATCCTCTCAGCACAAAGTACAAGTTCTGCATGGATGTGTTGATTTTGTGAGCTACATTTTGGGCTTGTTATAGACACGTAGTCATTACCATCAGAGTTTGCACTAAGATGAAATATAATGAAATGACCTAATTGTAGTCACCTCTTTTCTCTCTTCCACCGCGTTTCTTAAAAATGGGTCAAAGTCAGTAGGTATTTATGTTCCTTTCCTGACTCCAGTTTATTAACTTGAGTGTTCATTTCCTGAATATACCAAATTTGCTAAATAAAAGGGATGGGAAATGGAATAAAGAGAAATAAAAAATCACTGCTGTGGCTCTAGAGGTTAGGAATGTCTGTCTCCCTCCCATACGCCGGAACTACCCACCTTCCAATTCCAGAAAAGAGGTTTGTTGGGTTTTTTGCTTGTTTTGTTTTGTTTACAAATGACTGGTAAAGTGAACATTCCTTTCTTCTTATAGGTGGAATGGTTGAAAAATGAGGAGCCCATTGACTCCGAGCAAGATGAAAACATTGATACCAGGGCTGACCACAACCTCATCATCCGGCAGGCGCGCCTCTCCGACTCCGGCAATTACACCTGCATGGCAGCCAACATCGTGGCCAAGAGGAGGAGCCTGTCAGCCACGGTGGTGGTTTATGGTAAGACCAGCCCCAATGCCAGGAATGGATAGGGAGGACGGAAAGCAAAGTAGAGGGATTTCAGTGTGTAGAGCTGAAAGGACTTCAGGGGTCATCCACTACTGTGCTTTCTCCTGGCTCTCTCATTTGGTAGGTGAGAACACGTCCCTATTGCTAGTACTGTGTTTGCTCTCACCTCTAGTATGGGACGTCCACGAGATAGTGACATTCCCGATCCCTCCGACAGTGACATTTCCAATCCCTGTCTTTTAAAACTAATCTTAAAAGTTTCTTTTCTCCCACTGTGTTTATATTTGAAAAGAATTGAGGTGGGCAACTTCCGCTTCCCATCCCTCCCAAACCCAGTATCCACCCCCAGCCTCCCCAGACCTGCTGTGGGCAGTTTTCTCTCCTGGCATAGGAAATGCCTCAAAAGCACACATCACTATTTGCTGAATGTTTCAGGTATTACATTAAAAAAACAAAACAAAACAAAACTTCCTGGCTATTTAAGTAAAGTCATTCCCCTCCACAGTCGAAGAGTCCTGGGATTGGGTTTTGAAGCATTTTAAGTAATAGAAATTCAAATGCTGATATTTTCTGCCTGTACTCTAGATTTTCAAGTGCTTTAGAGATAGGTTGATGAATTCATCCTATTTTTCCTAATTCCCCACAAAGAAAATCCTGTGTCCCTCTTGTGTCAGATGAGTAGACTGAGGGACAGAGATGAGGTAAGCCCCACTGTTGCCCCATGATCGAGTGGCCAGTGTGGGTCTGCAGGGTCTCTTGGTCCCTGGATGCCAAACTCACAACACCTTGGCACAGTGGCTAGCACATAGTAGGCAATCAGTAAAAACCTCTCTCCTTTTTTTCTCCCCTCCCCATTTTTCTCTCTCAGTGAATGGAGGCTGGTCTTCCTGGACAGAGTGGTCAGCCTGCAATGTTCGCTGTGGTAGAGGATGGCAGAAACGTTCCCGGACCTGCACCAACCCAGCTCCTCTCAATGGTGGGGCCTTTTGTGAGGGAATGTCAGTGCAGAAAATAACGTGCACTTCTCTTTGTCCTGGTGAGATATGTGTAGATTCCCTTTTCCCTTCTCATCCACCAACACGATTAAGCTGGTGTGAAGCACTGAATATAACCTTCCTTCCCAAAGTTATCCTCTCCCACGTTCTCAGAATGCAGCCTTTGTCCAAAGTGCTAATGTGGAACTCACTATAATAGCAAGAACGTGGGTGAAATACCTCCACTGGGGGACATATATATAGATGATCCTGGACACTCACCATCAGTAAGCCATCATGCTCTGAAGTGTCTCTTTACTAGCCGTGTTTGGTGGGGCTGAGCCATCTGCTTCTCTCCTTCGGTTCTCCCATCTGATGGCACAATAACTAGCAGGGATTGAGTTGTCTGTGAGCACAAAACAGGTAGCAGACATCTGACCCTTTATCATCAATTACCAATCAACTCACCTTATCAGCTTTGTATTTGTTGACAGTAAAACCAGCAGAGATTGTACAGTATCACAGAGTTGCTATTTTGCATTTGGCCTATGTTTGCCTTCCTTTCTGAATAGACACTTCCTTTACCAAATATGGCTTTTATAAGCTCTTTTGTTCATCTCTTCCTGGCTCTAGCCCAGTTTATACAATGAGGAGTAGATGAGATGGAGATGACTTTCTTTATGGAAAGCATGTCCTCCCACTGAGAAACAAATTGATCCTAGGCCTCCCGTGCATTATAAAACATTAACTCCAAGGATGCTAAGCTAGAGCCTCGGGTCTTTAAAATTTCAGATCTACTTCCACTGAAAGCTAAGCTGAGGCTCTCACCAACAGCTTATTCCTGGAGTTTCCTTCCAAACTCCTATTCAGTCAACATTTATTGAGTGCTTACTATGTGCCAGGTACTGTGCAAGCTACTTTTATAAATGCGATGTCATTTAACTCTGTGTTGTGAGTTTTCTTATCCCCCAGTTGACAGAAATAGTAAAGTAAGTCAAAGGGATTGCTGAGGAGCCAATAATTGAACACAATCAAGACAAGTTCTTGGACATTTTGCTTTCAAGTTCAGTATTTTTTTTTTTTTTTTGTTACCCTGTTCTTGACTAATTGCTCTCGATTAAAAATTGCACGATCTTAACCCACATACGCATGGTTGGACTATTCCTAGGAGGTAAAGGGACAATTGCCTCAAACAGCTGCCATTATCTCTAGGGTCAATTTTTAGTGGAATTAAAATTAGTTTGTTCGTTTCTACATACAGCAGCAATACATGACCCATGAAATTCTATTTATGTTAAGTCCTGGTATCTTGGGGCTTTGACTGACCTGTTTTACTTTAATACTGTCAAAATACATATAGGTTTAACTTTTTATTGTTTAGGGCTTTTAGGGCTTAAAGATAGTTCCTACTACTGTCTAGTTCTAAACTGTCAACCCACAAGGAAGCGGCGATTACTAGTGGTTACTGCACATACTTTACCCATCCATCTAAGACACAGCTGGGCATGAAAGACTGAGAATGGAATGGGTAATGACATTATTAGCCAATCCAAGAGCACTGATAATGCGAAAGCTTGCCTAAATTCAGTAACTGGTCTCCTGAAATAGCAAGAGAATTACACCACTGCTTTTGTTAGCCTCCGTCTTTAGGAAGGAAATCACGGAGAGAAGATAAGCAGAATTATTTTGTTTTTTATGGTGGTGGTGATTTCTTTAAACTCCAGCTTTAAGGACAACAGCAGTCCTGGGGTGAGTCTCCTGACAGCTGCCAAATTCATTCTAACAAGGCTTCCATTTGTTTCCCTTAAAGTGGATGGGAGCTGGGAAGTATGGAGTGAATGGTCAGTCTGCAGCCCAGAGTGCGAGCATTTGCGGATCCGGGAGTGCACGGCACCACCCCCAAGAAACGGGGGCAAATTCTGTGAAGGGCTCAGCCAGGAATCTGAAAACTGCACAGATGGTCTCTGCATTCTAGGTAACACCTTCTGCTTCACATCTTCAATGTTTGTCCACAATATGAAAGGAAACATGGTGACCATTCATTTGCTTAAATATGTTAGCAGAAAGCAAAGTCATTTGCCAAGAGCAAAAAGGAAATGAGTGAAAAGAGTAGAAACGTAGACAAATACATTTGTAGTAGAGATGGGGTCATTTTAAATATTTTCTCACTAGAACTTCCATAAGCAAGTGTACTTATTAATTGAACCAGTAACTTTTTTAGAGAACTCATTTAAGAAAATGTTTAAAATTACCTTTTAGATTAACAATTCTTTTAGTACCCACCATTTTTAAGTTTGATGAAATTCTGTTACTGATCACCATATGCTTTTATTTCTTCCAAGAGTTTCACTGCACCATAAAGCATTTATAATATATATATGCATATATGTAAAGGGGTGTGTGTATGTGTGTGTATATGTATAATTTTAATAATCTCCAGAGACCATGGTTCTATGGTCCAGGACATGTGTTGTGACTGTTACCTTACAAATGGAGGGAAAAAAAAACGACACTTGCAAAGATGGGTGACTTTGCATCAAAATAGAATGTTGGGTTCAAAACTCCCAAGCTTTGCTTGGTTCCTGAGGTTATATTATTACCATCTGCGAGTGACAGTCTGCCTGAGTAAGACAGTATGGGAAGATCGAGTCATCACATAGACAGGTTTTAATTTGGTGCTGTCCCTTACTAGCTTTGTGACTTGAACAAATCACCTAACTGCTTAACTCCTTTATGTGAGTACTGAAAACCTGATTACTGTCAAGGCTCAATGAGAAAAGAATATACATGAATATTTCATGGCACAGAGTAGGTGCTCAGTAAATATTAATCCCTTTTTCACTTGCCTACCCAGATGAGCTACTTGGTTTCGCTGAGGCCCTTAAAAAAACAAGAGATTCAGGACACATGTGTTCTCTGGAACTAAATAGCTGTCTTGGAAAATAGCTGGCAAAAAATAATATAGCTCAGTAGTTTGTCATCTTTTCAGGAATATGTGTTGCTTTTTATTTGGAAACATGACAGTATGAAGGGATTATCTAAGTTGGATTTATTTTTCTGCATCAATATGACTGGATAGCCTTGAAAGCCAGCATATTCAAACATGCTAACTGTTGTATTTTCACAATAAATCTAGATGGCTAAAACATTAGTTAAAAGGATAATACATTGAAGTGACCACTTACTGATAGCCCATAGCGCCTTCATTTTCTCAGTGCAAGTGCTGAGGACCCTAAATGTGTCAGATATACCGCAGAGACTGTGACAGAAGACAACCTCGCCACCAGTTTCTGTGATGGCAGGGCCATGCTCTCTAATATTCCAACCATCTGCCTTCCTCAGAAGGCCATCTCTCTTCCACAATGTAAGGAAACTTAACACAAACAATAGCATGAAATTTAAGGAAATGTGTTTTTGACCACCCTTGACTACCACATTTTTTCTGAAACACTTTTGAGGTGTGACTTTTTTTTTTTTAACACGGAGCCATATATTTTGATACAATGAGGCCTGCAAATCTTGGCTGTGTTCTAAGAAACCATCAACAATATAACTATTTGGCTACTGGCTGAATTTTAGATGATCGTGATAATAATCTTCTTTATTCGTCATCGTTTGGATTAACACCTGGGGAAAATCTGAGGCTATCAGGCTTCAACCATAGTTGACTAAAACTTAAGTCTTAGAGGTGCTAATGGAAGAAGACAGACGACGGTTAGCTCTTAAGGTAAGAAAGAATGATCAAATATATGAATGCTACTTATTCCCACTTGTACTGTGGTACACAGGCATTTGTCACTGGAGTAAGAGTTCTGTTCAGGGCCAAAAGGAGTTCCCAGCACTGAAAGTGTACTAGGTCAGCCTAGATCTCAAGTCTAAAATTAGAGAGCTGTTTTAAGGTTTATATATACATAAGGTGTATGTGTGTGTGTGTGTGTATATATATATATATATATATATATATATACATACATACATATATATATATATATACTTACACAGAAGTATACTTATATCTATCTATCTATATATGATATATATTAATTATTTATAAGGAAATGACTCATGTGATTATGAAAGCTGGCAAGTCCAAAATCTTTAGGGCCCAAGTGTCTATTCAAAGACTGTTTGGCAGGAGAATTCTCTTACTCAGGGGACGGTTATGCCTGAAACGGCTTGGACGAGGCCCACCCACATCATGGGGGACGCTCTGCTTTTCTCCGTCTGCCAGTGTAAATGTTGGTTTCATCTGAAAACACTCTCACAGAATGATTTTCAATGAAATATTTGGGTACCTGATGACCTAGTCGAGTTGACACGTAGGCATATGTGCTTGTGAAGTTCCAAAGCTTAGCTCTTTCCTTAGAGCCAGCCATGGCCATAGTTCCGGCAGTTGCCCTGGGCAGTTTGTTAGTAAACTGAGCGAACCTCTCTGTGGATCTTGGCCATGTATGGTTTTAGTCACACGTGTGTAATTCAGTGGCTGTTCGGTATCCATTTCTCTGTAGTGGAAATAAAATAGAGGACGAGGAGGTTTGGACTATGTGTGGCACTGGAGCCAAGATCTCTGTTAAATCCCTCCATGAATTTAAAATGCTGTGTGAGCCTTTCCTCTCTCTCTCCATTCCTCCATTTCCTTTCCTCCTGAAGCATGGTTTTTCTAGCATCCTTTGCTTCCCTAGTACGCATATTGAGATGTCTGTCAGCTATGATCAGAGACCCTTGATGGCAACAGTGACTCAGCTTTTTGAGGGAAAAAGAGTGAAGCCTATGAAACCATGGAGGTGTATGAGGTCTGTTTTTACATCAGTGGGAAAGGGATGTGTTTGTAAGAGCCCAACAGCAGAACATGTTCTGCCCTTTTAGACAGAACAGCTACCAATACCAACAGAAATGAATTACATTTTACCATCTCTGCAGGAAGCGACGAACCGCAGTCTGGTTAAATAGTGCCAACATCACTGCACTTGTCACTGGTACTCTGCCAAAGTGCTCTTGCTAAAACTAGCTGCATCAGGATAGTGCTCCAGTGAAGGCTGGGTTTGATTAAAATAGCAGTGGGCGACAGCTTTATGGGAACAAGAGCTTTGTGAAGGATCTAGGTCATGTTATAATTTGGGAATTTCCATCCTAATTTTTTTCCTTTTGTGCCAAACATGACCCTGAAGCAGTTCCTCAATTCCTAACTTCTTTTGGTGGTTTAACAATGACATTGCTTGACTCTCGGATGACCTACAATTCTTAGATTTTATTTAGCTTTGAACAGAATAGCTGGATTTCCTTGGTTGTCCCCGAGGGTTGCATTTCTCCTGGAAATGCAGCCGCCAGCTCTGAATGATCGCTTTAATATTTGGGTGTGATTGTTGCTTGGTCAGTTGTGACTGGAGCACAGAACCTCAGTGTTCTGCTATCACAGATGGCCACACCTAAATGCTCTCCCCAAGAAAATAAATGCCCCAAGACTAGTGAGAATAAGATTCGGCAGTCTTTGCCAATAACAGTCCAAGGATCGAAATTACAAGCTAAACTAAACATCCAACGCTTTTATGCCAGAACATTTATCTTCCAGAAAGATAATTATGTGGTATGATTGTCAAGAAACTTTTCTAAGCTTAAAAACCAGAGTCCGGTAGTTTTCTGACCACTGCCCTTTCTACTTGCTGTGAACCTAGTGGCTTCTGTCCTCTGAGGATCACAGCCAGGGGTCAATAGCAGGTGCATGCCTCATTGACAGGAACAGAAGGGTGAAATTGGTGGGGTGTTCAGCCTGAAGCTGAGGAATAAGAGAAGCCCTCTCCCTCTCCCTCTCCCTCTCCCGTTATTCTAGCAGATATAAAACTAAGGGCTGCGGTTTGAGAAGATTAAATCAGTCTGCTTCAGAGGGGATTAGTTACCTAGATGTGTCATGAGACTGAAGCCAGAGAAATGCCACAGGGGTCTGAAGGAGAGAGGAAATCTTTGAGGCTGAGCTACCTGATAGCTAATCCATCCTTCTTGTCAAGATGTAATATAGGTCAGTTCAACATCCACAGTTCAACAACCAAAATATCAGTTGAATGCTGGTTTGTTCTCATTTCTGATGGGTACATTGATAAGAGAAGGCTGAATAGGCAGTTGGGAAACTAAATCAAGGGTAAAGACATCTATACAATAGCAGGTTCCAATCAACATCCCCAGGCTACATCTAATAATCTAACCACATTGTCTATTGAATGATCTACTTAAATGACCTAAAGGAAACACCTGAAAAGGTGAGCCTGTAATCACATCAAAGTAAAGGTTGCCTTGGTAAGCATTTTCTCTTGGACACTCTAAGCGTCATTGTTATCCATTACAGTGATTACCTGGGTCCCTTCCCTGTCTTTCCTGGGGCACCGAAGAAGACAATTTTCATTCTGGTTTAGCTCAGTGCATCTAATGCAACCCTTTCTGCTGGTGGTTTACAGGACGCCTACTTCTTATACATAGGGTTATAAAGGGCAAGTTCCCGTTTACCAAAGCAAAATCCGTCCTTTCCTTTCTCTGGGTAAAGGAGTCAGGAATACCTGCTTGACTCATTCTTAAATGTTTTGTTGGGTAAGTTCATATTTCAGAGCCAGCTGTACAGCACAATTGCTTAATTATAGCATAAACTCTGCATAGCAAAATGAAAATGGCAACAGCAGGATAGCATGCTAGTGCAAAGCATTCTTAAGTTGCCATGCAGTTTATTACTGCTTGCTAATCCTCCCAAGTAGTTTTAATATTAAAAACCCATTTCCATTCCATTGATAGTACATAGTAGGTGCTCCTTTTTCCACAAAGATTTTTCCTAGAAATACCCAACAGCCGCCTTTCTGAGTAACAGTTGATCAATTCAGAGTCGCCATCATGGACACTGCATGGCAGAAATGGATATAATATTGCAGACCTACGGGAGTAATAAGAATGTAGATTTGGACACATATGGTATCATTAGCAGCTCAGCAACAATCTCTCCCCCATGCCCCAATAAACACTTTCCCATTATGGGACCCAATCACAAAGCCTGTGAGTCACAAGCTTTAATGAGACAGAGTGGAGTGGCTCATGACTAAAGTTTCCATTGTGCTTAATTAAAAAAGAAAATAAAGCAGAGATATTGTAATACTCATGTGTTTAAATGAAAGCATTTTTTTTTTTTTTTAGTTGTACAAGGCTAAAACTGTCATTTTTTTTGTGCCATGCCCTGAGTGGAATGGAGCATAAAGAGGATAAAGAATAAACCATATTCAACAAATTACCACAAAATCTCTCCCCTTTGTCATCCACCCACTGTAGACTTCTCTACTTGTAGCCTTGTTAATAAAAAAGATAAAGACATCGGATCGTTTTTTGAACATAATCCTTCCAAGTAAGGACTGGCTTTCATCCACTGGTCTGTGACAGATGTGTATTTCATAAGTTATTGAAAATCTATGGCCCTCCTTATCAACCAGCTCTGAAACAGTTAAGATGCCTTTTCCTATCCAGGAAATTCCGTCACCACTTTCTCTTTACTTCCTCATAGACCCGGGTGCTCTACCTACACTGTCATGACAGACGAATCTAGGGAAGAATCTCTCTCAGCTCATTGAAATCAAGGCAATTGTTGTGCCCATCTCTCTCTTCCATCCACTGTTTCCTATTCCTATCCACTCCCTGCCCACGTATTTCAATATGTCCTTTTATACTAGGCTTACGTTCTTTTGGTGGAATTGGACAGAATGTGCTAAGTCGTGCTTCAGAAACATGATCTCTGGAAGACTGTTTATCTCAGGCACATCTTCTTAACTTTGTTCATTTTATGAGCAGAATTGAAATAAAACACCTCCACTGTAAATAGGAAAGACTTTAAAATTAAATTTGGGCAGCTGGAGAGCAGGATACATTACCTCCTGATCATATTACTTAAATTGGAAAAAACAAAAACCCAAGAAAAGTAAACAGACAAATAAGAACAGATCCCCATGACAATGTGAACTCAAGACAGCCCATTAGAAAGCTTAAAAGCATTTCTTAAGGAAGTGAAATGTCAGCTGTAGAACCAGAGAGTTGATGGGAACACATGTCTATTACAAAGAAGAGAGAAATATTTTTTAGATGCCGTACCCAGGAAGCACAGGGAAGGCATCAGTAGGAAGGTACAGAAGTTGAGCTCAAGGGCGGGGTTGGCTGGCCCAGGAGGCTTACTAGATCTAGCATTCAGAGCAAAGACTGACTAGCTTTCAAAGGTCCTCTGTGATTCTGAGTTGACACTGGTTATTCTCTCTCTTTTTTAAAGATTATTTAATTTCAAGAGAGAGAGAGCAAGGAAGGGATAGAGACCGAAGGAGAGAGAGAACCCCAGGCAGACTCTGCACAGAGCCTGACGCAGGGCTCAAACTCACGAACAATGAGATCATGGCCTGAGCCAAAACCAAGAGTCAGACGCTTAACCAACTGAGCTACCCAGACGCCCTGATTATTCTCTTTTTGAAAGGTTAGAAACGGACCTGGACCTAGAAATGAATGAGCTGAGCCTTGAGGATTCGAACATTCATCCCATAGATGAAGAATCAAAGCTCTGGGGTCAGATTGCTTGAGTTTGAATTGTTTTTGCAATCCTATGACCAAGTTTCTTAACTTCTCTAAGCCTAAATTTATTCATCTATAAGATAAAAGTTCTAATAGTGCCTATTAGAAAGGGTTCTTTTTGAGGAGGAAATTATTCACGCAAGGCATTTAGCATCCATAATAAGCACTCCATTTGAGTAAATAATTATTCTGTGTGTATGTGTGTGTGTGAGTGTGTGTATGTTCTAGTAAAGGGATTCCTGTGGCAGAAAAAGTATGTTTTCCGTATTCTGCAAAGTATTGACACTGTGATGCTTTAGATATTTTCTTAAAACATTTCCTAATGCATCTGATGAATATAGTGTATCTAACGAAATAAAAGGTACTTGTCAGGAAAATTTTTAAGAGACACAAATTGTGTTCTTTATACCAGCCAGTTCCGATTCATAGTTGTTGGAAAACAGAGTTTAGAAATCAGGCTGATTCGTAAGACTTTGTGTCGAACCGAAGTTTCAGTATCCTTTCTCAGAACTTCTGAATGGCTGAACAAATAGCTCTTGATCTGCCAATCGTCCTTTGCAGGTGGGATTTGGTCCCACAGGAGACAGGTGATTTATGAGGTCCCAGCTAGTATTAAAAATTGTATGATTCTCACCACTAATTAAAAGTTACTCAAGGGGAAGGCCCCAGAGAGGGACCTAGGTGATCCCCAAGGGAGACTACCAGTCCTCACAATACCGACTCGGGGATTATATAGGTTTCCTTCATGCTATAAAATACACATGTTCTGACCACCTCATCAGAATATCCATTTTTTAAATTTTTTTAATGTTTATTATTTGAGAATAGTAAATTAATAAATAAAATAATTTTTTTTAATGTTTATTATTTTGAGAAAGAGAGCAAGCAGGGGAGGGGCAGAGAGAGAGGGAGACACATAATCCAAAGCAGGCTCCAGGCTCTGAGCTGCCAGCACAGAGCCCGATGCGGGGCTCAAACCCACAGACCCCTGCGAGATCATGACCTGAGCCAAAGTCGGCCGCCTAAATGACTGAGCCACCCATGCGCCCCCAGAAAATCCACTTTTATAAAGCAAGTCCTCATGTCTCCAACACAAATTCAAAACTTCTTTTTCTCTGAAAAAAAAATTCAACATACACATTATTATACTGTATAGCAACCTACAGTTTCCAGTATTACCCATCTGTTGCCAGTCATCCTAGATTAATGATATTTGTTACCCGTCTGGTACCTCCCCGATTGTACATTCCCATATCTGAAAATTAGCAATTTTGCCATATTTTCCCATACTTAAAAAAATGCTTATTAGATTTGGTTGTCAGTACCTATGGATATCCAAGTTCCTTTTTGGAAGTTCTCCCAAATTAGGCTTTCTGCATATAAAACGAACTATGTCCATTTCATTAGTTCTGAGAATCCAGATTCTGCATTTGCAGTATATCTAATCAGGATTCAACAGTACACAACCCTGGGTAAGAAATATTAGTCTAGACTAGAGAAAGATTTAATGCCTGAGATCATAGAGTGGTCCAGCTATAAAAGAAATGGCAAGAACCCAATCAAGGAAGTGATTTAAAACTGAGTAAAGGATTCAGCGGCCTCTGGGGTGTACTGAGCAAAGTGAATTAATAGAGAGGAAACCTCTTTGTGTTGATCCTACCATTTCTCCTTAAATTACAAATGCATGTGTCTCTTCAAGATCATGGAGAAAGGTGGTACCTAAAATGAAGATATTAACATCATCAATAGACATCAACATCACCCTGGCCTTCCCCTCTCTCCAGAGAAGTGTCAGTATTACAGTAAGAAAAAAACCTGGCTTTGCGCACATGTGTTTGGCAGAGGACAGTGTTAGTGCTCAGTGGAATGGAAAATTGCCATGATCATTTAGAAAGAGACCATGGGGTAGTGAAAAGGGCTCTGCACCAGGAATCAGGAGTCCTGGGTCTTAGTTCAGTTGTTTCGTTAACTAATGCTTGACCTTGAGCAAATCTCTCCAGATCCTGTGCCTTGTATGTTCATATCTATTAAAAAGAGCAGGTTGGGCAAGATGATTTCTAGGTTTCATCCCACAAAACAAACAAACAAACAAACATGAAATTATTATATTTTAAAAGTAGCTTGCATATATATGTGTATGCATATATATTTCATAGGTTATTTTGAATAACATAGTTAATACATGTGTACATGTAAAATATGAAAATAACACCACTGATATGTCAGTGCTTTCAGACATTTGCTTTTTAGCCAATTTTGAGGAGTAATTTTAATTCGTTCCCACCCAAAATTAACCATTTGGACGATTATTATATGCAGCGTGAGGAAGGACAACTTTTAGATTAAAAAAAAAAAAACATAAAACCATGCTAGTCTTACCTAGGAAATGAATCATCACATTAGGCCTTTAGCATTCCATTTCAATCCCTTCATTGAGAAACTACACCATCCTAGGAATTTGTACAGACTGTAGGAAATTTATGGACCCTGATTTTGTATTCAACACAAACTTGGATAAGTATTCAACAAGTACTATATTCCATTTACTGTTCTAGGGACTTAGAATAGGTGGAAAACACATAAATAGACCTTATATGCAAGTAGCTCAATCTATAATGTAGGTAAGGTAGCTTCGAGACTGATGAAGCTTAAAAAAAATGTACAAGTCAAAGGATTCATTATAATTTCTCTTTAAGCAATTTTTTAAAAAACTTTTTTTTTTTTAATGTTGATTTATTTTTGAGACAGAGAGAGACAAAGCATGAGCGGGGGAGGGTCAGAGAGAGAGGGAGACACAGAATCCGAAGCAGGCTCCAGGTTCTGAGCTGTCAGCACAGAGCCCGATGCAGGGCTCAAACCCACAGACCGTGAGATCATGACCTGAGCTGAAGTCGGAGGCTCAACTAACTGAGCCACCCAAGCGTCCCTAAAAAACTTTTAAGTGCTATTAACTTAAGTAATCTCTACACCCAACATGGGGCTCGAACTCACAACCCCAAAATCAAGAGTTGCACACTCTTCCAACTGAGCCAGCCAGGCACCCCTCTTTAAGCAATTTTTTTTTTAAGGCAAGACTGATATCCTTTGTATTTCAGTGGTTAAGTATTTTCTTAGCAATTGTAAATAGTCATTATAATAACCACCCTTCTGAATCTCACCATCCCCATCTATTCCCTACCCAGACTTTCCTATGATCCAGCAACAAAAGGGACAAGTCTAGACACATCGGAAGCCACCATAACCCTATGTCAAGTCTGGATTTTCTTTCTTTCTTTTTTTTTTTAAGTTTATTTATTTTGAGAGAGAGAGAGAGAGAGTGTGTGTGTGTGTGTGTGTGTGTGCGCGCGCGTGCACACGCGTGTGCGTAAATTGGGGAGTGGCAGAAAGGGAGACAGAGGATCTGAAGTGGGTTCTGTGCTGACCAGAGCGCCCAATGCAGAGCTCAAACTCACAAACTGTGAGATCATGACCTGAGCCCAAAGTCAGATGCTTAACCAGCTGAGCCACCCAGATGCCCTAAAAGCTGTTACATTTTTAAAGAATTTGGGTATCACTCGTACCATAAGGTTAAAAAAGTAATCCTCTGGACATTAACCAATAAATGATTCCCTTAATTCTTTAAATTATATAATCTAATCATTGTTTAGTTTTGAACGTGTATGTGTTTCTATTGTGGTTGGAAGGGAGGGAATCAAAGCAAATTAATTTATTGGATAGAAAAAGGATTTTAATAGACAATTTTCCTTGGAGCAGAGTTAGAAACATTGCATTTTATCACTTTGAGACCAATTTCTGATGAAGTCTTTGTGGACCCATTCTTAAAAGTGTTTGCAGTGACCCAAGAACATAGTTTACCCTGTTAATCTATCAGAGAAAGAAACCAACACATAAAGAACCAGTGAGAATGGACAGAACTTTGTAATACAGATGGTATGAATTCTAGAAATTCAAATGATTTAGCTCAAAAATGAAATATGCAAATGTTCCTTGTGAACATGGAGACACTGACTTGTCTCAGTTTAGGATATGCAAAGGACATTCCTATAGAGAGACCTTGGATTTGAAAGCGGGGGATCTTCTATCTCCTGATGCACACTAATCGTGTTGTGACTGAGGGGCAATTCTGGAAAGTCATTGTCATCAGAAGTGACACCCATAAGTTCCCTGTTGTAGTAACTGCCTGACTTTCCCTAATAAACATGATGGGACAAGGGTGGGAGGGATTCATGAGGAACCAAGAATTGAAGTAATGTGCATGGTAAATCCACCATCTAAAAAGTAATTTCTGAGCAGGAGCTTTGAAACGTGAACAAAAAGAAAAATACAATAAGGAAATTAAAAACTAAAGAGAATAAAAACTGGAGGTGTGATATGTTTTATGCTCTTTGGGTTTTTCTGTGGTTTTGATCATTGGAAGCATTTGAGAAACACAAGAGCTGGTGGTGATGTGTCTGTGGGTTCTACTGCCTAAAGGAACTTTCAGCACCGAGAGAAGAGAATAGAATTCCCACTTGTCATCTTCAGGGTCTGCCTGACATATTCAATCACAGTGGTGTTGCCAATGCAAAGCAGGCCTTGTGTTTATCTAATTATCTGCCAGAGCTGATACAAGGCAGATTGGCCAGGCCCTGGGATTTCCTGCAGCCTTGGATAGCATTCAGAGAGCATAACACTGGTCCTTAATTATTTCTAGTTATGAGGGAGAGGGAAAGCAGGAATTAATGAAACACATTGGTAATCAATAATGGCAATTTCTTTTCTACCAATCAGTAAATAATCAAGCAAATAACTTTTAATTTCATTTTTCCTGTTTTTTTCTTGCTGTGATTCTCTGGTTGCTGTGCCACTTATTCATGAGCTAATCATTTAAATATGATTTATATGTTAGGGACCCATAACTGACACTGATTAAAAAGTATGAAATAAATCAAATGAACAGTTCTGAAGTAATACATTTGAAAACAAAATCCACATTGTATATAGTTTTAAGGAACCCCTAGCACAATGAGCTCTATGAATTCATGACCCTGAGATCAAGTCTCATGCTCTACCGACTAAGCCAGCCAAGCACCTCATCCCCGACATCGTATTGTAGTGACTATAAGTAAGATAAACTATCCAGAGAGGTGAGACATTCCTGTGAGCCAAGTCAGGACCAAAAAGTTCATGAAGGAGTCAGAAACTTGTATATGCCTTGGAAACAGGATATCTTTATACAGGAGGGAGAAGGGCATCCCATGGAAGGCAATATGGTGGGCAACAGCACTGAGGTGAGCCTGAAGAATTCAGGGATCAATCAGACTAGAGCTTGGATTTGTGTTGAGGTGCTATAGAAACTAAGTCATTTTTGAGATGATGGGACCAGTTCCTAGAAGACTGGAAAGGCAGGCAGAGCAGTTGGCTATGACTTGCAGGCAATGTGGAATCATCGTAGACCCTCCTGTGTGCCGATGCTAGAGAATGATTTCAATGAATAAAAGAATAGAGAATGGGCAAGAAAGAAGACTGACTATTCTACCGACTTCAGAATCCGTTCTTAAATACTTTAAGATTACAAAGAATATGGAGAGTCAAAACAATCAACACATATCTTTTTTCTTGGGCAGGGGAGGATGATGAAAAGGATTTCAAAGCATAGGACCTATGAAGGAAATAATAATAAAAATGGTCTTTGGAGATGAAAAAATGGGACATGACTGGTTTAGTGAAATTAAAGAATGGTAATAATCACTAACTATAGTGACATACGTAAATTACTGCCTTGGAGGAGAGTTGCTGTCTGGGCTCACTGTCCTGGTGGGTATTTAGTCATACTGAGTGGGCTCTGTGCCTGAATTAAAAAAAAAAAAAAAAAAATTGGGACATAGACTCTGGTATCAAACATACCTGTGTAGTCTTTAAAAGGCATAGGAGCGGATTTCAGATAATCACCCACAGGTTTTGAGGAACAGTCTCTTGCCCAGTCTGTGAGTTGGAGTTGAAACCATCTGTCCTCATGTCCAATGTCTCCTCAGGCCTGCTCTCTTTACAACCCTAGGGTATGGGCTAGGCTATAGGTAGCTGGCCACACTTGTTTCCTAGCAGAGAAAGGATAAGGGTGGGTGTGGGTGGGAAGGGAGGGGTACAGCTATAAATAGCTTCTAAGAACAATGGATACCATGGAAATGCTTTGGGAGCATCTCCTATAACAAAGGAAGCAAGAGAAGTAGAGATGAGAAAGAAATGAATCATTTCCAAAAATGAAAATCTAGATTGTCCTTTTTCACTTTTTCTTGTATATAAATATGTATACTTCTATAAACACACACACACAGCACAAAGGCAGATTGCAAAACAATATATAAAAGACTACTCCATGTCTTTATAGTAAAAGTGATCAATTAGTATTGATCTTCCATAGTTTCCTGCAAATATATATGTATATACATATGCATGCATAAATCTTAAGGGGGAAAAAGCCTGCACTTTGTATATATAACTTAATATTAATGATAGTTATCTCTTGGTTTGGAATTATGGGTTGGGTTTTTTTGGTGTGTGTGTATACACACACACACACACACATTTATTATTTATTTATTTGGATACACTGTATAGTGACTGTGTAAATATTAAAAAGGATTTTTAAAGAAAACATGACAATTTAAGATATACTTCTGCATTTTTCACTTGCAAATACACACAATCATTATAAGACTGAATTATAATGACATCAATTTCCATTTACCCAGAAGGTACCTCTCGGTGCATAAGTTAGACCCTAGGCGAATTAGTGATTCTCCCAAACTACAACTCAGCTGCCACTCGCTCAAAATTATATTTCTCTGCCTGCAAGATACAGAAGGGATGCTTCTGGGTCCATGTGTATACTACAGCTACCCCAGAGCTTCTCAGGGAGGCAACGACTAACTGAAGTTGGGTACATACAGCCCCAGATTTGTGGTCAGGAAGTGGTGTGCACTTGGTAATCACAAAAACACAGATCCCAGTTAGTCATAAGGTCTTGGACTGGGGCCCAGGTATGGGTATTTGTTTAAAAAGCTCCCCAGGTGATTCTAATGTGCAGCCAACATCAAGAACCATGGCCCTAATGGATTAATTTACTAAGGGGTTATTTGAATATGGCCTTCGAGAGAGGTAAAACAAAAGCAGAGAGGATGCGGTTGACCAGGGCCAAGGGGATGCATGGCCCTAGGCCTTGTGAAAATATGATTTTGCAGACAGAATAAAAGAACATGGAGTGTGGGGTGGGCAGTTCTTTCAAAAGATAGTGAATGGTGAATGGGTAGCCCTCTCCCTCAAGTTCACAGTAGAATAATCTCTGATCAGATATTTCAAACTGGGGAAAATGTTTAATGATAGCAACTTGTTGTCAGGATACTGGTATCTCACAAAATCTGGCAGAACCCAATTTTGATGCTGATGCCAGGGTACTGAAGTTCTCTTGGCACCAGAGGCTTCCAGACTTTTCCATTAGAGAATACACAGTGACCCACTAGACCTCAGCATAACAAATCCCATAGTAGAGCAGTGGCCCTTTGAATCATTTTACTCTGCTTTGGGAACTCATTCCACATGGATTTCTGTGGAACTTCTTCGGTGGTTTTCTGTAGATTTATAGTGGGCCAAAGCTAGGGACCCCGCAGGGATCAATCTTCTGGTCATTGCCTTTCTTTTTTCCTACCAGGAAACTGATGGGTTTCATAAAGCAAAGACTAGGACTTGAACACAAGTTTCTTAACTCCCTTCAAGTACTCCTGAAATTCACTACTATTTCTGATTTGGAGATATGACTTGCCTCCCTGTACTGGCATAAAGGGTCATGTTTTTACTCTGAACCAGTGATAATGTTGATTTTATTCATAGTGTGTTGAAATTATTTATTGATATGGATCATGTGCTAACCCTAAGCTATTGGCTTTGTATTTATCATGTTTAATCTCAGTAGCAATGTTCAAGGATGGTATTATTCCCATCGTACTGTGGCGAACACTGTGGTCACACAGAGGGAATGAAGACCATTCAGGATTGAAATCCTGTTCTAATGCTGAGTGTCTGCACTAATTCCACTGTGCCATTGCCAATAACGACACCAGACCTGAGTCACAGGGGGAAATGCCCCACCTCTCCTGCCTTATGAGCCCTTGTGGCCTGAGTGTTTCTCATTACCCTAGTTAGCCCTAGCTTTTCTCTTTTCTTTGATACTTTTAGATAGAGCAAGCTGGGGAAGAGCAGAGAGAGAGAGAGAGGGAGAGAGAGAGAATCCCAAGCAGGCGCCACACTGTGAGCACAAAGCCCCATGCAGGGCTCGATCTCATGAACTATGAGATCATGACCTGAGCTGAAACCAGGAGTTGGAGGCTTAACTGACTGAGCCACCCAGGCGCCCAGCCCTGGCTTTTTAGCCCCATTCGCTCTTTGTTCCTTTAGAGCTGTACCTGGAAGAACTCTCACTCCCGTTTTTTTAATAGCCTGGCTGTTATTTATTTTCTGAGAAGTGGTTCTGTATCTCACCTGTTTTTAATGGAGTTTCATTTTGCTACCCAGCATAATCTTTGTTCCTGTGGTTTAGAAGGAAGAAAATGCTGTTAAACTCAGCCAGAGTCCTAAACAGATGTTCTGCATGTCCCTGTGTGTTGTGTTAGCAATGCATCACTTCCAGACGTCTCAGCCTGGCCTGCCGGCGTCCTGCGCCCATGCCAAATGCTTTCGGATAGCCTGCAATAAGCAAAACCCGAAGTCAGGTTAAAACCACCAAAGTCACTGGATTCTACTCCTTGAGTGCATTAGCATCTGGACTTGGGGAGGTGCCAACCTCTCAGAAAAAGTAGCAGCACTGAATCTGTGCAGAGAGGGGGGTGCAGGCGTTGTCTGTTTTAAGACACCTGACTGTAAAAATCTGAATGCGATCATGCCCACTTGAGCAAATAATTATCTTTTATGAAGATTTTTCATTTAAAGAGAGATTTGCCAGAAATCATCCTTCGCCAGTTAACTTTCTCCTTATAATGAGAAAAAAACAAAAATGGCGGTCCATTTGCAAGAGTGTGACCTACAACTTTGAGAAGCTACTTCCATAACAAATCAGACGGCAGGACACACAAGAGCTGGGTTTAGTAAAGCACACCACAAAGGTTTTCTGTCAAAATTGGTATTAAGTGCAGGAGTGGGTTAGGGGGACACATATCTGGTAGAGGATTCAGAATATAGCTGGGTCTGTCTGCTTGGGAGGGGCTATGGTTCAGTCAGAGAGTATTTATGAAGTTCTCCAGTATATACCAGGCTGTATTTGATTCCGTGAAAAACATAATCCACATTGACAGTGTTCCACCCCCCACCCCCACTTGGCTCACCTTCAGGCCGGTGGAGGTAAGGGACCCTGCAAGGTGACCTCTCAGGGTCCCCCTACTGTAGTGTGATTCTGTGAATGATGAGCAGCAGCCTCGAAGCTTGTCATCTGATTATGTTCTATCTAAGTCGGAAGAGGGGGACTGATTAAAGGGAGGTCACCCCATGCAAATCTTCTAGAATCTTGCATTGGTGACCAAAGCACAGTCTTCTCAGGTTTCTGTGTCATGGTGGCATTGTGTTGGCCTGGGACAGCCAGGAAATGGGGACTGGGAAGTAGAAAGACTATAGTCGAAGGCAAAGTTAGCCACAGGCACCAAGTCCCAGAGTGATTTACAAGGTTATGCAGTGATGGCAGACAGGGCAGGAGAGAGTGGCTGGAGGGCAGTGGGGAGAAAGGATAAAAAGATCTCACCTGAGGGGCACCTGGGTGGCTCAGTCGGTTGAGCGTCTGGCTTTGGCTCAGGTCATGATCTCACGGTTTGTGAGTTCGAGCCCCGCATCAGGCTCTGTGCTGAGCCTGGAACCTGTTTCAGATTCTGTGTCTCCCTTTCTCTCTGCTCCTCCCCTGCTCATGCTCTGTCTCTTTCTCTCTCTCTCAAAAATAAATAAACATTAAAAAAAATTAAAAAAAAAAATCTCACCTGAGCCTGAAATGTTTTTTTCTCTGTCCACTTCCTGTGCTTGCTGCTGTGATTACAGAATGACACTGTAATGAAGAGAGATCGTACAAATAGTAACATAACAGAGCAAGGAAGCAAAAAAGCGATTTATTAAAAGCCTCCAACAAGCTCATAATATTGCACCCATACTCCACAAGAATGGACAAATGGCGTGGTTCGGACCTTTTTATCCAGGCTATGATAACTGCTAAGCCAACGTAGGATCCCTTTAAATGTGTATTCACCAGCTCACTTTTCAATCATCACATACAGTGAAATAGCATCCCTTCCTTACCTGAGCAGTCTTCTGGCTGTAGAGAAACAAGGGGACATGTTGCCAGCTCAGTGCTCTCATCATGCTGATAAGAATCTAGCAAATGCAACAGAGAGAAACTCTAGTAAGCCTGAGGAGAAATTTAAAAAAAAAAGAGAGAATGAAGCAATCACCCTAGAAAAATATTGCAAAGGAGAAAAATAAGAAATTAGAAAGGAAAGGAAAAATACGGACAACATAATCCATATTGTCTGCAAAAAACAGAGAAAATGTTTCTTGTATAGAGGTGGACGTAAAGTGATATAGGAAATCTATCTGCTCCATGTAAATTTATTAAATGAAACTCTCTTTTTCTCTTTCTTTTAGATAAAAAACCTCTTCATGAAATAAAACCCCAAAGTAAGTTATTTTTCCTCTTGTGAATATAATTTATTCTCATATTTGCTGCCTTACTGTTGTATTTGTTTAGGAGCCAAAGAGAATGGGAGGTTGTAGGAAAAGACCCAGGGTTTTCAGGGCACCTCCTCCTTGGGTTTGGGTCACAGATCAGAGGTTGAAATTCGAAAGGACATATACACATCCCTCCCTCAGAGTAGGAGTAAATCTCCCGTGATGCTGCCTGCCTCAAAGTCCATTTCTCTGCAAATGCCGTCTAGGATTCTTATTGCTGAGCAGATTGGTAGCATTAAAGTTAATAAATATTTGTCAGTACAAGCTTTCATGAGAGCAGCCTTGGGCAAGAGCCGAGACTGACTCCAAGCCTCTGCACCTAGGAGGAGACGGGGGCGCCTAACACGCAACCGAGAAATCCATGGCAACTTGGTAGATTAGAAACCAGGATTGCACAGTGAAATCAGCAGAAACTGAAAATGTTGGTGGCGGTGCCAGTCTGAGCTCCCCACACGCAGGCTTGGTTCCCGGGAAGGCCCGCCTTTGCATTATCTCTATCTTACACATCCAGTAGATTTGGGCATAACAGCACAGTGAGAATGGTTAGCATCTCGGCATTTGACCCTAAGGTTTTCAGTCATGGCTGAACTTTAGAGCCACCCGGAGGCCTTTTAAAAACCCCAGTTATCAGGCTGTACCCCCAGACCAATGGAATCAGAATTGGGGTGGGTTAGAATCCCTATATTTTTGTTTAGGATTTTAAAACTTTAATGCATAGTTCAATATGTAGGATTTTTTTCTTTTTCTTTTTCCTTGAAGTATATATGATTATGTTCGTTTGGGGGTATACAACATAGAATTCAACTTTTACGTACATTAGGAAATGATCATCATGATTAAGTCTAGTTACCGTCTATCACCATACATAGTTATGACAATATTATTGATTATATTCTTTATGCTGTACTTTATATCCTGTGACTTATTTATTTTATAACGGGCAGTTTGTGCCTCTTAATCCACTTCAACTATTTTGCCCATTCCCCACCCCTCTGGCAACCACCAGCTTGTTCTCTGTATTTATAAGTCTGTTTCCGTTTTATCTGTTCATTTGTTTTGTTTTTTTAGATTCCATGTATAAGGGTAGGAATGCTTATTTTTAAAAGATCCTCAGACTCCAATGTGCAGGTTGGGTTGAGAGTAACTATCTTAGAAAAATGTTTCTCAGAAAGCAGATCAGCAACCGTGTGCATCGGAATCTTGGGGTTTGGTGGGAGCTTGTTAAATACACCCCATCTCGGGCGCCTGGGTGGCTCAGTCGGTTAAGCGTCCGACTTCGCTCAGGTCATGATCTCACGGTCCGTGAGTTCGAGCCCCGCGTCGGGCTCTGTGCTGACAGCTCAGAGCCTGGAGCCTGCTTCAGATTCTGTGTCTCCCTCTCTGTCTGACCCTCCCCCGTTCATGCTCTGTCTCTCTCTGTCTCAAAAATAAATAAACATTAAAAAAAAATAGAAAAATAAATAAATAAATACACCCCATCTCAGAATAGGACAAATGAATTCGAATCCTCGGCATACGGGGTGGGAGGGGGGAGGGGGTGGCAGGGCAGGGATGTGCCTGAGAATCTACATTTTCATATGTTCCCCAAATGATTCTGAAGCTCTCAGAAGTATGTACAGCATCCTAGGGAAACCTCCAGATAGAAGGGCCTCAGCAACACAGCTCTTAGCAATAGAAGAGTTACTGAGCTGCCCGGTTGGTTTATAAATAAGCTTGTAGAAGGTGTCCTGGCCGGTTATCTCCCATTTTCGTATAAAATGAATGGCTTTTGATCTTTTAAATCCTAGGGTATTATAATTCAGATAGCTTGGGAGAGCTAATAGCTTTTATTAGCTAACTTCTTGGAAGGAAAAGGATTCCTTCTTGTGAGGTTAGATGGAAATAGGAGCTTTGGGACAGGGGTCAGGAGACATGAAGAAAGATCCAGGAAAGCCATTGTTCATACTTTGTTACGTTGCTTCAGGCAGGCTTGAGATACAACAGTGCCATTACCCGCAGAGTCTGAGAACTTTGCAGAACACCCAAAAACAAATATCCTTTTTTTTTTTACCCCTGAGGTCCACTGCCCATAAAGTCATTATTGGTACTTAGCTAGTGGTCCGCTGACCTCCTGCATGCCTGATTTTGAATTCAGAGAGGTTGGAGGTGGGGAAACCTGGTTGTAGATGTATGTGTACGAGTGTACGTTGAGGGAGGGAGGAAGCAATCGGGTCGGTGAATATTTGGTGTGTGCCTCTGTCCAGATCTCAGGGTGAGAGCTGGAGTAAATAGACTCCCAGCTGCCTCCTGGTGACATAGCCAAGCCACCCACTGATCCTCACGTATGGCACCAGCAAGATCATGAGTATCCATGTGGTGGCCACCGTGAGAGTTACTTAGAAATGTGTTTTTTAAAAATTAATTTCATGCTTAGTTTGTGAGTCCTGTGCCATTCTAATTTGGTTACATCTGTACTTCCAGCCATAAACCCCCACACTAGCTATTTCTAGCCCTCAGGGACTCCTGAATTAGTTTTTGCTTGGGGTTCTCGCTCATGAACACCATGCTTAATTGCTGGATACTGCCACGGAATCGCTTAAACTGTTTTAATTTGTGATTTCCTAAAAATAAAACCTGAACAGAATCAATGTGATTGCAAAAGGCTCCCAGAGGAGTCCAGCCGGGGTTCTGTAAAATGCATGGTTAGGAGTGCGTTATACAAATTCAGGCTGCGGTTGTTCAGTGAAAGAGGGGCTTAGTTTAAGACTACGTGAATCATCACTGATGCAAAATCAAAGTCAATTATGAAGATAATTGAGAAACAACCTGTTCCTGTATATAGCTGTGCACCTAATTCTCCATAAGGCCTGGTGGATAGAAAACATCACCCAGAGCCTCGCACGCAGTCCTCCGTGAACGGGTGGGCCAAGGAACGAGCTTTGAGTTGCAGGAAGGTGTAAGGAGAAAGTGAAGTCTTAGGATATCTGCTGGCAAGTCATAATGACAAACTGGGGGAAATATGTGCGCCGCATAGCTCATGAAAGCACTTATTGTAAATGAGATAATTTAATCAATTATGTTTCCTAATGTACTAAACCGAATGTTTCATTTTCTGCTTCTGCACATCTTAAATTATCTTCAGGTGCTTTATGAGATTTAATCATAGTTAATAGAAACTTCATTACCATCAAATGTGCTTTCAATAAATGTTGTGTAACAAAGTCAGGAGGTGCAGTAAAATATAGTAGGTTCTGAATGGCAAACATGCACCCCCAGAGTCAGACTGAAAAACGGTTGCGTTCAGACAATGGGGCTCCTTGGAGGCTTGGGGCCGCGGCTTTCCGAGAGGCAGTGGCTTCCTGAGGAGTGACTCATCCAGCACATTCACCTTAGGGCTGAAAAGGATTTCTCTGTCCCCTAAAGAAGTAACCCAGGACCACACACACAGCCTTCTCTTCATCTCCTTCCCGTATAGTTGTTTTGCACCGGGTACCGATGCACACACGCTAAGCACAAATCCAGCAAACACTTGCAGAGTCAGCCATTTCCAGGATGGCTCCAGATGAGTGTCTCCCAATTACTTGAATCTTAACTGTTTCAGAATTGAATTTCTCCTTCTCCGCCCCTGTCCTTAATCCTGTCCTGCTTCCCATCTTCTCTAGTTCGCTCAGTACCTCACCATCTCTTCACTTTGTCCACGTGCGAAACTTGGGCGCCCTCCGAGAGCCCTCTTTTTTCTTTCTCCTACTCGTTACTCATTATGTCCTTACAGTTTGTTATCCCATCCAAACGGAGTTCATGTTCATCACCGACTCTCCGTTTTCACACTGCCCCTCTCTGTCCCTCCATTCACTCAACAGCTGTTGACGGAGCGCTTACCATGCTGTAGGAAGCAGTTGTAGAGAAGCGGCCCTGAGAGGGACAGGTACAGATTCTGCTTCCCGAGAGCATACAGTTTGAGTAGAGATGGATGGATGTAGGCAAACCAGAAAACATATAGTGCTAATGGTCAGTGTTGTGAAGAGAAATAAAGCAGGGTGAGACACTCCAGCGGGGCTGAAGGGAACGTTGCTTTTTTGGTAGAAGGTGTTCAGAGCAGATCTCTGTATTAAAATTGCATTTAAGAAGAGACCTCGGGGGGCACCTGGGTGGCTGGGTCGGTTGAGCATCTGACTCTTGGTTTCAGCTCAGGCCATGATCTCACCGTTTGTGAGATCAAACCCCACGTCCGGCTTCTCCCTGACAGCCGGAGCCTTCTTGGGATTCTCACTCCCCCTCTCTCTCTCTGCCCCTCCCCTGCTCGTGCTCGCTCTCTCTTAAAATAAATAAATAAACTTAAAAAAAAAAAAAAGAGGAGACCTAGGAAAAAAAAAAACCCAAAAACAGAAAAAACAAACATTCTGGATGTCTGGGGAGAGAGTGTTCCAGACAAAGGGAACACCAGATGAAAAGGCTGTGAGATGTGAACGTAATTGGAATGTCTGAGGAACAGCAGGCAGGACACCTGGAGCAGAGTGGCAGAGGGAAAGGTCCTAAGAGTTAAGACCAGAGAAGTGGGATGAGAGAGGAAACTGCCACACGGACTATAGGCCGTTGTCATGACTCTGACCTTTACTCTGAACCCCTCTGAGGATTTTTTGTCATAGTGACATGACTTAGTATTTTCAAGGATAAACTCTACCTGCTGTGTTGAGTATAAATATATAGGGGATCAGAGCGGAAGCAAGACCTGTTACAATGATGCGTTGTAACAGTAATCAGTAAGAGTAATCTAGGCTATTACAATACCTAGGCTCTTCCAGTAGCAAAGTCCAAGATGATTGTGGCTTGGGGTAGACACAGGGCATTAGACATTGTAAAAATGGGTCATCTTGGCATATCTATTGAAGGCGGAAAGGATTTGTTGTTGGGTTGGATATTGAGCATGAGAGAAAGAAAGGTATCAGGCATGATTTCCAAAGTTTGGCTTTGCAGCTAGAAAGATGGGGTTGCCATTGCTGATCCAGAGAGAATGTAGTATAGCAAATCTACATGGAGGATCAGGAGTTCAGTGTTCCTGACGCTAACTTTGAGATACCTATTAAACATCTAAATGGAGAGGTTGAGCAGGCAGTGGAATTATAGGAGTCTGGAGGTCAGAGTCCTGGCTGGTGACATAAATCTGGGGCTTGTCAGTGTCCAGATGATATTTAAAGCCGTTAGGTTGAAAAAGATCCCCGGATAATGAGCGTGCATGGAGAAGGGACGATAGCGGATGACTGAGCCCTGAAGGGCATCAACATTTAGATGCAGAGGAGGTCAGAAGTCACTGCAGAGAAGACAGAAAAGTTACAGCCAGCATAGTAAGAGAAAAACTAAAAGAAAATGGTGTCCCAGAAGAAAATTTAAAAAGTTGAGGCCGTCTGCATTCCTAATTAGGATTTCTGCAGTTGCCTCCCTGTTTCTAGTCTTGCCCTACACCAATTTATCTGATCTTTCTAAACACGGATTCTAGCCATACCACCTGCAATATTTAAAGCTCTTCAATTGCTTGGGGGCGCCTGGGTGGCTCAATCGGTTAAGCATCCGACTCTTGACTTCAGCTTAGGTCATGATCTCACGGTTTGTGAGTTCCAGCCCTTGTAAGGCTCTCCACTGACGGTGCAGAGTCCTGCTTGGGATTTTGTCTCCCTCACTCTCTGCCCCTCTTCTGCTTGCTCTCTCTCAAACTAAATTAAAAAAAATAAACTAAAAAAAAAAACCAAACAACTCTTCATTTGCTCACTACTATTTATAAAATAAAGTCCAAGGTACTGACTACGTATATGATCTGGTCTCAACTTTCTTAATCCTATCAGCTTCTCTCAGTTTAATCATTAGGTAAATTCCTGCCTGCCTGCTCTCCAGTTCCTGTCTTCTTCAGTCAAATAAAGCTTCTGAGCCTTCAGAATACCCTCTGCCCATTTTGGCATATAGTGCCTATTACTTATACATTCTGTTACTTCTCCCTGAAAACTCTTTTTCTCCACCGAATCCTTGTTAGACGCATTCTTCCTTCCAATTTCAGCTTGCGTTTTACTTCCTCTGCAAGGCCTTCCCCCCACCAAGGCTGCATTGGTGACTCCTGAAATGTACCCAGGATCAAAGTATTGTCCTAATTCTGTGCTATATTTTCATTGCCCTTGTACTGGTCTGGATTCCCTTTCTTATAGACATCATCTCTGCCTGTAGGCAGACACTATAGAGTCTTACTTACTCTTCCACCTGTAGCATTAACCACTGGCCTAGTATTAGATGTTCAAAAACCACTTGAGTTAATGCCTTACATCCTCCTGAAAACTCCTCACCTGGCCTTTTACTGTTCAGGTGAAAATAAAGTCTTTGCTTCTAAATATTTATTTTTACTCATTCATATGCTAGCTGTTTATTATGCAGTTCTATATAAATAGTCTTGTCCCAGTGAAATGTGAGGGAAAAAAATTAATGTTTCTTCTCCACGACTCCAATACAAGTTAGAAGATGATAAATGACTTGAGAAAAGGGGAAGAAAGGAAGCAATCTTTAATAAGCCTTTGTTCTGTACCAGATAGGAAGTTAAAGCCTAAAAGGTGTTACTTCCCAGAATCCTGTCCGTCAAAGAATGGCCCAAATGTGTCCTTAAAGTCTAAAAACTAAGTATGCGCTTCTCACCAACACCCATCCCATTCTGCGTCTTTTCCAAAAATACACTGGTTTCATCCACAGTGGAATCATGTGGAATCTACATCCTTTGTGATCTTCACAAAGGTTAGGGAATACCTCAGAAGACGTGTGGCCCACACTACATTTGGACATTCTTCTTTCAGGCTGTGAGGACTTGAATAGTGCCTTGATCCCATCGGACTGTTTGCGACTTTGGGACATACCTTTACATCCTCAACAGACTTCTAGGCTCTTCTAAACTAACGTTAGGCTACTGGCATCAATGCTCATCTTCTAGCAATGCTTTAAACATTTTTTTTTTTCCTAATCATTTTGCTTCATCTGATTATTTTCCATTGCATACATAGAGCACTTTTTGCAAACTGCATGACTTACTTTGTCCTTCAGGTCACCCCCTACTGTGAATCAATCCAACCCATCTTTATAGGCAACATTTGTCATTTTCTTACCATCTCCAATGTCCTTATTATCCAATTTTCATCCTATCATAAGTGTGTGCCTTTTCTTACTACCGTGTTCAATGACATTGTTGACTCTGCCCTTAATGCGACAGGATTTTGTTCATCATGTACCTCAGAACTGTACAGAGACAGGAAAGTAGCTGGTTGACCAATGTGTTCTTCAGCATCAGAATAACCCGGGTCCCTTGTTAAAATGTGAATTCACAGGCTCCGTCTCTCCACCTGTGTGTATTTTCAAAGTTGATAGAGTTTGTGGCTTCAGTTTTTAGGATAGGAAATTAAATAAAGTGAAGTCATTTTCTCAAAAGCTGGAGTTCAAATCCTATTTTTTTCTTTACTCTAACCATTACCTTAACCCGGTCTTCCTATCTGATGGGAAAAAGCACAGATACTTTGTAGCCAAATGTAGAGTTACCAGACAAAACAGAGGACCCCTAGTTAAATTTGAATTTCAGATAAATAAATTTTTAGCATAAGCATATCTAGATATTGCATGGGAGATACACTAAAATTATTCATTGATCTGAAATTCAAGTTTAACTGTGTCATATCTTTATTTGCTAAATCTGGCAGCTTTGCTTAAAAGGAGAAATGTGCATATCAAGAAACATTTTATAAAATAGGCTCCCTAATTGTCAATCTTGGAAGAATGGTTAAAATTGAAAGAGATATTGGAGGGGAGAGCCTATCAGTAGGAGCAAAACCTCTGAACCAAAAGAAAGAAAAACTTGCCTGAAGTACAAGGTCTACTTGAAAAAATGAGTAATCAGACTTGGCCAGAGAGTAGGGTCCATATGGATGAGAAATGGGCAAAAGTTGTTGAAAACTGGGGTGATGTAGAGCATAAAGTGTCTTGAGCCATAAGATAAATCCCTTTTGGAGTGGAATCACTTCATACTAGAGAGTTGTCTAAAGATGTTAGAGTGGCAGTACCAGAACTGTGGTTAAGAAGAGTAATCCAGTGGAAAATGGCTCTGAGTGACCAAAGACTGTGTACTAGGTAAGATGAGACTGTACAATGTGAGCACCAAGTAGGTGTCTCCTATGGAAATGGAGATGTGAGAGGCACTGGAGATGTAATAAGTAAGGCATGTGAGTGGTTTGGGGAAGAATCAATGGGGACAGAATGAAAGATGACTCTCCATTCTCACTCATGATGTCACATTACCTGAAAAAGGGACTTCAAGAGGAGAAAATATTTGAAGAGATAAGAATGACAAATCTGTAAGTCAGATGACCAATTTGAGATGTTAGCACAACATGCACCTGAGGTGGTTTCGTCCACTGAGCAGGAAGGAGATATGGGATTAGGTCTGCGCACAGGAGTCGAGGCAAGACATCTCCAATGGAGAGTGTTAGGCATCAAGGAAATAGCACTGTGAACAATTATCCCATTTTTTTTGGCAAGGAGACAGGAAGAGGGCTAAGAACTGAGCTTTGAAGTCTGTTTATAGAATGTTGAGAGTGAAGGGTAGTTACTAAACAATAAGGAAGAAGGGAGGTGAATCCAGTTTAAGGGACTTTTTTTTTCCTCTCTGGAAAGAGGGTTGGCTTGGCTTGTCTACTGCTAGAGAGTAGTGGAAAGGAATAAGACAAAGAACATTACTATTGATGCAGTAGTTATAAACAACCGTCAAGAAGGAACAGTGATTTGGGGGAAAGGCAGACTTTAAAGGGTAAGAGAATAATCAAAGGACATAGAAATACTGGACTAATTCAATTATCTGCAGCCTGACAACAGGCCAGGCAAATGTAAAAAGAAATGAAGTCAGTCTATAGATTCTGATAGGAAAGACCTACAAAATATTGTATGTAGAAAACAAAACAAAGTATAGTAAAGGAAATATAATATGGAGCCTTTAGGGTTAAAATAAATAAATAAATAAATGAAGGATATTTACTCTTCTTTTTTTTCCCAAAAGGTCTCAAAGATATTGTCAAGAGTGATTACTTCTGAAGAAAGGGTAGTTGGAGAATGTGTTTTCTCCTTGAATACTGTCCCTTTTTATACTTACTAAACATTTCCTCATCTTAAATATGTATTTCATTCTTTTTTTCTAAATGTTTGTTTATTTTTGAGAGAGAGAGAGTGCGAGCCGGGGAGGGGCAGATAGAGAGGGGGACACAGAATCCAAAGCATGCTCCAGGCTCCAAGCTGCCAACACAGAGCCTGACATGGGGCTCAAACTCATGAACCGCAAGATCATGACCTGAGCTGAAATATGATGCTTAACCCACTGAGCCACCCAGGCGCCTTTCTTTATTCTTTTAACAGGGACAGCAGCCAACCGGTTAGGGCAATTATGTATTAAAAAAACATGCATTAAGAAATGTTGAATGTTAAAAACCAATGCTTTGAGTTCTTTTAAAGAAAGAGCTAAGGGGGCGCCTGGGTGGCTTGGTCGGTTAAGCATCCGACTTCGGCTCAGGTAATGATCTCACAGTCCGTGAGTTCAAGCCCTGCTTGGGGCCCTGTGCTGGCAGCTCAGAGCCTGGAGCCTATTTCAGATTCTGTGTCTCCCTCTCTCTCTGCTCCTCCCCTGTTCATGCTCTGTCTCTCTGTCTCAAAAATAAATAAACGTTAAAAAAAAAATTAAAAAAAAAAAAAAGAGCTAAGAACATGGGTGTAGAGAAGACCACATCTTTGAGAAGTTTATTTGAGAGGAAGTTGGGGGAAAGATTTGGGGAGATGTGATTAAGAAGACCAGACTGTGTTTGGAGGCAGAGGGCAAGGCTCAGGTGCAGAGGAAAAGTTTGAAGATGTAAGACCAAAAGGGAATAATGAATGAGGCCAAGTCCCTGTGGAGGCAGGAGGGGACGGGATCATAGCTGACTTGATACAGAAGAGCAGCTCTTCCGGGAACAGAGAAAAAGGAGGAAACACTTGTGAAGGAGCAGAGAAATCCTGAGTGGTAGGAGAGTGAGCTCACATAGGACAGCCTCCCTTTTTTCAGCTAGAAAGAAGGGCAGGTGAGAAGGAGGGCTGCCATTGAACTAGAACAGCGCCTGGCATGTAGTAAGCACTATTCAAAAATTTGCTACTTTTGTCCTTCATTACAACAGTAAATCAACAATCACAGTAACAATAATGAGGTTTTTGACAGATTAGAAAAGCTGAGGTGTTGATGGGTTACGGGGTTGTAAGACCCCAAGCACTGCAAATATAATTGGAATTGTTCACCATGTTTGGCCACGGCTGACCATCCAAAAGCTATTTTTTGATGTGGTATTAAAAAAAAAGTTGCTTCTCAATGACAGCAAGTATAAACAGTATCTTCTATTATATCGTATTTCAACATCTAATTAAATATTTTGGCACGTGAGTCTGTGTCCACAACAACGCCTGTGCAAGGGGCCAGGGGCAGGTCCTGAGATGGCTGGGTACTGGCCGTCTATGGGAGTTCAGCACAGCAACAGCTTCTTTAGTCTTCCATTTGTTTTGTCTCTCCTAGGCCTCTGTGTGAATTTTGATTGTGTGGATTCCTTAGCAATTCACTGTCTCTAGTATATGTCCATTCAAGTTATTGGTTTTTCTCCTGAAGGGGTAGCAATGGCCGTTCTGAAGTATTTAATAGGAGATAGAATATTCTGTGTTAGAAAGGCATTTGCTATGCTCCTTTGTTAATTTTCTGTAGCTATCTAATCCTATAAGATAGATTTCAATGTGATAATATAGTTAATCTCATAACATGAGACTTGAGTTATATTCCCATTAATTAGTGGCAAGAATCAGTCTTTCTGAGGGGAATCATGTGAAGAGAGAAAGGCAAACCATGTAAACAGCCCTTGTATTTAGTCCTTTGGGGACATCAGTTCCTCACAACTAGGTGTGATGACAATTCATAAAGACATCGAACTTATTGATCCCTGTCCCTTGAACTACGAAATTCAAAGGGGCTGTGAAAGGCCATTTAGACCATCTCACCAGCTTTGACCAAAAATAAATAAAATGACTGCAGACTATTGTAAAGTTATGCTGCTTCTATTCTTTTTTTTTTTTTTTTTAGAGGGAGACTTTCTGAAAGGAAGTGTCACAATCTCCCTCAGAACTACAAGCTTTTTTTTTTTTTTTTAACAACCCTCATTGTAGAAAAGGTCATTTTAATATCTAACCAGAGTCCCAATGGCTGTCATAAAAGGCCACATCCTCCTTTTCAGTCCTTGTTAGAGATGGCAAAGAGTTGGTTACTAGCGTCATCATAAAGGAAGAGTCATTGAGTTCCTACCATAGACCTGCTCTCCTCTTGTGACAACCCTCTCCGCATTAAAGATCACCTCCAGTCACTTTACAGCTCTGCCTTCTCTGGGCCAAGGGAACCCATAAACATTTCCTCTCCGGGGTCCTAATTTCCGCAGAGCTCTATTAATCTGTGCAGACCTGTCTCTGCAGATATCCTACACTCCTTTCCAGCAATGAACGTATTCCTCAGTAGTTCCTGAGTTATTTGGAATACAAGAAATTTCTCCGTCAGCTCTAGCTGGAGATTTTATGCAACAGTTTTTTTGTTTGTTTGTTTGTTTTGTACCTCACGTTGGGTTCTTCCATGCTTACCTAGAGCTTTTGTGACTCTCGGTTCAAGGAAAATAGGGATGAAAACATAGGAAAGACATCAATAACACATTGATCTGTAAAGCTTCGTCTGTGAAACAAAGACCTGTGCCCACAGAAAGCAGAATAGCATTATCAGTCATGGGGTAATCAGTGCTTTTGTTCAAATTAACTTGGAGCAAACAAACCAGCAACACGTGTGTATGGGAGCCAGCAGACAGGTATAAACATATATGTGTGTTAACATAAAGAGAGTCCTTGCAGCAAGAATTCTGTAATCAACCTCAGACTGTGATTTCTTTAATACTTGTCTTCCCACAGTTGGAGACCAGGCGAGCGATCATAAATAGCTGCAATGGTGTGCAGATTTCTGTGGGAAATTATGGAGATATTACTGCTTTTGAAGTGTTTAAAGCAGTTAGGGAGAATGCATTGGCGCTCAGATAATTAAACAATAAAAAGAATGATCCAAAATGAGTTCTAGGAACCCTAAGTGATCTGGGAGTTTAGAAGATCGTGGTTGGGAGGGTTGGCTGGATTGGCAAGGACAGGGGTTTGGTTTTGTTTTGTTTACTTTTTTTTTTTAAGTTTGTTTATTTTGAGAGAGAGAGAGAGCACAAGTGGAGGAGGAACAGAGAAAGAGGGAGAGAGAATCCCAAGCAGGCTCTGCACTGTCATCCAGAGTCTGATGCGGGGCTCGAACTCATGAACCGTGAGATCATGACCTGAGCTGAAATCAAGAGTCAGATGCTTAACCGACTAAGCCACCCAGGCGCCCCTGGACAGGGCTACCTTCTTGAAGGTGGGGGACCTTGAGCTGGCACGCGACCAAGGGTTTATTTTACAATGACCTGTCATACAGGGCTATTCACTAACAGGCATCCATCTGGCAGGTAAATTACAGTTGAATTCGGGGTGTGAGGCCATGCTGCAGAGTGGAGCATGAGCATTGAAATGGACACCGAGAAGCCATCAGGGCCTGGGTAGTGCCTGCACCACGCGTTCATGTCCTTAGAATGACTCCCCTGGGAAGGACCAGTGGTGGCTTCTAACGTTTGGACAAGTGATGACTGTGCGCACGCGTGTATGCAGTGACTCTGCAGCAGCTCCCCCTAGGTGCCTGCGTGCTCACGGACAGGCTTACACCCAGCGTCCTCCCTTCTCCCATGAAATTGTGGTGGCAAATATGGAACGAAATCTCAGATTCTTCTGGACCCAGTCCTGAACACGCAAGAAAAGTGAATTGATTATGTTTATAAGCAATCAGGTATCCTTACAGGGAAAACCACTCTACTGTCCTGGAGGATGGATTAGAAAAGAGTGAGGCAGAGTGAGGAAAAGAAAGGAAGGAGGTGAAGTAAAAACAGTAGATAGAAGAGCAAAAAAAAAACAAAAAGAAAGAAGAAAGAAGCACTGTGGCCCAACTTTGGAAGGGCTTGAGCTGTTGGTAAGGATGTCTCTTGAGATGTATACATGTGGCTTCGAGTATTTGTGTCTCCCTGTCAGGATCTCACCACTTGTCTTTTACCACCGTTAGAACCATTAGACAAGAAACAACTAAGAATATGTTAATTCCTCCGTGCACCCTCATTTCCATTGCATGGTTGGCCCTCAACAAATGTTTGTGGAATAAATGAAATTATTAGATTCTGAAGGTTTTAATTCCCAGGACAGATTGTTCTTGTAAAGTAAACACCACTTTGCTTATCTTCCTGTAGGAGTCGATTGACTTTTGTCTTTTAGATTAGACTGTCCCACCAAATGCCAGGGTGAGCCTTATAAGGACGCCGTGCTCTCCATACAGGTCTCTCCCCTTTCTCTCTCACCCCCCAGCTCCACAGGTCCCATACTCATTTTTTTTTTAATTCTATAATTCAGTATTTCATTCTCTTAAGTCAAATAGATTCTGCAAATATTCCTGGGAAATGCACTGAACCATATCAAACACTTAAATCTCAGTCTGAAGGCCTATGTAGGGTCCTTTCCTAAAGGCGGGGTTTGTGTCTGAGAGAAGGGAGATTCTGCGTGTGTGGGAAGCAGGAGGGTGGAAACCTAGAAAACAAGACAAAAATACAGAGGAACTCACCCAACTGGTTCCCGCTACTGTTTGGGCTCAGGATGTTCCCGTCTGGGGATGTCCATTTCCAGAAGTATGGTGCCCTGATCATCCCCCTGGCCTCGGCTCCTGCCTATTTTTAGTACCTGGGAAGCGAAAGGGGTCTTTGGCTCTACTTTGCCAACTCAGCAGCTGCACTCAGTATGCCGCCAGGCTGTTTCTCTGTGTGTGCTCGGTTGCTGGGCAGGTGTGTTCTCCCCAGATACACCTTTTAAAATGATAGTGTCATCAGTCAGTAGTGCCCGAGGAACTGGTGGGAAGCAGGGGTGGTGGTGGGGAAGGCTAATTGGTTTCAATCCAAAGGTCTCTCCCTACTCCCGGTACCCTGGCTTGCTGCCTCTGCCGTGTTGTGTCCTCTCTGCTCTGAGTACAGCGACTCCCTTCACGGAACTGAATTGGGTAGAGGGAGGGAGGGAACATCAGTGAGAGCCCAGCTGCCCTTCCCTTTCCCTGTGGGACACAGGCAGACACTGGAACTTTGGGGCCGGTGCTAGTCACCACGCGCATGGTTCTGGGTGGCCAGAGCCGACCACACAGATGCCTCCATCCCTGTCCCTCTCCCGTGGGGACCATCATGACATTGGAACTAAAACCTAAGTCCCAGACTGTTTCTCAACACCTCCTAGGCCGCTGTGGTTATTAAAAATGTCTTACAACCCTCTCACCTTTCAAATAACGTTTCTTGAGGATGGTTTCGCTCCCTTGTGAATTATTTGTGTGTGTTTACTGCCCTATTGCTGAACCAGTTCTGCTTGGTTTCCTTGTTCACTCTTTAATTTGGTGGCGCCTTATTTTACAGTCCACTAACTTTGTTGAAAATAAATTCATTTTACTTGGGTGGTTAGTAGTACTCCTGTGATAAGTACTGTATTAGGCTGCAGTGAATGCATAGTAAGCACCATGCAATTACCAGGTAAATATATGATAGCTCTGTTTTAGCCTCTAAACCTAATACGGGGTGACAGAGCAAGTACCTCTGGACCTATTATGTGTACTCACCCCATAATCTGTAAGGAGATGGATAACCTAGCTGGCACTTGCCACCTTCTCTTTCCACATACTTTGCAAGATTATGCCTCTTGTAGGGTCGCGTGGCCTTGGATCAATCTCATGTCGAACTGCAGTAGCCATGATGAAGGTCTTCAGGAACGAACCACACGCAAAGTACAACTAGCAGACGAGTTGGGAAACAGATGCAACCTATCTTGGGGGTTGGGAAGACACCCACATTCTCAATTCAAACTAACGCTTTTATTTTTGCTTTGCCTATGCATTCAATAGGATGGAGTAGGAGAGGTATGGGAGAAACAGCATGTGCCCTTTTAGAGACCAGTCCTCTTTCGCAAAAATGTATTAAGTCTAGCATTTAATGGTGCTGGAAAACGTTGACCGTGGACATCGGAGCACCTAGGACCAAAATCTCCATATCTCACAACAGAAATTCTCTCATGATGATTGTAAATACGCTAACCTGATGTTGTCGATGTTCTCTTAAACTGAATGATTTGTGCCAAAGCTAAAATGCCTATTTGTGAGCTCTGGTCTTCTCTCTCTTGACTCCTAGACTGTGTCTGACCTTCTCACCCTAGCCCACTCTCTGTGAATGCATGTGCCCCACGTCATATATAAGCAGAACAGTTCACCCATATTTTGTCATTGTATGTGGATCTCATGTCCTCCCTCAAATAAAAATAAAATGCAAAAAAAAAATGCTTTGCAGGTAAATATGACTTTCTAAACCAAGTAAATTAAGGAGTTGTCTGCTTTTACTTGAAAAATATTACATTCTTTGCAAAATTGATTGTCTTTAAGATTTTATTATGTGGTAAGCTGCCCTATTGCAGTCAAGATATTTGACTAGTGTCCCTCTGATTTATACAGGGTATTTTAGAAACATGATTATGTGTGAAAGAGAGTATAACTTATGGCTAGCTGCATATGTCATTTTCTCTGAAAAGTAGCTCCAAAAATCCAATAGCATTTCATTTTGTATCCCAGGGTGGTTCTTCGGCTCTGTGCCCATGCTGGCCATTTAGGATTTCTCTTGTGTCTTTCAGGCATTGAGAATGCCAGCGACATTGCTTTGTACTCGGGCTTGGGCGCTGCCGTGGTGGCCGTTGCAGTCCTGGTCATTGGTGTCACCCTTTATAGACGGAGCCAGAGTGACTATGGCGTGGACGTCATCGACTCTTCTGCATTGACAGGTGGCTTCCAGACCTTCAACTTCAAAACAGTCCGTCAAGGTCAGCGGCGTAGGGCCCCCCAACACCTCGTCCTCAGGACCATAGAGACTACGCTCACACAGGACCCCCAGTGTTCTTCGGCCCTGTGTGAAGGTAGCTCTTGGCACTGGGAGCCGCTAACCTAGTTGTCTTCACACATTAGGAAGCCAGGCTCGGTCGTGTAGTCTGCCCAAGTCCTTGGCTACTATGAGAATGAATGGATCTCAGTTTCCCATTCATTCACAACATATTTAATGAGGCACTTCCATCTTTGATATGTAGTAAACTTAGCACGTTATTTTATCTCAGATTAGCCAACGTTCTGTTTTAACAAGCCTGCTCTGAGGATATTTAGTTAACTAAAATGCTGATTATTCAAGTCTGAAAACCAACCACTTTACTATAACCTCCCATGCATAGGTATTATATACTATGTACTAGGTGGAGTTATTTGGGTTACTTCTATCTTATATAAGTTAAAAGGACTTTAGATAATATACGATAGGTCAGTTAGCCAGTGGGGGAGGGGAGGGATGAAGTTCCCAGCCTTAACGACTCTCACCTGCTGCCCAGGGGAGGCAATCTTTTGTTGGAGGGAGAAGGAAATCTGTCATGTCAAACTATGGCAGTACTCCTTTTCCAAACAGAGCCGTTTAATTCTCTTATGTGAACCAAATCCGTTTCTGATTGCAAGATGGAGATGAGCCATACATGGTTTCTGGTTTCGGGCTTAGAAAAAAAATGAAGCTGTCTCCCTTCAGAAAGGGTGAAGTGTTCCACCTTGACCCTTACTGTCGATATTGTCACCTTTATTTCTATTTATTGCGCATAACTAGCGCCAGTAGCCCCGGACAAGAAGTCTCGCTGCATGGCCGTGATTGAGTAGCAGTCGGGTTCTGAAGTGGAACCCAAGCATGTGAGAAACGGGGAAATGTCTGGCAGAGACAAAATGCTTTCCTGCTTGCCACTCACTTCTGGGCACCAAAGTTTCAGGGCTGAGTCTGCTTGGCCTCAGAAAGGGACACATCCCCTTGACTTGTTTCATTAGAAATAAATCTAATGAAGAACGGATTTGTTTTTTTCTTGTTAACCTTTACATTTTGAGGGACAGAGAGAGTGCATGATCAAGGGAGGGGAAGAGAGAGAGGGAGACACAGAATCCAAAGCAGGCTCCAGGCTCTGAGCTGTGGGGCTCGAACTCACGAACCGCGAGGTCATGACCTGAGCCGAAGTCGGACGCTTAACCCGCTGAGTCACCCAGGTGCCCCAAGAACTTATTTTTATACTACATGAGAAACTAGAAATCTTTCCATCAAATAAGAAACCAGTGTCTTAGACAATAACATTGTAAAACAGAAGAACGACAGTAGTATGTGAGACAAAGGCTTTGAAGTCAGGGAGAGTGAATCCAAAATTGCCATATGACCTAGTTAATTATTCTGTCTCAGTTTTTACAGCTTTAAAACGGGGATACTAATATCCACCTCAAAGGGTTCTTGTGAGGATTAAACTACTTGGAATGACAAGGATTAAAAGCCCTTGGTTTATGGAAGGTGCTCAACGAATGTAGCGAGTATCAGTCTAGAAGCTAGTGGTTTCCTCTTACTTTGGCACAGGATGCCAGTGTGTTCCATAGAGCAGCAGGTGAGGGGGTGGTTCCCTCGCTGAAGCATTTGGAGAATGCTGACTTGGGTAAGCTCAAACACATCTCCATCTTGCAGGTCTCCTTAGAGCTTGCATGTATTGTGACTCTCGAAAAGAATATATAGCCTTTCCAAACTTCCTTTACCATTTTGTTTTTATTTTCAACCAAGAATATCTCAAAGCTAGTGATAAAAGCAAAAATCCTTTATTCAAATTCTACTCTATCCTACGTTCATTGTGATGATGCACCTCACCTTGATGCTCCGATGATTTGCACCCCGCATTGTTGTAGAGACCTCCCTTTCTGGGCACATAGAGCTGGAACCCCAGGAAGGCAAACAGACTTTTAAACAGAAGGCCATGGAGTTGACCAGGAAGTTTCAAAAGGATTTCCAAAATGAACTGTGGGGTGATCAGGTCGTTGTCCCTGATACGCCGACTCTCTTCAACCATGGACTTTTACCATATGTACATACTTTTATAATCAGGCATTTTCTCCTTAAGTTAGACTTCAGTGTAACTCTAGGCAATATTTTTGCTGCTTGGCTTCCCATAAACTTGGAGGGTCTTTTCCATAAGCTGGGAGGGTCTTTTAAGAGTGGCCAAAAGCTAAACTTCAGAAGGTGAAGGTTTGAGATAAAATAGCCATGAGCCTCAGGGATGCGATTTTTCAGGTCTCAGCGGAAGGGCCTGAGACCTGAATGCTTTTCAGTTGTGACACGGTTCTTACGTCCCCTGCCTTGCCTGGGAAAACCAAAACAAGAACAAGGCTGATGCCTGTAGAATTCAGTGCAGTTCCATTAAAAAGCTCAGCTCCTTGATTGTGCCTGTGTCTTGACACGAGAACCTCCAGCATGGGGGAAAAAAAAAGGCCTCATCAAGGAGCCTTTAGATCTACAAAGTCCTCTCTGACTTTGGATTCTTCGAGCATCAGAACAAGAGGTTGGGAAAGTCAGGGTTATAGATTTCCTACTGGCATTGCTACAAATTATGAAGATGGAAAAACAATACAATATGGCCTGGAATTGCAACATTTTCAAAAATATACTTTAAACATTTTGTCAGGCCCCCAAAGGAAAATTGTTTAATATGGTTTGGGTTTCAATTTGAGAAGTCACATTGATGGACTGATATGGGTGGGAGGTTTGGGACTGAGGGTTATTTCATTATTCACTAATAAATGGGATTATTTCATCACAAGAAAATATCACAGCATTTCTTTTTAATATTAGGCTGAGAAAAAGATCGGTGAGCCCCAGCCGATGAAAGTCCAATTTCTCATGGTTTTGTAAAGATTTTTTTTTCGTTTGTTTCGAGACAGAAAGGAAGCCCTTCTAAGCTGCTCCCCACGTAGAATCGGAGCCTCGCTGTCCCCATGTGGTGCCTCCTTTCCCTCTCAGAGTGACATATACTCAGACATGGAGTGATATGATCCGCATGGTCCCCTGACCCTTTTGTTCTGAGGACACATCATTTCCTCTCCTGGCTCCACAAACTGCCCAGAATTCCACGTGAGATGGGCTGTCACCAACGCCTCTCTGGTTATAAACAGCACTACCTCGTCACCGTGCTGTGTCACCTTTTACCATTTAAAATGAACAGATGTTATTTTTGCTCCAAACTGGATTGCAAAACATTTTTCCCTTTTTTTTTCTTGAAGCTTCTCTCTGCCAGTTAAAATAATCACATAAACAATAATACCGTAGTCAGTTGCCTGACACAGTGCCAGAAATACTTGTTTTGAAAAGATGGCATGCCAGGAACTCTGGAGAATGAGTGATTGTGGTCAGCGGCATTCAGAGAACCCGCTGTGAGAGCCAGAGCTCCCCATTCCAAGTCTCTGGTCACCGTTGACTGGCCTGTGAGAGCTGCCGTAGACACTCAGCATGGGCCTGAAGGGCGGCTGGCAAGCTCACAGGCGGTTGTGCAGTTAGTAGAGGCAGAGGCGAGGGGGTAACTGTGACGCCTTTTCGTTTCCGAGTGACAGATCGATTTTCCTTCACCAGGGAACCCCCTGCTTCTGAATTCCTCCATGCAACCAGACCTCACGGTCAGCCGAACATACAGCGGGCCCATCTGCCTACAGGACCCACTGGACAAAGAACTCATGACAGAGTCTTCGCTCTTCAACCCTTTGTCCGACATCAAAGTCAAAGTTCAGAGCTCATTCATGGTTTCCCTGGGAGTGTCTGAAAGAGCTGAGTACCATGGCAAGAATCATTCTGGGACTTTTCCCCATGGAAACAACCGTAGCTTTAGTACAATGCACCCCAGAAATAAAACACCCTACATCCAGAATCTATCATCACTTCCCACAAGGACAGAACTGAGGACCACTGGTGTCTTTGGCCACTTGGGAGGACGCTTAGTCATGCCAAATACAGGTGGGTGGTAAGTGTGCGTTTGTGTCTTTCCGATCTGTTTCAGCATTTTAAATTTGCACAATTATGTCCCATAAGTTCCATTTTTTAAGATGTTTACCATCCTTGTGTCATAGCTACAAATACGGTGATTCCAAAAGTCTACTCGATTTACAGTAACTGACCCAATACATAGTATCAGTGTCCATAGACCTTGCTGTGATGTTACTTTATGACAAGCAATGATAAAGGTTCATTATGGAGTTGCCCTTTTGAACGCAAACTTCAGTTCCAAGGATATACCATGCCTTGGTACATTAGTACAATGTCTTGGTACATTAGTACAATGTACATTGTAATTGTACAATGTACAATGAGTACAATTAGTTCTCAAGAATTTTCTTCTTCCTTTTGGTTAGAGGGGAGAGTTTCTTAATGTTTTGACAAGGCTACTTAAGGTGTACAGGCCAGTGCACTTTAACATGACATCCTATCAATGGATTAGTTTCCATCTGAGACCTAACTGGCTGGCAGAAGAGGGTAATGTCTCCTCTGATTTCTAAGCAACAAGAGTTAGGTAGTGCAATGAATCATCACCGTTGGCCACTGACAGGAAAGAGGATTCTGCATCTGTGTTCTAGAACCACCAGACCGCACTGAGTCAGGACCATCGGGGGCCTCGACAGACTTCTCCCTGAGGTCCAGCTGACTGCCCTCTCCAAATCAATCATTTTGTCCTCTAAAATGAAATCTGTACGAGGACTAGCCCTAAGCCACCATTCCAGCTAACTGGCCTGACGGTAGCTTAGTGACTTGACACCATGTTTTACGTTGATAAGTGTTGTCTTGTTCTCCTACGTCAGTTGCTTCCTTAAAAATCGCCCTCAAATGCAGCCCTACTCATGATTTTCTTTTCTAGACTTGGAATTCTCGAAATCTTCTTTGGTCAGTGGTTTAAGACATAGTAAGAATCTCCATTTAAATATGGAGAACGATTGCGTCATTGTGTGATGTAATCCTCCCTGGTCATAATTGGCAGTCAGGAGCCTCAATGCAGAAGGAGTCGGTCAGCCCTACTTACCAAGCACTCTTCTTGGAGGAATCTATAAACTGGAAGTGTGGGTTCTGAAGAAAGAAAATGATGCAACCCCCTCCCTAAGGATAGGAAATATTCATCAGAATCATAGAAAATTGCATTTTGTCTTATCTTCACTTCCTAACCTAGTAGGTGGCACTTGGGAGGCCCCAGGTAGTTATTGGTTCAATCAGTCGGCCCACACCCTTCCTCTCTCTTCCCATCATTGTGTTTGTTTACACATATGTGGAGGGTGGGCCAAGATCAACCCATTCATTGGCTTTAATGTTCATCAAAGAAAGTGAGATAAAATCATAAAACAGATTTTTCTTTTTCTTCCCCTTTGACTTGAGAAGCACTTGTGTTGAAAACTGAAAGTTCTTTTCTTTAAAAAAAAAAAAAAAGAAAGAAAATGTTGACTTGTTTTGAGAGTGAGAGAGAGAAAGAGCAGAAAAGGGGCAGAGAGGGAGAATCCCAGTTAGGCTCCACACTGTCAGCACAGAGCCCAATGTGGGACTCAAACCCATGAACTGCAAGATCATGACCCAAACCAAAACCAAGAGTCCAATGCTTAACCAACTGAGCCCCGCAGGTACCCTGAAAACTAAAAGTTCTGATAGCACTGTCTGATTCCCAAACATTTCCTCTGTGAAGAGGCATTTTCAGAGTTTCACAAGGAAGCCCTGGACAAGATTGAAGCTGTTCACTGGGAATGAGTTTGAGGAAAAATAAGTGTGGGGAATTGAAACATATGCTCTGTTATTTGCAGAACATAAATGCAAAATATGCCCTAGGGGACTAAAGTGTAAAGAAGCAAGACATAGCAATTAAATTGTTCTAATGTCATCCATCCCGAATTATCGTATGGTGCCTGGCAATGATTTTTCAAAAAGGTTGGGATGGTCCCCTCGCTGTAGAAATCATTTATTATGCAAAATATGAAACGAGAAACTCAGGTGGTTCTGTTGTCATATCAAATAAAACGCTGTTGGGGTAGCAGGCGGAGTTTGGGGGAGAGTATATTTTTGTAATCAGAGATAACTGGTGAGTGACATACTGAAAATGGGCACTCCTTGGGTCAGTTGGGTGGCCCCATCAGGCTTCCAACTCTTGACCTCAGTTCATGTCATAATCTCGCGAGTTGTGAGCTCAAGCCCTTCCTTGGGCTCTGCACTGACAGCACAGAGCCTGCTTAGGATTTTCTCTCTCCCTTTCTCTCTGCTCCTCCCCTGTTCATGCTTTCTCTCTCTGTCAAAAAGAAATAAACTTAGGAAAGAAAGAAAGAAAATGGACACATAAAGATTCCCCACCATGCCTCTCCTTCTTAAGATAAAACTTACCACCAACCACAATCCTGCCTCTGTGTATGACTGTCTTCTATCTCCATTGACAGTTTGCATGTTTAAGTAGGAGAAGTATGTTTGAAAGATAATCATACAATTTCTGATTGAAGGATAGATGACATAGTTTAAAGTGCTAAGGATCCTGTAGACTCAGGTCGTATTTAGGAGTATCATGAATAATGTTTCAATCTGAACACTTGAATGAGATACGATCTGTTCATCCCTTTCTCAAAAGTCCACACACATATTTATTCTGATTTGATCTGGGAGTTGACCGTCAGGCACTGATGAGCTCAAGAAAAGATTATGTCTCAGAATCTGGCTTAAAAAAA